>NW_012113919.1:3287997-3387944 GCF_000951035.1 Colobus angolensis palliatus
CGCAACAGCTGACCCGCACCGATTGTCCGGCACTCACTAGTGAGATGACCCCAGTACCTCAGTTCAAAATGCAGAAATCACCGGTCTTCTGTGTCCTTCGCGCTGGGAGTTGGAGACTGCAGCTGTTCCTATTCCTATTTTTATTTTTTAACAGTGTCTTTGAACAGTGGCATTTAAAAACATTGGTGTCATATTTAGGAAAATGTTTGCCTAATCCCGGTAAATAAAAGATTCATTACAGAGATCCAGAAAAACCAGTGGTGTAATTCCAGTCCAGTCCCGCTCCCAAAGCCCAGGAACTGATGATGTAATTCCCAGCCCAATAGCAGGAGAAGATGGATGTCCCAACTCAAGCAGGTAGAGAGAGAAAATTCTCCCTTCTTTCACCATTCTGTTCTATTCAAGCCCTCAACAGACTGGATGATGCCCACCCCCATGGGGAAGGTTGTCTACTTGACTGCCAGTTGAAATGCTACTTTCATCTAGAAGCACTGTCACAGATACACCAGAAATAATGTTTAACCCGGGCACTCTGTGACCCAGTCAGGTTCATACATGCAATTAATCATCAAACCCATTCACAAAGGTTTTCTTTTTTGTTTTCTTCTAAGTGTTTTAAATATTTAAGTTTTTTGTTTAGGTCAGTTTCACATTACGAATTAATTTTTGTATCAGTTATGAGGTATGCATTGAAGTTGAATACCTAAGTATTACAGTATCACTTTTTGAAAACACTGTGCTCTCTCTGCTGCATTGGCTTTATATCTGAGTAAAGATTATTTGTCCAGATATGATTTAGTTGGCTTCTGGATTCTCTATTCTGTTCTAATAATCATTTATTGATACTTACACAAATACCACATTGTCTTGATTACTGTAGTTTCACCATAAGTGTTGAAATAAAGACAAGATTAATCCTCCAACTTGGTTTTGCTTTTGAAAGTTGTTTTGGCTATTCTAGATCTTTTCTATTTCCATATAAGTGTTATAATGAGTTTGTCAACTGATCCCAAAAAGCCTGAAGGGATTTTGATTGAGATTATTTTAAATTTATAGAATCATATGGAGATAATAGATATCTTAATGATACTGAACTTCCGACACATCACTACAGTATAACACTTCATTTATTTATGTCGTCGTTAGTTTTAATCAGAAGTATTTCATAATTTTCCCTATACAGGCCTTTCACAACCCTTGTCAAATTTTCTTTTGTCTTAAAGATAAAAAATTTATTTTATATTATTTTTAGATATTTTAGATATTTATTTTATATTATTTTTAGATATTAATGCATCAAGGAAAGATAATGAACTAAGACAGAGAAAACTGGGAAGGAATATGCAGATAATATCACTTTTAGAAGTCATGATAGACATATACATTAGAAAATCAACTAGTAAATTATATAATATTGATAGTTTGCTGCTCTAAATGATTTTTATATAAAATTTGTTTTCAGATATCTGTGTTTTAAATATATTAGAATCTGTTGAATACATAACTTTCTTATATACTTTTCTTAAATGTACTTGTATTCACTTATAATCTTCCTTCAATTAAATTTATAATGATCTAAAATTTATTTTTTATATAAAACCTTTTTTGATATTTCATTATTGATAGAATAATCACTATATTTATTTTATAAAATAATAAGGTTAATACAATTTCTCAGTGATCATGTGTAATTTTTTTATACAACTTTTTTTACTTAATTCAGTTACTATAAGTTATTGAAGTTATATTTTTCTTACTTGCAATTACTTTTTAAAAAGTGGATGTTTTACTGGCCTCATTATTTGCACATGTGGCAGGTAAGAGAATATCTTTATAAATG
This sequence comes from Colobus angolensis palliatus, assembly GCF_000951035.1. Classification (NCBI taxonomy): domain Eukaryota; kingdom Metazoa; phylum Chordata; class Mammalia; order Primates; family Cercopithecidae; genus Colobus; species Colobus angolensis. The sequence continues at coordinate 3,289,838 of NW_012113919.1, forward strand.
AAAAAAAGAAATGACTATAAAATCACAACCATATAACACTGGAAGCCTGCATGGTAATAAGCCAATTTTTGTGGAAATGAACTCATTAATGCTAAATTTTTGCTGACTTCCAACTGATCTAAAAACTGCTTTACAAAATTCAAAAGGCACTTCATGAATTGTAGAAGAGATGAAGAAAAAGGGAATGAACCAACCATTACCAAGCATACTTCAGTCATTTGGTTTCCAACAAACTCCCCTATAATCTATAGCTGAGAGCTGGGGAAATATGAATAAAATTGATGAGGGTGACAGAAGGGTTTTATCAGAGTTTCACCAAAAGCTTCTTATTGAGCAGTGCAAAGCAGTTTAAACATGAAGTGCAGCTGGGCTTTGATTATGTGTTAGATTTTATTGTACCTTTCCTTGCACTTGCAAATTTTCACACATTTCTTACAAAAATGTCATATTGCCATAAGAGTGAGATGTAGACACTGAAGGGGGGAAATTGAGAAACAAAATAGAATTTGAAAAAGATAATTATACAATAGGTAGAAGGCTATGAAAAAAATAAATCTCATCTTTTGTTAGAGTACTTATGTAAAAAGTCATTTAAAATACTTGATCAAATTGATAATTGTTTTTAATAAATATTCATAGGTTTATAAGCAGAAAAATAACTTAAGTAAAGGTAATAATTAAAGATGTCAGTTTCCTATGATAATAATTATTTTTATTGAAATACCCCTGAATGTATGTGATCCATTTTAAAGCACCCAAAATGTCAACACAGGTTAAAAGATAAGGATCTCAAATACAAGATTTTAAACATCTTAATAATCAAAACAATCAGAAACTTGATATTTCTTTTTCATTGTATTTTTAAAATGTGATGGCAGATTATTAGTTTGCCACAGTTGTTCACAACCTGTTTTCTCAAAGTAGACCCTGGTAAACCTAACTGCATCCTTTTGTGTCCAAGGTATGGCTGATTTAAAACAGAGAGAAGCAAAATGCCACTCTAACAGAAGGTATTCTCAGTTACGGGGCCAATTTTGTTTCTATTTATTGTTTACATTCTCCATAGTTAAAATATTAAATAATAAATTGTTGTCATAAGACAGTTATTACACCAAGAACAACCTTACAATTAAGCTCAAGACCTACAAGAAGCTATTAAAATTAATGAAAGAGCCAAACGTGTAGCAGAACATTTCTGGACATCAGGTTGACCAGCCAAAATTTCCTGGAACAAGTACCTTTCTGTTTTCCACAATAAATATACAAACCAAAATGCAAATAGAATTGGAAGCAGAAATGAGATACAGTCACTCATGCAAATTTACTAGTTAAGCTAATTAAAAGAAAATATTCCATTCATTTATTCAGCCTAAGTTTATTTGAAAGTTAGTTTATCCTTTTGAAATCCATCAGTATCTCATATATCATAAAAAAGTAAAATTTAGTTAAATAAATATCATTTGATTTTATCTACCATATGCAATTCAACTGGTTAGACATTCACGGAGGAGAAAAGTTCAGAGACATTTACTATAGCTAGCTGCTACAGGATAATTGTCAGGAGTTTACTATACGCTTCACAAAGATACAGTAAGTGCTATAGAAGAAACTAAATTAAATTTAAGTTATAATGGAGCCACAGAGCACATTGAAGAAGCTTTTTTTTTTTTTTTTTTTTTGCAATAGCACAAGGGGATTTTAATTCAGGAGATGGAAATATCAACTGGCTACTATATGTCTATAGGACTTCAAAATAAAAGTGATGATAATGGTAGTTGGTCAAACAAAGGCAAAGATGTGAAAAATGTTTAATGTTTTCAGAAAATGGTGATTCAAATTTTAAAATGGATTTTTAAGGGATTATTGGAGAAATTGGGATAAGATTTTTAATAACTTGTATGTCTTCTATGAACTGATATGCAACAGACTTTAAATTTCATCCTGTTATTGATGGTATAGACTAATCTTAGGTGATTCATTTTCTGCTATATTTATCTACCTTTTCCTGTCTCTCAATAAAGATTTAGTGCTCTGTCTTTTCCTGTCTCTCAATAAAGATTTACTGATACCTACAGTAAAACTTTGCCGAAGATAGGTTAGTTACGCTTATTCCCAGGTAATTGAAATAAAATATACTGTAGAGAGTTCATCAGCACATATTCCTGAGAAATTTTCTTCTTTGATTGTATTTTTTATTTGCCAATCCATCACAAACCACAGTTATCACTTCTCATTTCTACACTTAAAAAAATCATAGCAGCAAAACTCTTTGTTTAATGACCTTAAATTGGATCATTCCCATAAAATCATGCTGCTCTCCCAAACTGTTTCTCACCTTTGATCTGCTGATAGGATACAATTGGGTCTTTCAGCCCTGTCCTAAGTAGCATCCCTATTTCCCTTCTGAGCCACCTTTTATTTTTTTGTTTTTGTTTTTGTTTTTTTTTTTTTTTTGAGACAGAGTCTCGCTCTGTCGCCCAGGCTGGAGTGCAGTGGCCGGATCTCAGCTCACTGCAAGCTCCGCCTCCCGGGTTTACGCCATTCTCCTGCCTCAGCCTCCCGAGTAGCTGGGACTACAGGCGCCCGCCACCTCGCCCGGCTAGTTTTTTGTATTTTTTAGTAGAGACGGGGTTTCACCGTGTTAGCCAGGATGGTCTCGATCTCCTGACCTCGTGATCCGCCCGTCTCGGCCTCCCAAAGTGCTGGGATTACAGGCTTGAGCCACCGCTCCCGGCCCTGAGCCACCTTTTAAAAGAAGTAATTATATTTAGAACCCTGGAGCCAAAAATGGCTTATTTCTGATAAAATAAATTGGATTAATTTTTTTTTCTCTTTATACTGAACAGCACTTGACTGAATTATATATATATATATTGAGATGGAGTCTCTCTCTGTCACCCAGGCTGGACTGCAGTGGCGTGATCTCGGCACACTGCAAGCTCCACCTCCGGGGTTCACACCATTCTCCTGCCTCAGCCTCCCGAGTAGCTCGGACTACAGGCGCCTGCCACCACGCCTGGCTATTTTTTGTATTTTTAATAGAGACAGGGTTTCACCATGTTAGCCAGAATGATCTCCATCTCCTGATTTCGTGATCCGCCCGCCTAGGCCTCCCAGAATGCTGGGATCACAGGCGTGAGCCACCGTGCCTGGCGGAATGAGTAATATCTTAAAGATGCTTTGGATTCAAACATTTTGAACTTAAGGGCGTAGTCTCGGTTTCATTGCAACCGTAAACCTGGGAATAGCATTCAAAAGTACAAAAATAAATAAAAAAAGAAAAAGTAAAAAGAAAAGACAAAAGATACAAAAAATAAACAACAACCAATAGGAAAAGCCAACCTAACGTTTTTAAGATTCATTAATCTTGTAGTATGTATCAGCAACCCATTCCTTTGTGTGGTGAATACAATTTTGTTGCCTAATTAAGTCACATTTCGTTTATTCATTGATGGAAATTTGGGGTTGTTTTCACCTTATGATTATAATGACTAATGATGTTTTGAATCTTCTTGTGTGTTTGTGTGTGTACATATGTTTTCTATCTTGAGTTTATAGCTAACAGCAGGATTGATGGATCACATGTTAACACTACATATAACTTTGTGAAGTAATTCAAAACAGTTTTCCAAGGTGACTGTACCATTTTGCAGTCTCACAGTAATGCATGAGAGTTTCAATTTGTCCATATCTTCTCCAACACTTACTTTCCATCTTTTTGATTAGGTAACCTATTGCATAGAAAGTGGTATCTCATGGTTTGACCAATTATGTGGATCCTTTTTTCCTCATGCTTATTGCGCACTTATATACATTCTTTGGAGAAACGTCTATTCAAATATTTTGTCCATTTTTTAAGATTGTGCTATTTGTGGTCAGGCATGGTGGCTCACATTTGTAATCCCAGCACTTTGGGAGGTCGAGGTGGAAGGATAACTTGAAGTTAGAAGTTCAAGACCAGCCTGACCAACGTGGTGAAACCTCAACTCTACTAAAACTACAAAAATTAGCCAAGCCTGGTGGTCCGTGCCTGTAATCCCAGCTACTGAGGAGTCCGAGGTGGCAGAATCATTTGAACCCGGGAGGCAGAGGTTGCAGTAAGCTGAGATTGTGCCACTGCACTCCAGCTGGGTGACACAGCAAGACTCTATCTCAGAAAAACAAAAAAACAAAAAAGAATCTGATATTTGTCTTTTTACTGTTTAGTTGTAGTAGTGAGAGTTTTCATATATTATAGGTACAAGTTTAACACGAATGTTATTAATTTTAGTGAATACTATTTTATTTTATTGTTTATTGCTTGTGGTTTCATATTATATCTAAAAACCATTGCCTAATCCAAGATCCAAGAAATGTATGTACAACGGAGAAAATAAATACAAAAAAAGAAAAATAATTATGTCTATATTTTCTTCTAACAGCTTTGTAATTTTAGCTCTTAAATTTACATGTTTAATCTATTTCAGTTAATGTTTTATATGCTCTGAAGTACCATTCCATATTTATTCATTTGTACGTGAGTTTCCATTTGCCCTAGCACCATTTGTTGGAAAGACTATTCTTTCCTTCATTGAATTTTCTTGATTCATTGTTGAAAATCAGCTGATCATTAATGTAGAGGTTGTTTCTGGACTCAGAATTCTGTTTCGCTAATGTCCACGTGCAGTGTGCTACTAACATGATATCTTGATTACTGAAGCTATGTAGTGAGTTTTGAAATTGGGAAATGTGAGTCCTCCAAATTTTTCTTTATTTTCAAGAATTTTGGGCTATTTTGGGTCTCTTGCATTTTCAGATAAATTCTTCAATCAACTTGCCAATTTGTGCAATAAAGGAAGCTGGGATTTTGATAGGGATTGTGTTGAATCTGCAAATCAGTTTTAAAATAATGCAGTGAACATGACATGTCTTTATATTGATTACTTTTAATACTGTTTCATAGCTTTCAGTATACAAGTCTTGTACTTCTTTGTAAAATGTATTTACAATTTTTTTATAAAAATAAAAATAATTTCTTAATTTTATTTTCAAATTTTCATTACTAATGGATAGAAATTGATTTTTGTATGTTGAACTTGTATCCTAAAATATTTCTGAACTAATTTATTATCGGGTTGGTGCAAAAGAAATTGTGGTGTTTGCAATAATTTAATTCTTATAATTTCTACACATAAGATCATGTAATCTGCAAAATAATATAGTCTGATTTCTTCCTTTTTAATCTATCTGGGTTCTTTTGTCTTTTATTATTTTTATTTTATTTATTTATTTATTTATTTTGAGATGGAGTCTCACTCTGTCGCCCAGACTGGAGTGCAGTGGCATGATCTCAGCTCACTGTAAACTCCACCCTCCAGGTTCACGCCATTCTCCTGCCTCAGCCTCCCGGGTAGCTATCGCTACAGGCGCCCGCCACCACATCCGGCTAATTTTTTTTTTTGTTTGTTTATATATTTAGTACAGACGGGGTTTCACCATGTTAGCCAGGATGGTCTTGATCTCCTGACCTCGTGATCAGCCTGCCTGGGCCTCCCAAAGTGCTGGTATTACCGTCATGAGTCACTGCTCCCGGCCTGGTTTTTTTAATCTTGTAATTGCCTACTTGTTTTAGCTAGAACCTCCAGTACAATATAGAAATGATAAACTTGTGGAGATTTCCGTTAGGATGTACGTTTTCTCATACATTGGTTTTGAAATAAGCAAGTTACAATAAGCTGAAGGATTTGAGTTGAAAAGAGCCCTCTGGATACTGATGCTTATAGATAATAACATTCAGAAGAATCAGAGTTAGTGGGAATTATTTTTTGTTTAATCAAATAGCAGTCTTCACTAGAGAATTCTATATTTTCTCTCGCTTCTGTAAATCAAAATCAACTGAAGGGTTTTATATTAAAAAAAATACTGAGTCAAGGCTATGGTATATAGTGTTTTCTTTGTTATTATTACTGTACTCCAATATTTATCTGGCTTATGTTAGGAAATGCAATAAAACTATTTAACTAATTTAATTATTATTCTCGACAGTACCAGAAAAGAATGTGTGGCCCACATTATACCAACCCCTTAAACAGTGATTTTACTGACATTTAACTGGAAGTTAGTTTTAATAGGGTTGTAATTTCTTTCTCTCCTAAGTAACTAATTTGATTTTATTACTGTCATAAATTAGTTAACTGTGCCATCTTCTCTGCATTAACTGTGGGATTGGTTTGAGATAATTTGTAGCCCTCTATTAGTAATAGATGTGGTAAATAATTTTGACCAAAACATGTTCTGTGTGCTCCCTGCTGGATTTTCATGGTCTTTCCCCTTGCCATTTTTTCCATGCCATTTATTTTCCAAGTGATTTTTCAATGTCTTCTTTTGTACTGTATCTATTTAAGTCACTTTCAATGTTTCCTGAAACTAAGACACCTATAAATAAACAAGAACAAGAAAAAAATCTCAAAAGTACAGAGTATAAACTAACAATCTTAAACTGAAACATATTATTGTTTCTACCTTGAAATGATAAATGGTTTACAAAGGTTGAGGAAACTGATGTCCCATCCTTTTTTTTATTCTTTCTTCCCCCAAATTAGTCTGCCTGTAAGCATTATTGTGGATTTTGCTTGAGTTCCACCCTATCTGGGTAATTTACACTGGCCAATGTGCTGCTTTTATCGACATATCCCAAGTTGCAAAAATATCTATATTGTATATGCATATTTTCATAAATAATTAAATATGTAATTGAATTTGATCAGTGAAAAAATATAAAAGGCCTCATCCTTGACAAAGTAATTTTTTTCAAGTTGTGTTTAGGAAGGTGACGGAGATCTTAGAGTCAGTGAACCAAGTCAAATGGCAAAAAAAGCTGAAAATAATGGAAAGAGCAACAGAAGGAAAAATGATTTTGCCTCAGCACAACCATTTAAATAAATTGAATACACTATCAGAAAGGCAGTGTGCTATTTTCAGGACTTAGAAATTGTCAGAACAGCCCTTTCTAGATTTGCTTCAAGCTGCTGGCAGTCTCATTCCATTCACCCATTAGACTGACGATGAAAAGCAAGCCAGGTGGCTTATGCATGCATTCAAAAACAAAGTTGTTTTATCCAAATGTGAGAACGGACAAGAAGCGAAAATAGTCCCCTGATCTGCAAATGAGAAAGAGACTTCTTTCAAAAATGAGCTCTCACGCTGTAAAAAAAAAAAAGCCTCTTGAGATACAGAAGAAATTTTTACTTATTCATTTGGCAGGAGAAGAACCTATCTGTATTACCTTTACAAGATTTTGAAGCTGACATATATAGATTATTTTTAAAAGTATAGAAGTAACATTTGAAAGACTTGCCAATTAACTTTTAATTAATCCTGATGTGTGTCATTTGAAGTCAAAAGAACAATTACTTCAAGATAAAAATATATTTGCTGCTGCCAATGACCAAAACCATAAAAAGAGCAAAGCATGGAATTTTGAGTGTGAATATGCACACTATAGATGAGGAGATGTATATATGTATACAGACACACATACACACAGTGTGGAAGTCACTTCTTTGCTTTACAATATTAGCAACTAAAAATTGTAAACTACCTGAAGTTTAGAAGATATCCTAATTGAGAACACATCTGATTTAAAAGCCTGCGTTTGGTACAACACCGACAAAGTTGAATTGTAATGGCTTTATATAATACTTATAAAACGCTTGGTTTTAAAAGGCAAAGAAAAAGAAAATAGAGAGAAAACCATAGTTCTGACTCCTAACTCATAAAACTAAAATGAGTGGCTCTTATAGGCACACACTTCACCGATCTCCTTTAGTCTCCTCCATTTTACATGGACCAGTTATACCTTCCAGGCAGAAATGATCATTGGTTGCCCTATTGGAAGTGTGAGCACATAATAATATGAGGACATTTGGAAAGGTGGAAAATAGTATGCCAAGAAAGAAAAAGAAAAAGAAAAGCTCCAGACAGGATTTGCAGAAGGGAAATAATTTATTCTGCTATTGGTTTAAGGCTTGCAAATATGATAATTCATGGACATTTGGAATTATGGTTCATACTTGAAATTTAATGGCTGAAGAGAGGAAAAAAATACCACAAGATCTATTTCATAATATTAAAATACTTATTTCAAGCATTTTGGAACAAGTTCAATAATTAAACTGTTCTTTAAGAGAACGAAGTTAAACAGTAATTTAGGGTCAGATGTTTAAGCGATTTTGATTGTTAAAAGGTTAAATGAGTTGTGAGTGTGCACCTTGTTCTAAGACTGCATTATGCAAGATATATTGAAATTTTGAATCTGTCACTCTGTACCTTTTGATCTGTCTGCCTGTCCTTTGTCAAGACAAGTGCAATTCTAAAATCCTAACATGGAACTGTTGAGAATTTCTATCTTGTCTATTATTGTACTGTATTATGGGAAGCTTTCTCCATCTTTACATCAAGTAATTGGCGGGGGGGGAAAAGACCTGTATATTTCTCGGCTGTTTCAGTGTCATAAAAAAGACTTGAAACTTTCAAACAAGGCTGGAAACTTATGAGCTTGAGTCCAACACCTCGGGGTTTACCGTTTAACCATTCCCCGCTGAGGTTTTACTACCTTTCTAGGGCACAGCTAGGAATCAGTGCCATCATCACTGGTAGGAGTCACAGGTGTTAGTCCTTTCTTTATTATTGGGAATTTCTCGCTTTATAGTTACTTCCTCCACATTCTCTGCTTCCTTTCAGTCGCTCCAGAACAGCCTGTATTCTTCCCTCTCTGCATTGGACATTTATGAAAAAAAAAAATGTTCATTTAATTGAAGGTTCTCCAAACTCTTGGAGGACAAAGAATTACAAATCCCAAATATATGTAACCTCAGGAAGAGAAAAAAACAAGGAAAGGCAAATAATAATTTAATATTTTATTAAGTGGTCCTACCACAAATATAACTTGGAAATATGCTTTCGTTCCAGAGTCCCAAGTTACCAGATTTCATATTTGGAGTTTCATGGGACTGTTAAGCGCTAAGAAAACCTGAGCGTGTCTAAGTTCTACCCAATTTACTTCGCTATATTATCTTTACTTTAGAAATTTCATAAGGACAAGGAATTCAGCCATTAAAAAATAAAAGCAATAGAACATGGGTTAAAGTGAGGTTTCTAACTCACGTGCATTGCTTTCATACTTCACTGCTTTAAAAAATCACATTTATACCTACATACACACTCAAGGTCACAATGCATAGCTACTATATATTACAGGCATTTCCCATAGATATTGTGATACCAGTTTTAGACCAATACAATAAATATCGCAATAAAGTGAGTTACACAAATATTTGGTTTCCTATCGTATATAAAAGTTATCTTTACACTATACTCTAGTCTATTAAGTATACAATAGTATTATGTCTAAAAAATGTACACACTTTAATCAAAAAGGACTTTATTGTTCAAGAATACTAACAATCACCCGAGCCTTCAGTGAATTGTAATCTTTGCTGGTGGAGGGTCTTGCCTTGATGATAATGGCTGCTATCTAGTTGGGGTGGTGATTGCTGAAGGTTGGAGTGGCTATGGCAATTTCTAAAAATAAGACAACAATGAAGTTTGCTATGTCAGCAGACTCCTCCTTTCATAAAAGATTTCTCTGAAGAATGCAGAGCTCTTTGATAACATTTTACTTGCATTAGACATTCTTTCAAAATTTGAGTCAGTCTGTTCAAACTCTGTCAATGCCTTATCAACTAAGTTTATGTAATATTCTAAATTCTTTGTAGTTCTTTCAACAATGATCACAGAATCATCATCAGGAGTAGAATCCATATTATGAAACCATTTTCTTTGCTTATTCATAAGAATCAACTCCTCATCTGTTCAAGTTTTATCATGAGACTGTAGCAATTCAGTCACACGTTAAGACTCCGTTTTTAATTCTAGTTCTCTCATTGTTTCCACCACATCTGCAGACACTTCCTCTACCGAAATCCTGAAATTCTCAAAGTTATCTATAAGGGTAGCAATCAACTTCTTCCAAATTGTTGCAAATGTTGATATTTAATTTCCTCCAATGAATCACAAATGTTTTTAATAGCCTCTGCAATGGTGAACCCTTTCATATTGAAGTATAAATCATAGAACGGAAGGATTTCAATTAACTTTGCCCTCATACATTAGAGGAATCACTATGGGAGCTATCACCTTACAAAATGTATTTTTTGAATAAAGAGACTTGAGAGTTCAAACTACTTCAAATGAGATTATGAGAAATGTGCCACTCTTCCTTTTACTTGACCACTTAGGGATGATTGTGGAGTTATCAATTAGTCTAATGTTAATATTATTGTGTCTTTGGAAATAGGCCTGAGGGTAAGGAGAGAGATGTGGGAGCTGTTAGTTGGTGGAGCAGTCAGAACACCAACAATTTATCAATTAAGTTTGCTCTCTTACATGGTCATGGTTCATGGAATGCCAAAACAATAATCATAGTAACATCAAAGATCACTGATTACAGATTACCATGACAGATAATAATAATAGAAAAGGTTAAAATGTTGCCAGACTTACTAAAATTGAACACGCAAATATGATGTAAGCACATGCTATTGGAAAACTATTGCCAAAAGACTTGCTGAACCTAGGGTTGCCACAAACCTTCAATTTGTAAAAAAGCACAATATATGCAAAGTGCCAAAAAGTGGAGCACATTAAAGCAAAGCACAATCAGATGACACATGCCTGTATATTACAAAGCTAGCTCAATACACTACTCCATGATTAACATTTCATTTAGTAGCAAAAGCCTTTTGAGGCATTTTTGGTGCTGTTTAAAGCATTTTTGTGCTGATTTCTGTGACTCAAACACTTCTGATCAGTTCATAGCAACATACGTTAATGTTGAAAATTACTTCTCAAGTAGGAAAAAATAATACAAGGTCCAAGAGAATATGGGCTCCTTTCTAAGCTCAATTGCTGTGTTTGGCATCAAAAATCTAATTGCAACCATTCATGAAAAATAGATGAAAAAATATTTGTTCAAAATAAAAATTATAGAAGGTTTACAGGTATACTCATATAATTACCAGTGTATAAGTATAGTTATGCATGCATAATTTCCAGTTTGCAACAGTAAACCTGCAAAGGCCATAAAATAAATTAATCAAAATCAGCATCATTCTTTTCTGTGGAGTTTTGACCATTCTCTTGGTTTCTGTTTGTTCATTTTTGGTGTTCAGAAAGACAAGTTTCTTGTGGATTAATCTATTTTTCAAAGAACAATTTTTCTCTTTGGGAAATTCCTGTTTTCTTCTAAGCCCATTCTATTTTATATTGGTTTTAAAAAGTATTATATTTCATGCACTAGCACATTTTAAACAATGACTGTAAAATATGAAGAAATTGCAAATCATGAATGAATGTTCCATACAAAAGTATTTCTTTTCTTTTATTATTAATGTAAAAGGATTCTTTGTGATAAATGTGCCAGAATATCTTGATTATAATTAAGTCAATTGTTTAGCTTAGTTTTATATTCAGGAACGGGAAAAATGTGTCTGACTGTTTAAATGCAAATCTATAAGGAGATAAATCCTCAGCAGCATACAGCATACTTATTTCTGGCAGTATTACTATTTTTAGTGATTTAAAAAAAATAGCTACAACTGAGGATGTAAATAGAATTAATAATCTGATGATTTTAGTTCAGTGGTTTACAAAATTTAACAGTTCACAGATCTTGTTAGTTTATACTAATTTCATCAGGGAAAAGAAAGTCATGAGTCTCATCAAAATTAATTTTACCCAATTACTATCTATAGTTCTTTACAATAGAAAAGAGATGACCTGTTATTTATTATGGTTTGCTTTGTGATAAGAATGTTCATTGTAAAGTGATTTTTAATTTTCAGAGGCTATTTAATTTGCTGCCCTTGGATTTAGTATATGAACTGCCTGATCAGCCTCTTACCCTTTAAAGATAAGGGATTTACTACTTTGAAAGTTTGGATATCTCAACTGCAGAGCTAATAAAAAAAAAAAATTGCATGCTCTAGGCTTTTATGTTATTAACTGCTGCTTTCTGAAGTCTATGGCACTGTAGGAACTAGAAATAAAGAAGCATCAGGGTATTCAAGTAAAAGTATAAATCATAGAATCATACGGAACGAAAGAAATACAGACCTTTTTTTTTTTCTCCAATGATCAACCAAAATCAACTCCATTTCACAAGCAACTATCAGAAAATCCTTAAAAATCTGATTAAACATATTTATTAAGGAGGTCAAAAATTTTTATCTAGGTTTTATCTGCTTTGAGATAAGTGGAGAGAAAGTATCTTCATTTTTGTCAAAACATTTATTTTATTAATCACATTCATATGTGAATATAGTCATTTGAATATGTTAATAAATCTTCTAATTCTAGTTCACTGAGAGTCATAAGACAGCAGTTTCAAAGGACAACTATTGAGATATAACTTATCCTTTCTCTCACTTATCACTCCCTCCTCCCCATTCAGCGGGTGACCAAAGTCTTTAAATGTTTCCTTTAAACTGGTTGCTTTTATAACAACCTCACTGAGTCAGTCACTCCTCAGGAACTATCAGACTGCATAAATCAGCCAGCTGACCTTCTTGTACCCAGTCATCCGCATTTCAGTCCATCCTCCATGCAATTAACTTTCTAAGGGAGAAAGCTTATGGAATTCTTCCTGGCCAGGTTGCCTTGAACAAGGTCAGCCGCTCATAGTCTAAAGGCAACTTCCACATACCTCAGAAATGTCTTAAATATAAACTCTATAGTAGTTATAGTTCTGTTTATCTGCCCTACCTTGGAAGTGGTTTTAACTAGAATCAATTGTTCTTCCCTCACACCCTCCCCAAAATGTCTTTCCAGTGTCTTATGTCTGTGACTCTTACTCTATTCATTCTTTAAGGTCCAGAACAAATATCACCTACCAAATGAAGCTCTTATAAAAATCCTCCATTAATTAATTTAACTAATCACAAAAAAGTTATTCATACTTTTAAAAAATCTAGTTAGAGCTCTTATAATGAGATAACCTGTTTTATATTATTGAATGACTTGCTTATGCCTTTAGGACACAGCATTGTAGAAGATTGATAGAGGCTTATATAATGTATGATTAAATTTTACCATATTTTATAATCCTTTCTTCTGTAAGCCATCTTACTTTCAAGATGTATTTTGCATGTAGATTTTGTGATCTCATTAATTATCTCAAGTGATATTCATATTCTTTCAGATTAAAGTATATTTAGGCCTAGGATTAATATAATAAAGGTTCTAACTGAGCTATATTTGAGGATCATCTAAACATTTATAAACAGGTATAGATGAATGTGCAGGGAGATTAATTAAAAATCCAAATAACATATAGATTAAATATAAAAATACTTGCTAAACATATTTTATATTAAAGAATATATTTACACACATTCATATAGTCATATCAAAACCAGAAACTTAGTCCTGATTGGTCTCAAGAAACCTATTCTCTGTTTTTAGAACAATCCCTTAGTCTTTAAATGACTATTTCACATCATTTTTCACCTTAAACTGCAACCAGCTTTTTTTCTAACATGTCTCTCAGCTGAAGACCTTCCTCTCAATCTCAAGAAAATGCAAGTAATCAGAAGAGAGCTTTCATGTGCTCCAATCTCCACACCAACTTACCTTTATTGCTAAGCACATACTTAGTTCTCGCTCCTCTTATCACAGATGAACTCTTCAGTGGAAGCTAACCCTTCTCCACTGCATTAGATTGCGTCCTTTCCAGCTTACTCATGTATATTGCTTCAGCAATTGCTCTCCTTCAGTCTGCACTGGTTTCTCCCTTCAAATGAATCATTCCCTTCAGCATGCAAGCCTATTCCAATGCCTCCTAGTTTTGAAAAAACAAACAAACAAACAAAAATCACACACCAACACACAGATGATTTTCTTAATTCTACTTCTCTCCACAGTCACCCACTTCTTCTCTTTTATGGCAGAACTTTTTAAATGAATTGTCCATAAATTATGTGTTATTTCCTCACTTTTTAGTCTGTTTGGAGCACACTCTAATATATATCACACTAACCCCCCAACAAAGCAACCAAGTTCACATGTTCTTTAAGAAATTTTCTGCTTCTTCTTTCTTCTACAAACTATATTTTCATGGCTTCATTACATGTTTCCTAACATTACTTGCAATGGGTTCACTCTTACCTTTCCAATGTTTTTTCACCCTTACCTTCTCAATTTTTTTTTCAGTCTTCTTTGCTTTCTCAATACCTCCCTAACTGCCTACCATCTGACTAGGTTCAGTATTAGTCATACTCACTGCATGATTCATCTCACCCAGTTACACGGTTTAGTGTCTGCAGTGATGGCTCCCAAGTGTATAACTCCAATCAAGATATCTCTCCTCAACCCTACATTAATGTTCCCAAATCCCTACTGGGCATCACTACTTGGAGGTTCAACAGATATGCCAAGCTTATTAGGTCCAGAACAAATGTCCTGATTGATATTGTGTCAAACCCCAAACTGCTTTGGTTGTGCCTTCCCCACCTTAGTAAACAGCAACTCCAATTTTACAGGTACTAAGACAAAAATGTGTAATAACTGTTGTTCCTTTCTTTCTCTTTTATTGTACATCAACAACTACTGTAGGCTGTAACTTTAAAATCTACCCAGAATCGAGCCACATCTCACTATATTTATTGCTATGATGATTCCACTCTCCCATAGAGTGTTTTTTTGATTATTAGCAAGAGCCTTTACCAAATTGCCTTCATGTTTCTCAGATCATTAGAGAGTTTCTGAAAACTAGGGGATATTTTACCCCTTAATGGGGGATACTTGGTAATGTCTGGAAGTATCTTTTGTTGTCAAAATTAGGGAAAAGCTAGCGGGTACAGGCCAGAGATGCTGTTAAACATCCTATTATGCGTACGGCAACTCCTTGCAAAAAATAATGATCTTGAAAAAATTACGTACAGAAACTTCATTTGAAAATATGTCACACCCTTTGCAAGACTTTCCATAGACTTCTCATCTCACTCTGAATAAAAACATCTTTGAAGTGAATTGCCTACAATGCCCCACAATACCTGGTCCTCTAATACATCTCTGATTTCATCCTCTCTCTTGATGTGTCACTCTTCTCCAGTCATAGTGGTCTCTTTGAAAAGTTTCGAACAAGTTCCCGTATCAGTTTCCATATTTTTGCATTTTCTTTCCTCTCTGCTTGCAATATACTTTAAACAGGTAATTATATGACTGGCATGCTACCTTCACGTAGGTGTCTGCTCAATATTTTCTTTATAGTGAGGTCTTCTCCCATTATCATGTATAAAATGTCATTCTCCAATACCAGATATCCACTCATATAACTGGCTTTGGCTATGACATTTATCTGCTTTACTTTTCTGCATAAATACTTCCTTAAAATATTTACTCTAAAAAAAGTTCGCCTCTAAAATATAAATGTGAGGAGGTTAGGGACAGTTCTCTTTCTCTCTCTCTCGCTCTCTTTTTACTTTAATACCACTTATGAGAATGCCTGAACTAGAAAGATATATTTAATAAATATCTGTTGCATGAATGAATGCGTAATCTGATTGAAAATGTATGGCTGTCTATCTGTTGACAGAGCATTAGATTATACTTTGCTTAACTGGAATCAAGGGAATAAAACATCAGTTTTGAACTGAAGAGTTTTGATTCCTCTCATATTTTATTTTGATTACATGAAAGTAGAACATCTAATAAGTTCCTTATCAGTCAAAGAAAACATGGAACACATCAATAAAACAGAGACCAAAGGGCATGGGGGACTAAGGTAGAAGAATTTAAATGTTTTTTCATTTTCTCCTTTACTTTCTATTGATAAGTAATTACGGGGATTAGTCCTCAGTTCTTTGATTTGCTTTAAACCAATTTGAAAAGGAACAAATTCCCTGAAACCTTAAAGACAAGTTCTATTAATCAGTAAATTGTAGATCATAAATCCCTTATGCATATCCATGTGCTGTAAACAGCTAATTCCAGATATATCTAAATTCCAAGCATAAATTCCAAGTTGTTATGGCCGAGTTAGCTTACTCAAGCTAGCTCATCCCCTCACTCATTCCGTCTTTGTTTCTTGGTTTTTTTTGTAGCAAATATGGAGCAATCAGGTCAGTTATTGCACTAGAGTTTGAAATACAGTTCATCTTGGTATTTTAAGGTTGTGAGTTACACAGAGCCTAGCTAGAAAAACCACAAATATCAATATGAGATATGTAACATGTAGGATGGTTGGCTACAAGTTCAGCTAATGCTATTACAAACTAGCTTGCACTAAGAAAATTTATTTCACAATACAATAAGTAAGAAAGATAACTATTAGAGATGGTTATATCAGTTGATAGCCTTAAGGATGGCAGTTATTACCTTCCCTCTGTTTTGTCATTGTATGGATCTTCATTTTTAGGTTAGCTGACATCCTTAAGCGTTCAATATAATCCTAGGTACAAACGGATCTGTTTTGAATATGTCTCTTTTAGAGGAAAGAGATCTCTCCCAGTAGCTCCTCCACCACTAAACCTGGTTTCTTATCAGCTCAAGATTAGGCTAATATGGCAAAATCAGTCACTAGTGAGGCAAAGAGGTTGTTTGGTTTAAATAATTCATAGTTGTCCCTGAAACTGATCTTTTCAAATATATGGTTCTGTTAGCAGGTAAGAATGAGGGAATGGATGATTGAGAGAATACAGACAGCATATACTACAAGAGATTTGTCTTTGTTGGAACCCAACATTATTTATTTGCCCTTGTTCCAACCTTTTATGCCTCTGGCACCGCAGTGCCTTCATGGTGCTTCCTTATTGCCCAGTGCTTCCTAATGTAACCACACAGGCCTTTTCTTGGCAAAAATGCTTCATATTTCTCAAATCTACCTTACTTATTTTCATTATTCATTATGAACACATATTAATTCTTCAAAAATGTTAGGACATACCTTAGAAAGTAATGGAATTCAGATAAATCATATCATTATGAAAATAATTGAGACTTTATATTAATTTTTCTTGACCTCTAAGCTTCTGGGTATTCCCCTATTACATACTTATGTTGAAGTCTAAGTCCTTTGCCTCAAACTCATAATGTATTCTCTTGGCGTAACATGATTCAGCCTACTATTTTAACCAGGAACATAGACTTTTGTGATAGACCTAAGTCAGGGGCCCAAATCTAACCCTAGATTTCTGGCCTTTAGCAAATTGCTGAATTTATTAAACCTCTGTTTCATCAATTAGGAACAACATATGAAACTTCAAGCCCTTTCATGATGCATATGAAATGCTTAGCACCATGCTTGATACCTAGCAATGGTTCCCTTAATTATTGTTTGTCTGTTATTAGTGTTATCATTACCATAATTACTCTAAAATCTCCAGCACCTATAATAAAATAGTATTCAGGCACTTCAAGAGCTCTGTAAATGTGGTTTATATAAATAAATTAATTAATTTTACAGAAAGGTAAGATAAGAGTTATAGTCTATAATTTGTTCTAGAATTTTGAAAAAGAAAGAAAACTGTAAAATTTAGCTCATCCTGAGAATGTCTCAACCAATATCGTAAATAGAACATAAAGTTGGGGTTGATTCAATGTCCAGGATTTTCTGATTTCAGAAAATCTCACATATAAGATGAAATGTAGGAGTAAGTTGTGCACAGGAATGTGAAATGTGGGATGACAATGAGATATCTAGTGTTCCTTGTTTCTTTCCACTCTTTTTTTCTTTTTTTACCCTTCCTTCCTCCCTCCCGCATTTCTCTCGCTCTCTCTATAAAATTTCTCAAGATTCTCAGCAGACTTGCATTTCTTTGAAAGCAACACTTGCAGAAGCTAACTCCAAAAAGACCAAATTTATCTGGCTTTATGTGTACTATATCGTCAATTGCGTTAACTGTTTATTAGTTCTGCCTAATCACCACACAGTACAACCTGGAGGAAATAATCTGGACATCTGTTTAAATACGGTGGATTGAATGACACATATATCTCTGATACATTTAGGAAACAAGTAAAGTATATTACAGGAATAGATAAAAGAACAGAGAATAGACAATCAGGCAACAAACACAGCGATGCCCTTAATGTTCTGGAGTGAAAAGCAAGTGAGAGCATGGTAACTGATGTAGCAGAGCTGAGAAAGAGAACACTTCTCTGCAGATGAAGTTGCTAATGAAGAACAAGTTGGTATTTCAGAAACCAGAGGTACGCAAGTTCCACTGAAGGCAGAAATCAACATGTAGGCAGGGGAAATGGATAGGACTGAACACGGGAGAAGTGATTGACATTTTTTTCTGGTAGGCAAGATTCTAAAAATGTACAGGTCCCCAAGATTTTCCACCCTAATTCAGGGGACTTTGAAAACAGCGAGATATCATGCCCTCTAATGTACAGTGTTTCACAGCAAAGAAATCTTGACAATGTAATTAGGATTACTAATCAGTTCCTCTTAAACTAGGGAGTGTAACCTGGATTACCCAGGTAGACCTAATCTAATTATACTAGATTCTTAAAAGCAGAGGGTTTTCACTTGCTGGCAGTAGAAAAGGAAAGCAGAGCTTTGAAGCATTATCTGTATCTGATGCTGGAAGGGGTTATGTGCAAGTGATTCATGTCGGCTTTACAGTTAAGCAGCCTCCGCTGCCAGCCAGCAAGTAACAAGAGACCTCACTTTCACCCTCACTTTCACAAGTTCTAGGAACTGAATTTGGCCAACAACCAGAATAACTACAAGCAGAGTCCTCAGTCTCCAGATAATAGTTCAGTCTAGCTGACACCTTGATCTAGCCTGCCAGACCTAAGCAGAGAACCCATTGAGCTTGTTCAGATTCTAAGCTAAGAATGGAGAGATAATAAATGGGTGTCAGGTCATTAAGTCTATGATAATCCATTATGTGGCAGTAGAGAAAAAACAAACAAACAAACAAACAAAAAATACTTCTGATCTAGCCCAGCATGGTGGCAGTGTAGTCCTAGAGTCCTAGTTTCTCTAGGGACTGAGGTGAGAGGATTACTTCCATCCAAGAGTTCAAGTTCAGCCTGGGCAACATGTAAGGCCTCACCTCTTAAAAAAGTAAATTAACTAAATTGACTAAAACATTTGAATTCGGCAATGAGATCACCTCTCCCCAATCACAACAGGGATTTATTCTCTGAGTTTCCACAATGAAAGGAGGAGGAAGGAAATACCCATTTGAGTGTCTTAGGAGGAAATAGTCATATTCCTTCCTCATTAACTAGACAGCAAATCACACCAGTTGATGAGGCTAATCAACTCACAAAGACAATTTTTATTGGAGAAATGGGGTTTTCCTACTCAAACTCAAGGTCTATAGTCCACTATCAATTCTTACTGGGCAGGGGACCACTTCTTTCTAATCCTATTTTTTGTTTTCATATAGATAGAATTTTAGTATTGCAATGTTCTTTGACCTCAGCCCTCCTGTTTAGTCATCTCATCAGAGGAGGGATGATCTATTCTCATTCATGGATGTGGAAGGAGAAATTGCACATGAAATACAACCCCATCCTCCCCATTTTTCTGTTTGGGAATCAAACTGCAGGTATTCTCCAGTTCCATCTTTTCAGTTTCCAATGGCTCCCATCAAGCAGAGGACCTGATGTTTCCTTAGCAGGCTGTCTGGGTCTCAGGATGGTGTGTGGGATGAGAGAAGTGATTCTTTTTAATTCCAATCCTTATTCTCAGGAAGTCCACCTGAAAAAGATGTAAGGCACATTCTCTTAAATTATTTACACAGCAATAAATATATTTTGATCATCCAACTGCTCTTTTGAGTAAATTCTCAATGATTTCAACACATAATTGGGAAAATAATAGAGGTATTACTTATTGACATAAACCCAAAATGATGAATCTACACCCTCAATTAACTATGTACAGGAGACCTAAGAATATATGAAATTTGGTTAACACAAATAGCATGAAGAGGAGAAACAGGTGAGGTCCAGGAGATCTAATTAGGAGGAAATTGTGATATTTTTAATTTCACTTGTGCCTGATCGTCATAATATAGCAAGAGGTATTAGTTGTTGGTAGTTTACCAATTTTCTGTCTTAGGCATTTATTTCTGTTTGCATATTTTAACCACTGAAGGAAAAAATATTAAGCAGTAAAATTGCATGTAAAAAGATAAATTCCTCAATAATTTGATTACAATTTAATTTTTTTTTATTTTTTGCAACATTCTCCAAGTATTTATCATCATAAACCCTGTTTTTTAATAAGTCTCTTCTTATTTTTTTGAATTACTTCTTAAAGTATTCCTAGATCTCTTGAACTCTTTCAATGTAAGAACTCTCAAAAAAGAAAAGGGTGAAGATAAGCAAATTATTCAAATTAATGTAATGGAAAGCACTCAAGAAAGAATGACTATGCAAAATTTTTAAAAATTTTTGATTTTATTAATTAAGCATGGATCAAGGATAAAAATATATTAAAAGAACAAGTTTACTGACTCAGAAAGGGTTATCTATAAGTTGTTATTTTTCAACATTACTGTCATTTGTATGGTCTGCTGAGGCTAGTTCACAAAATCTATTTTTAACTATCTGATTCTTAGGATTTATTGCCCTTAGGAATTTGTCAAAATTATCTGCTTTGCTTAGGTCCTGATAATGTACTTAGGCCCAAAACTTCAGTTCAAAACTGATAAATGGAAATGTACAGTTTTTCTCAAATTTCTTTTGGAACATTTCTGGATAGAATATAATTAAATTCTTATTATAACTGTACCTTAATG
This sequence comes from Colobus angolensis palliatus, assembly GCF_000951035.1. Taxonomy (NCBI): domain Eukaryota; kingdom Metazoa; phylum Chordata; class Mammalia; order Primates; family Cercopithecidae; genus Colobus; species Colobus angolensis. The sequence continues at coordinate 3,310,639 of NW_012113919.1, forward strand.
TACTTTTCTATTCTACATTAATTCTTTATCCTAAAGGATTATTTATCTTTCTTACTATTGAATCCCTTTGATAAAGCAGGTTAACTATTCCAATGGGTATGTTCTTATACAGTTTTATAATTTTATATGTGCCTTCATAACAACCTTTATCTGATTAGATCACCAGTATCTGTTTAAATTAATGTCTTTTGCAATCTGTCCTAGAGATCAGCGACTATTGCTTATTTATATTTTTATCACCATTATCTAACATCGTGCCTTGGACAAAATAGTTGAAAAATACTGTTATGTTAAATTGTATAAGGTGTTTGTTTAAAATAGCCCATTTTAGCATCTTATCTTTGGTCCACAATGGCCACAAATTGGGTTATAGTGGCATCAAAAAATAATATTAATAGAAATGTAACTGATCAACATTGAACATTCTTTTTTCATCTACTCTCCGCTGAGATTAAAATACTAATTTATATGGAAACTAATTTTTCCTGCTAATGTGATTCCTATTTACTCTATTTTTCTTCTTAATAACAGATGGACAAAAAAAATGTACTTGCTAGATTTTTGAGAAGTAATATTTTATTAATACAAATCATAAAATAGATGGAGCACAAACATTAAAATATCACATAATCAATAAAATTCAAAGATACTTTTTTGTTTATTCTATGACACGTGTATATCATTAAGGATAAAATCAAAAGTTATCCCTACTGTAAATCAATACAAATAGTAGTTTTTAATGGTCTATAACCTTAAGTGAAGTACAGCAAGCCATTATGAGACAGGTAGTAAGGTGCCTAGGAAACATTTCCAAAGCAAGAATTCACATGTGGTTAGAGGCATGGAGATAAATCTGAAATATAAAGGGCTACAATATATGTACACACTGTAATGTGAAACTCTAAAGAGTAAATAAATGTAAGACAGCTTTATAAATAGAATTTTCAGAGTCTATAATCTTATGTATTCAAAATGGTTGTGTTGGGTCTTATTGGTACATTATACAAGACAGTCACATGATATTCAAGTTTTAACATTGTGTATTTTTTGTTATTTGCCACTTTTCTCTATTGTTAAGGTTCACAGCCTTGCAATTGTCACTTTGTAATTATGTTCTCTGCAATTCCTAGCAATAACTCTGTAATTTTATTTTATCCCTGTTTTATAGATGAATTCTCAAGAGTTTAAGTAGCTTACCTAAATTCCTTAACTTGAACATGACTAAATTTGGGTTTTAAATCACATATGTTTTACTCAAATCTTCAAGCACTTTTCTTTCTACTATGTCCAAGAAGTGAGAATTCTACTTTTCAATTAAAAAGGGGTATACAGATTAAGAGAAAATATTTTTTAGCCACGTAGTTGATAAGAGATTAATATCTAAAGTATATAAAACACTTACACAACTCAATAGAAAAAACAAAAACACCCAAAGAAAAAAACCTAGTAGCTCTTTTAAAAAATGAGCAAAGGACCTGTATATACACATTAGCAAAGAAAACAGAAAAGTAGCCAACAGATACACAAAAAGTGCTCACTAATGATGAGTGATGACATCACTAACCATCAGAAAAATCAAAATCACAATGGGATATAATATTACTTTACACCTGTTGGAATGGTTATCTAAAAGACCGAAAAGAACAAGTGTTGGCTAGAGTGTGGCAAAAAGGCAAACGTTGTACACTGTTGGTGGGAGTGTGAATTGGCACAGCCATTATGGAAAAGAGCATAGAAACTCTTCAAAAAAAAAATTAAAAATAAGACTACCATATAATCTAGTAATCTTTCTGCTGGATATATATCCACGGGCAATAAAATCAGCACCTCACAGAGATGTCTGCACTTCTATGCTCATTTCAGTATCACCCATAATCACCAAATATGGAATTAACCTAAGTGCCCATCAAGAGATGAATGGATAAAGAAATTGTGATTGCATATAAATAGTGTTCGGTTTCATTTGCTACAACATAGATGAACCTGGAGGACTTCATATATGTTAGATAAAACAGGCCAGACACAGAAATACAAATAATTTATTATCTCATTCATATGGGGAATTTAAAATCTCAAATACAGGAAAAGAGAATTTAGAATGTTGGTTATCAGGCTTAGGGAGAGAGAGAAAAAAAGAGAAATGTAGGTCAAAGAGCACAGACTTACAGTTAAGTAGGATGAAAGAGTCTGGAGATCTAATTGTCCAGCAGGAAGACTATGGTTAATAATTTTTATTATGTATTGCAAACTTGCTAATAACAGTATACTTTAGGTGTTCATATTACAAACAGAGATCACTATGTGTTAATTTGCTTGTATGTATAAGTAACATCAAGCTGTACACTTTCCATATATACAAGAAAAATAAATTTTCAAAAATAATCTCACAATGTCTACTCATTTTATCATTTTAAAGATTTTGGGATCATAAAAAAACATAGAAAATCAGGAATGAGATACTTTGTAGAAGTAGTCCATTTCTATAAAGTATTTGACTTTTATATACAATATTTGCAGAAGTTGTCAGTCTCTCAGCCATGAATTTTAATAACAATGTACAGCAGTAATTACATCCAGTATATTTCAACATAGTCTCAATATTGGAATGGTTATTTTAAATCAAACTCTATGTGTATATAATTTTCATGCTGTATTTCTTAGAATCAAAGATAACCTAGGTAACTGTTCTAAATAGTGTCTTACCTCTCAGCTTTCTTCTTAATGTATTGGGCCCTATTTAAATAAGTGAGATTAAAAAAAAAAAAAATTCCTTAAAATTCTTCTTTGTGACTTATTGAGAATAAAAACATAACTAGAGACACCTCAGGCATTCCAAAGTGTTCCAGAAGTCCCACTGGGAGATCCAAATGATTCTGATTACTGTGGCTAGGTGAAGCTTCGTGGACACCAACAGGGAATGATCCAGGAAATTTACAGTTATTTGGAGCCAGTTGTAAGTTTCCAGAGAGATTTCACTGAAACAACAAAATTAATAGTCTTCTCCCTTCAAAATGTACCTCTCAGGAATCTGGGGGCAACCTACTGCCTTATGATCAGTCAAGATGAGGTTCTCATAAACAAATGTCCTGGTATTGTCTTCTCATCCTGTGTTTCTCTCAATATTTCTCCAAGATAAGAGCATTAGCCTGATCTCTTGAGAACCGGACTAGTGTGCTAATGACATATTATTACAATTTGAATTCTTGTGGAATTTTACTCTAATTTACCACAAATTAATGTGAGGCTCTGTCTTTGTCTTACTCTACTTGTGCTGCTATAACAAAATACTGTAGACTGGGTAATTTTTAAAGAAAATACATTTATTTCTCACAGTTTTGGAAACTGAGAAGTACAAGGTCAAGAGGACAGCACCTTCAGTTGTCTGCTGAAGACTGCTCTATGATTACAAGATGGTGCCTTGTTGCTGCATCCTCTGGAGGGGAGGAGTAATGTGTTCTTACATTGCAGAGGCACAAGGTAGGCAAGCCCAACACTGCTACTGCCTGAAGCTTCCAAATCCCATTCATGAGGGACGACCCCTCATGACCTAATCACATCTTAAAGGCCCCACCTCCTTGGCCATAAAGTTTTAACACCTGAGTTTTGAAATGAACACATTAAAAGCATAGCAAACTTTAATGCAGTTTAGAATAACTGTAAAGCAAATAAATATTATTTGCTTGCCTAAATTCCTTAGCAAATAAATACAAATAAAAATTCCTAAATTCCTTAGCAAAAAAATGTAAATAAATGTTATTTGCTTTTCAATGATAATCCATAATAAATTTACAGCCACCTAAAATTGCTGGTTTAAATTGTTGGTTTCATCCCCAACCCCTTTCTCTTTTATCCCTCCCTCCTTTTTCTCCTTCTCTTCTAGAGACAGGGTCACACTCTGTCACCTAGGCTGGAAGGCAGTGGTATAATCATAGCTCATTTCAGTCTTGGCCTACTGGACTCAAGCTGTCCTCTTGCCTCAGCATCTTGAAAAGCCAGGACTACAGTTAAACGCCACCTTGCCTTGCTATTTTTTTATTTTATTATTTATTTTATTTTGTGTATATATGTATGTGTGTGTGTGTGTGTGTGTATATCTATAATCTATATAATTTTTCCATAGTTGTTGGGGTACAGGTGGTATTAGGTTACATGAGTAAGTTATTTTGTGGTGATTTGTGAGATCCTGGTGCACCCATCACCCAAGCAGTATATCCTGCACCGTATATGTTGTCTTTTATCCCTCACCCCCTTCCATTCTTCCTCTCAAGTCCCCAAAGTCCATTGTATCATTCTTATGCCTTTGCGTCCTCATAGCTTAGCTCCCACATATCAGTGAGAACATACAATGTTTGGTTTCCCATTCCTGAGTTACTTCACTTAGAATAATAGTCTCCATTCTCATTTAGGTCATTTCAAATGCTGTTAACTCATTCCTTTCTATGGCTAAGTAGTATTTCATTGTATATATATATACCACAATTTCTTTATCCCCTCATTGATTGATGGGCATTTGGGTTGGTTCCATGATTTTGCAATTATGAGTTGTGCTGCTATAAATGTGTGCAAGTATCATTTTCAAATAATGACTTCTTTTTCTCTCGGTAGATACCCAGTAGTGAAATTGCTGAATCCAACGGTAGTTCTACTTTTAGTTCTTTAAGGAATCTCCACACTGTTTTCCACAGCGGCTGTACTAGTTTACGTTCCCACCAGCAGTGTAGAAGTGTTCCCTGATCACCACATCTATGCCAATATCTACCTTTTAAAAATATTTTGATTATGGCCATTCTAGCAGGAGTAAGGTGGCATCACATTGTGGTTTTGATTTGCATTACTCTGATCATTAATGATGTTGAGCATTTTTTCGTATGTTTATTGGCCAATATCTTCTTTTGAGAATTGTCTGTTCTTAAAAGACAATTTCACGTCATTAGCTCACTTTTGGATGGGACTTTTTTTTTTTCTTACTGATTTGTTTGAGTTTGTTCTAGATTCTGGTTATTAGTCATTCATGAGATGTATAGATTTTGAAGCTTTTGTCCCACTCTGTGGGTTGTGTGTGTACTCTGCTTACTGTTCTTTTGGCTTTGCAAAAGTTGTTTAGTTTAATTCGCTCCCAGCTATTTATCTTTGTTTTCATTGCATTTGCTTTTGGGTTTTTGGTCATGAAATCCTTGCCTAAGTCAATGTCCAGAAGAATTTTTCCAATGGAATCTTCTAGAATTTGTATGGTTTGAGGTATTAGATTTAAGCCCTTAATTTATCTTGGTTGAATTTTTTATAAGGTGAGAGGTGAGGAACCAGTTTTATTCTCCTACATGTGGCTAGCCAATAATCCCAGCACCATTTGTTGAAAAGGGTGTCCTTTCCGAGTTCATATTTTTTTGCTTTGTCGAAGACCAGTTGGCTATAAGTATTTGGGTTTATTTCTGGGTTCTCTATTCTGTTCTACTGGTATATGTGCCTATTTTTATACAAGAACCATGCTGTTTTGGTGACTATGGCCTTATAGGGTAGTTTGAAATCAGTTAGTGTGATGTCTCAAGATTTGTTCTTCTTGCTTAGTCTTGCTTTGGCTAAGCAGGCTCTTTTTTGGTTCCATATGAATTTTAGAAGTTTGTTTGTTTTTTTTTTTTTTTTTTTTTTTAGTTCTGTGAAGAATGATGGTGGTATTTTGATGGGGATTGCACTGAATTTGTAGATTGCTTTTGGCAGTATGGTCATTTTCACAATATTGATTCTACCCATCCATGATCATAGAATGTGTTTCCATTTGTTTGTGTCATCTGTGCTTTCTTTCAGCAGTGCTTTGTACTTTTCCTGGTAGAATTCATTTGACTCTTTTGTTAGGTATATTCCTAAGTATTTCTTTTCCAGCTATTGTAAAAGGGGTTGAGTTCTTGATTTGATTCTTCAGTTGGTTGCTCTTGGTGTATACAAGAACTATGGATTTGTGTACATTAATCTTGTATCCAGAAACTGTGCTGAATTCTTTTACCGGTTCTAGTGTTTTCAAGGTAAATGATCGTATGGTCAGCAAACAGGGACAGTTTAACTTCCTCTTTACTGATTTGGATGTCCTTTATTTCTTTCTCTTGGTCTCATTGCTCTGGCTAGGACTTCCAGTACTACGTTGAAGAGGAGTGGTGAGAGTCGGCATCCTTGTCTTGTTCCACTTCTCAGAGGGAATGCTTTCAACTTTTCCCCATGTAGTATTATGTTGCCTGTGGGTTTGTCATAGAAGGCTTTTATTACATTAAGGTATGTCCTTTGCATGCTGATTTTGCTGAAGGTTTTAATCATAAAGTGATGCTGGATTTTGTCCAATGTTTTTTCTGCATTTATTGAGACGATCATGTGATTTTTGTTTTTAATTCTGTTTATGTGGTATATTATATTTATTGGCTTGCATTTTTAAAACCATCCCTGGATCCCTGGTATGAAACCCACTTGATCATGGTGAATTTTCTTTTTGTAATGTTGTTGGATTTGGTTAGTTAATATTTTGTTAAGGATTTCAAATTTTTAGTACAGAAGAGGTCTCACTGTGCTGCCCAAGCTGGCCTTGAACTCCTGACCTCAAGCAATCTTCTGATTTGGCTTCCCAAATTGTTGGGATTACAGACATGAGCCGCCATACCTGGCCTAAACTGTTTTCTTGCATTGAGGTTTGTTGAAATTTTTCTTTATTTTACAATTAGATAACAAAACGGAGGACTTTTATTAATATGTTTTATTTAAGTAAAATCTTTATGTATTCAACCTATCATTAAGATTTTTTAGTATTCTGATTATTTCAAGTGAATATTTAGTGTACATTTTATTTTTATTTTATTTATTTGTTTGTTTATTTACCACAAATTAATGTGAGGCTCTGTCTTTGTCTTACTCTACTTGTGCTGCTATAACAAAATACTGTAGACTGAGTAATTTTTAAAGAAAATACATTTATTTCTCACAGTTTTGGAAACTGAGAAGTACAAGGTCAAGAGGACAGCACCTTCAGTTGTCTGCTGAGATAGAGTCTCACTCTGTTACCCAGGCTGGAGTACAGTAGTGTGATCTCAGCTCACTGCAACCTCTACCTCCCGGGTTCAAGCAATTCTCCTGCCTCAGCTTCCTGAGTAGCTGTGATCACAGCCGTGTGCTACCACACCTGGCTAATTTTTGTATTTTTAGTAGAAATGGATTTTTGCCATATTGACCAGGCTGGTCTCAAACTGCTGACCTGAAATGATCCACCCTCCTTGGCTTCCCAAAGTATTGGGATTACAGGCATGAGCCACTGTGTCCGGCCTCCCATGTGTTTTACTTATTTAAGTAAGTATTAATTTGCTTATCAAAGTGTATCCATTCAATTCGAAAATTTAAAAAATACATATATTAAATAGAAGTTGGCCAAGAATGGAGCTCTTTTAGAAAACATTAGATGAATGTATTAAAATCTAATGCCTGAATAAGAGGCCCCATGTATGGATTTGCTTTGCTGTGGCTCTGTGAGCAGGGTAGTGAGACAGGCATAGCAATAACCAATTTGTTTGCGTGTACTGAACATGGAACATGTGGCAGAACTTCCCTCAATGGGGAAAAATAAGTAGCATCAGTTTTACACTTTTTGTTTGTTTTGTCCTCCATAAAATAATTACAATGCAAACTTTACAAGGAAACTGCTGAGTACATTCCATTGCCTGATTAACAGGTGTCAACTACGCAAAGGTCACTTAATTGTTATTTAGAGCATTTTTTAATCATATATTATTTTAACATATCTGTGGTGTGTATAGAAGCTGAAAGATTTAGTATACACCTCCTCATCAAATAACCTAGTTTAACATAAAACATATGTTGTTTTGATAGGCAATCCATGTTTATTTCACAATCTTTTTCTGAGATGAATACATTCAAAATGTATTGATCTTCACTAGACTAGTTTCTATAAAATATATTTCTGAGTATCTCAACATGTCATAACAAAATCAATATAATCTTCTGTTTCAAAAATGTAAATCTTTTTATGTAGGTTTTTTAAATTATTGGGAGTCCAAAATACTTTTGGTGTGTAAAAAAAATAGTTAATTCTTACTAATATGGATCTACTTATTATTAGAGAATGACCACTTTCCTTTAAAATTTGAAGTTCCAGAGCATTTTCCAAATAGAAAAAAATTTCCAATTTAGCAAGTCTGTGTTGCATTGGATGGAGATGGGAGTTGCAGTTAGAAGCAGCAGCTGCTGAATCTTCTGCTTGTATTCCTGGTACTTCTTTGTAAATTTGCTCCACATATGTTGCCTTCTCTACTCCACCATTTTATTTTCCCACCAGACAGACTTATAAGATTTATTTGAATTCAGGATATTGCAGAAAGATGACTTCATGACCTGATGTTTTTGTGGCTTGGTCAAGTGTGTATCTAAGATGGCTAAAACAAATCAGCATTCTTATCAAACTCATTTTTGTGACACTCATTATTAAGAAAGATAAGAAAACTACTACATATTATACAATTGGATCTTTCTATTTGTTATGTTTCGGGCATTATACTTTAATTTGGAGAGATATAAAAATATATCTTATTATTTCTGGAATGCTATAACAAAATACCATAAATTTGATGGCTTTTTAAAAATTTTAATTTCTTAATGCTTATTTTTAGATTCAAAGGATACACATGGAGGTTTATTAGAAAGATAAGTTACATGATGTTGAGGTTTGGAGTATAGATTAATCTGTCCCCCAGATGGTGAGCATAGTTCCCAATAGGTAGATTTTTAATGCTTGTACCCCTCCTGCTCTTCCTGCTCTTGTACTTCCTGGTGTATATTGTTCTTAGTTTTATGTCCACATGTACCCAATGTTTAGCTACTACTTATAAAAGAGAATATGTGGTATTTGGTTTTCTGTTCTGAATTAGTTCTCTTAGGATAATGGCCTTCAGCAGCATCCATGTTGCTGCAGAGGACAAGATTTTGTTCTTTTTTATGGCTGCGTAATATTCCATGGTATATATGTACTGCATTTTCTTTATACAATCCCTTGGTGGCTTTAAAATAATAGAAATTTATTTCATATAGTTCTAGAGGCTGGTAAGTCCAAGATCAAGTCACTGGCACATTCTGTGTCTGGTGAGGGACTGCTTTCTGGTTCATAGCGTTTTCTCCCTGTGTCCTCAGATGGTGGAGGAAACAAGGAAAGTCTCTGGCATTCCTTTTAAAAGGATAATAATTCCATTAATGCTGGTTCTGTCTCATGATTTAATTAACTTCCAAGAGACCAATTTCCTAATATTATTGCAATAATCTTAGGGTCTGAATGTCTGTCTCCACCCCACATTTATAAGTTAAAACCTAATTCCCAATGTGATAATATTAAGAGTTTGAGCTTTTGGGAAGTGATTAGGTCATGAGGCTAGGGTCTTCATAAATGGAATTGGTGCCCTTATAAAAGAGATCCCAGAGAACTTTCTTTCTCCCTTTCACCATGTGAGGACACAGCAAGAAATCAACCATCTATGAACTAGGAAGTAGGCTGTCACCAGAACCCAGCCATTCTTGCACCCTGATTTTGGACTTTCTAGCCTGCAGAACTGTAAGAAAAAATTTCTCTTTATAATCCACCCAGTTTATGATATTCTGTTATAGCAGAGTCTGAACAGACTCAGACACCGGCACATTCGTGATTAGATTTCTACATGTGAATTTTAGGGAGACACAAAGATTCAGGCCACAGCAATATAATAATAATAATGCCGTAGGCATGTTGGTTTTCTATTGCTGCATAGATAATTATCACAACACAAACTTAATATCTTGAAATAACACACATTTATTATCTCATGGCCATTCAGGAGTTCAGTAATCTGGGCACAGCTTTGTTGGGTTCCCTGTTTGGGGTTTCACAAGGCTACAGTCAAGGTGTCAGCTGGACTATGTCGTCTGGAGGCTTGACTAGGAAAGAATCTGATTTTAAGCTTATTCAAGTTTTGTCAGAATTCATTTATTGGAGGCTGCATGACTGAGAGCCTCTGCTTTTCTGGGCTTTTGGTTGGAGGCAAACTTCACATTTTAGGTCCTGGTCAGAGTTCCCAGGGCCCGTCCCCACTTCCTTGCCCCAGAGGCTTCCTTAACATGGCTGTTTACTTTATTTAGTCAGCCAGAAGACTCTTTCACTACAGTCTGCTGGGATAAAATCTTATATAGGATAATAAAATCATAGAAGTGACATCTCATTTTCTTTACCGTATAGTATAACCAAATCAAGTGATTCATTAGAAGCAAGGGACAGGTCTTGCCTGCATCCAAGAGGATGAAATTACACAGAGGGGTAGATAACAGGAGGTGGGAAATTAAAGATCACCTTAGGGTCTTTTCACAATGATATGTAAGAATTGTTGTATTCACTTGGTTGGCTAGAGTCGCATATGTTTTTAACGTTGTCTTGTCAGTGAAAAGAACTATAGAAACTACAGATTATGAGTCAAAGAATTCCAGAATATGAGCTGTTTTCTGTTAAATTCAACTTGCTGTAACTTCTTGTGTGTCTCTCTGGTCAGAAGAAGATGAGAATTGATTTGTTTTTTCTAAGACCACCAGAGCGGGCACAAAAGAACCAGCGAGTAGGCAAGGGTAGGAGCAAAACTGCAAATTTATTTTGGTCACCTAGCTTCAGGGAAGTGGGTGGGTAGGGAGAGGTCTGTCGGCCTCCGGCAAAGGAGGCCAAGAGAGTCGCCCTGTGGAGCTCTGGGACAGAGTTCCTGCAGTCCGGACAGGAGTTGGGGGGCTGGGAAGTCCGCGCCGCGCTCTGCCGGGAGGGCTTTTCTAGGAGTGGGAGGGCAATAGGCGGGGCACGGGCGTGTCGGGGGGGCGTTCTGTAGGTGCGACCACGTAAATCTTGGTCTCTTCGGATTGACATCACCTGGCGCATGCCCGGTTGGTCTGCACCTTCCCGGGAACCAGCTGCATTTTCGCGTGCCCGGGAAAAGTTGGTGATGAAGAACCCGGAAGTGCACCGTCCTGCCTCCGTTCCTCCAAACAAGAATCAAGAGGAATATCTTTCTTAAAAATGCTCATCACTGAAGTGCCCTTAGTCTAGGTAGATTTATAGACACACACAGATCATTATATAAATAATGCAGAAAATAGTTCTGCTCAGAAAAATATGAACATCTTGTTATTAGGTTAGTCTTAAAATTCCATTGAGCATAAAATACTGTTGTGGTCACAGAAATGTTTAAAAGACTTTAAATACTGGTACTTCCCCAGTACTGAAAAAAGTCTGACTGAATACTGTGTTTATCTGGCCTACTTTAAGTTGTCTGCAAACCTGAAAAAAAGAGAAGATAAAAGTAGCTTTACTGTACATCTAGAGAATATTTAAGTCACACTAATTTTACATTTTTTAGAAAAATCTCTTCAAACCTGATTTTGTGATTTGCCATAAATTTGGAGCTATGGTTATGTAAAAATAACATAATTGAGATAGTGCTGATAAATATGAATTACTATTGAAAATAAAGTAAAAATTGTAATAGCCAATTAGTTATTCCAACTACTCTTAATATTTCATATATTTCCTTTGAGCTTTTATTTTATGCAAATCCATACTTATTATGCTAGTTACCGGAATTGAATTAATTTATTGATTGCAAATGCACTTGTCAACATAATTAGGGTAATGCACCTCTACATTTACTGCTCGGTTAGACATATAAACAGTGTTCCTTAGAAGTTTAGGTCGACTAGCTTTTGAAGTTCTAAATATAGGAGAAGGTTTTAGCAGTAAAGTGCACTTAGCAAAATCAAACAAAAATCTATGTAATTGCTTTCAGTTGAAAACAGGGATGCTTACCTCTTTACAGATACAAGTGTGAATACATAAAGTGTTAAACTGCTAATGAGCAGTCTCAGAGCAGAGGAGAAGAAAATGAGACATTTTTCTTTGCTATTTGCTCCTGACAGACAGGAATAGTCAAATGCCTGCTCTGCAAATCTGAAAAGGCCTTTGGGTATGTGCTTGAAGGTAAATGGGTAGAATAAATAGATGACTGTCATTGCTTCCTTCCATATACTAGGAAAATCACAATGCTTTCAGATAGAAATCATTAAGAAAACATTTCTCCAATTTCAAATAGAACTGTTTGTAAATTACTTTCACAGTGTTATTCAGATGAAAGGGAACAGCTTTCTTAATAGAATCAGATTATGTGTGAAGAAATCTGTTTTCCTCTGTAGATGATAAGATTCCTCATACCTATTTGCCAGAGTATAGCCAGGCTTTAATATTATAGAAAACTGAATATGACCCGACGAGGTTAAGGGTATCGGTCTTCCCCCATAGGTCATGGAGGAAACAAGTGAAAATAAATGTGCCATGTTTTTGATTACCTTCTGTATAGTTTTTATGGTCTAGTTTACAGTTGTATTAATCTAATATGGTTTCATGAGCCTTAAAAGTCATGTCAGTGTATGACCTTTTAAAAATGTATTTAAAATACATTTTGAGAGTGTGTACACCCTGTAAATGTATATCCTGTCAACTCTTTCCCTCGTGGACCTATGCCTTAGCCCTGATCATATCTCTGCTCCGGTTAATTGCAAATATGTAGAACAATATCTAGAGCTGTCTTGCCTACTCACTTAACAAGATATTTCTAAGACATGAATGACATCAAAAGATGTAGATGATGCCACTACGATGGGTTGAATAAAAATTATGCTGAAATTAAAACATCTGTAAGAATATAAGGTTTGAATTTTCAACACCTTTATGTATCCATTGTCAAATGGCAGAAAAGTTTTGGGGATTTTTTTTTACCTTCAATGGGGGATTTTATTTAATATAACAACCAATGGAAGGAACATTTGAGAAGACAGAGTAATAATTAAAATAGAGATATACTTAGTGGACCAGTCAACACTATGACATTTTTTTAAACAAGACATCAGCACATTTTTAAATAACATACAAGTCCTTATTCCCTGTGTCTAAAGAATGAAGATAGTATTTTACTAAAGAGGAGAAAGAAGATGCCCAAGGTTCCCATTTGTGCTAACTATGGTCTTTCAACTGTATTCATTCAACAATAGGTGTTTAAAAAATATTTAATGACCTTCTTCTCTATGCATAATATTTTGTCTGTTTTTCCAGGGAATAGGAAAATGAATAAATTATTATTCTAAACTAAACAAACTCAAAAATTAATACGGAATTAGATTATTATACAAACAACTATTTTATTGACAGAATGCATTAAGTGTGAAGCAAATACCCTTTGAGAGTACAAAGGAGGGAGCAAATCTTTGGTCTGTAATCGTCAAGGAAGACTTGTGGAAAAACTGAGTTTGCTTTTATCCTTGATGATCATATTTAATGTTAGAGGAAGGTTAATTTTAGATACATAATGAAATATCAGCTTAAGTCTATAAGTAAGAAAGAAAAGGTATAGCCTATCTTTACGTATTTATCCTACATAAGCAGGTTTAAAGATAAGCTACTTCATTTCAAGGCACTGGTTTAAAGGTTGACAGTCAACTGTTATGGAGACTTTTGCTCTAAGAGCAAATAAATCTTTTACTTTACTTTTTTTAATTTTACTTAAAGAGCTAGTGATACATGTGTTAAAAGATCTTCACTATATTATATTACCTGCTTAGCGTTGAAGATTAATGTATCTTAATAAACCCCAATGCTGGGATTTTATAAGGCAACACAATTTTTGAGATATTTCTTCTTTCTTGATTTCCTATGAAATTCAACAGCTTAAGGTTCAACAAAAAAGTATCACTATATGTCAAAGAGAGTTATCTGAACTTTTTTCTCATTTTTGAAAAACCCATGAACACTACTGTGAATTAATCTGAAGTAAAATGATCTTCCTGTTTTGAGACTTTATGAACATCAATATATAAAAACTAGTATGTCCATATATCCTGAGTTGCTGGTACAATCCAAATTTAAGCCTCTAGTTTTGAAGTAATTGTTTTTTCAGATTTTTATTTTTATTACATGTTTGCCAAAACAATGCTTTTTGATAAAATGCTTTGATCTTATTTCTTGTTTTAAATATATTACCACTAATTTGGAGTTACAGATTTAGCTCATTTATGACAAATATCTGTCATAAAACCTTATTGGCAGGGCCAATCTTTACTGTCAAACCAGTCAGCCAAATCAGATACACTTTATGTCAGAAAAGTTTTTTCATTTTTCAATTCAAATAGCTATTTTGAGGAATATTATAAAAATCAATGAGAACTAAAAGTATATCTCGTGAAACTGATCACTAAAAACAATTAAGATAAAATTCTAATATAATTAATTTTTCGATTTTTAAGTTATGAAAACAGATGACTAATATACTATTTCTCATATAAAGCAGGAAAATGATAAAAGGCATGGTACATCTCTAGTAAAATTATGTACAGATATTAAATACTGCTGACTGGCTTTAGAGAATGATTAAACAAGAAATATGTTATAAGATAAAATGGTAGAAACAACTATGGTTTGAATGTGTTCCCTGAGTTTCATATGTTGAAAAATTAATCCTCAAATTCATATGTTGATGGGGTAGACCCCATGATATGACACATGGCTTTATAAGAAGAGGAGAGACCTGAGTGGAAATGCACTTTTTACCCTTCCACTCTTCTATCACAATTTGAGGCAGCAAGAAGGCCCTCACCAGATGTTGAGCAAATTCCAGTGCCAGGCCCTTGGATTTCCCAGTCTCCAGAACCATAAGCTGAATTTCTTTTTTTAAATAAATTATCCAGTCTGGTATTTTGTTATAGCAACAGAAAACAGACTAAGACAAGAATTGAATGTAATTGAATAAATGTTTTATGTTATGGTTTGATACAATGGGTTCTGACAACTTTATTAATGAATGCACATCGAATCTGAAAGAGCCCATGTGAAAGTTACTTTTTTTCCCAATCAAGATACATCCTAGAGAAGAATATTGACAATAGTGGAAAATGATTGATTACAATTATATGAAGAAGATATTTTTGGCATTCAGTGCCTTCTACTAATTTTTTTTTGTTTCAGTCTCCCATGACTCTCCCTCAAGAGCAAGAAATTCTTTGACAAGAGTCAAAGAGAAAAAGAAAAAGCCATAAAAATTTGTCATTATTACCATCGCTCCACTTTATCATATATCTGAATTATGAATTCTGAAATCTATTTGTGAGTCCAAACACCCAATTTCTATGTTATCTAACATCATAATCAGCTGTAACATGTGTATAAGAGGTGAAAACCCAAGGCTCTATGAATTTATGATTAATCAACAAAGAAACCTTTCCTCTGATTGCTGAGGTTTTTGGTGTCATATTAAGAGAAATGTATTATATTAAGATTTGGGATGGGTAGCCCTATATCTTTTTTTTAATGTGGGAAAAAATTAATATGAACAAAGACTCATTCTCAGCAGATCAATTTAAGGAAAGAGTATAGTGTATATAGAGGATCTGGAAATTAATTTCCTGAAAACTATCCTGAGCTTGCAATCCACGAAAAGCCAACACATACCTCAGTTTGAAAACTATGAATTTATCATACCTGTATATAGCTTAACCTGACCCAATCCAAGACTGTTTATCATGTGATCTCAATCCCTGGAGAAGGATAATCAAAGGACTCTAAAGAGGGCCCCAAAAGGTAAAGTTGGAATTGCAGCAGAGAAGTTTTGAGCAGCACTGATGAACCCGCGATTCCAGTCTGATGTTCATCATCCTGCAAGTGTTCCTGCTATCAAACAATGAGTGTAAAAGGTCCCCTGGCCCTTTGTAGGTGAAAGTAAGTGCAGCACCATCCTCCCCAAACTGGAAGATGAGTGTTGCTAACTGCTATACCAACAGAGGCAAGCAGATGATAAAAATGAATGAAGCAGACAGGGTGTCAGAAAAGAGGTGATGAGGGCTTGATAACAGAGAGGACAAACCTCATCCACAGGTGGAGGCAGCTATTCACCTCCTATCCCACTGTTGCTGTATTTTCCACTTTCTACCTGGATTTTCATGTGAAATTGTCTGATTTGTAAATCTAGGCAATTAAGTCAACATTGTTATACAACACATTGCAAAATAAATCTCCAGATTATGTCTGCTCCATGGTTGTTAGCAGTCTCTTCCCAAAGGTAACATGGTGATATGTTTGCCTCTGGTGAGAGAACAAAGCACTCTTGAATCAAAGTTTGGGTCTTCTGAAGTGAACCCAGCTTTCTCTCCAATTCTTATAACTCTTCACAACACATTGCTGGATCCTCACACGAGTCTTTTGAGTCTGAAGTGCAGAGTCAATTATCATGAAGTGATTGTTAATTGCCTCCTATTTAACTCCTTCCAGTGGGCTACTTTGGATGATAAATTATTTGATCACTTTAAATAAGAAAAAGTATATGTGGAGCCATTCAGCTTAACAACATGCATTAGCAATGGCCAGTGTCCAATCTCACCTTCTTCTCTTTTCTACATTACTGAATTCTAAAGTTCTAGACATACATGGCTGTTTTGAATTGAATTATGTTCTCCAAAAATGTATGTTGAAACTCTGTTAACCTATGTATATGACCTTACCTGGAAATAAGGTATTTGAGATGTAATCAAGTCAAGACTAGGTGATGCTGGATTAAGTATACGATGGCCGGTGTTCTTTTAAAAATAGAGAAAGACAGAGAGATGCAGACACTCAAAGCAAAGATGACTAAGTTATAATAAAGGCAGAAATTAGAGCCATGCCACTGCAAGCCAAGGAATGCCAAGTATTTCCAGCAATAACCAGAAACTAAGAAGAGACGAAGAAATATTTTTCTCTAGAGCTTTCGGAGGGAGCATGGCTCAAATGATTCCTTGATTTTTTGGCTTCTAGCTACCAGTGTTGTGAGAGAATACATTTCTATTGTTTTAGGCCACCCATTTTGTGATATTTTGTTATGGCAATACTGAGAAACTAGCACAATGGTTATGTCCACAAATGTTGTTATGGCTTAAAGCGTGTATACTGACCACGTATAATATATATTCCATCATTTTTATGTATTAATACTTTAAATAAATGGAGTTATATTCTCACTACTTTTTGCTATTGTTCCCTGTTTTGGTTTAACTGTGGAGTACTATTCCATTTATAAACAAATATATAAATGTATAAACTACAATATGTGTATTTGTTACTTATTAATGGATTCTTAAATTGTTAGCAATTAATGACTAATACAGATACAGCTTATATTTGTCTTTTTATACATATGTGCATATAAATGAGTAGGCAATGCAGATTTTCAAATGTATGTAGTATTGCTAACTGGCTCCCCAAATTTGCTATACCAATTTTTAACCCTATCAAGAATGTATAAGAAGCCCCTTGGCACCATGTTACTGCTGAGATTAGTGCTACTAGTACAACATTACTGTTGTCAATTTTTGTTTGAATGATTGGTGGTTTTGCTGTTGAACTCAGTGTGGGGTTATTTTTTCTCCTTATTTTAATTTGCAGTTCTCTGATTACTAATGAAGTTTATAAAATCATATGTTCATGGGGAAGTCAGATATTCTCTACTATGGATAACTCAGTCATAGCTTATTGTGACTTTATGTTGATTTATTCATACTTCCCACAACAATATATAATAAAGTTTTTAAATTCTGGATCACAATTCTTTGTTGGTCTTATATAATATAAATATATTTATCTAGATTGAGGTTGATATGCAACTCAATAAATATTTACTACAGGCAAAATTATTCTTTCTCTTCTCTGTGCTATCTTTACTGTTGTAAATATCACAATGTTTGTTAGTTGATTGCTTCTTTGATTCCCTGTGAAATTGTGAGTTCTCTGAGAACAGGGCCAGTGATATTCTTCCCCTCTCTAACCGAAGACACACACACAAGACCATATAACAACAGACATGAAGTGATTTGAAAAACGATTTTAGTCTTAAGGGGCTATCAAACACATTACCAGGGAGTACTGGATAATCATTTCTGGTAAAAGTTAGAGAATATTGTGCACAAAATAAGCCTTTTATTTGTGGTAAAAGTATTATAGTTAAGAACTGACAGAATAGATTTCTCAGTCCTTTATGTCCCTCAACATTTGACACAAAAATGCAGTAATAAGGTTTGGCTGGGTACCCCCGCAAAATCTCATCTCGAATTGTGGCTCCCACAGCTACCATGTGTTGTGGGAGGGATCTGGTGGGAGGTAAATGAATCATGAGAGTGGGTCTTTCATGAGCTGTTCTGACAGTGAATAAGCCTTATGGCATCTGATGGTTTATAAACAGGAGTTTTGCACAAGTTCTCTTCTCTTGTCTGCCTCCGTGTGAAACATGTCTTTCACCTTATGCCATGATTATGAGACCTCCCCACCCACGTACAACTGTGAGTCCATTAATCCTCTTCCTTTTGTAAATTGCCCAGTCTCAGGTATGTCTTTATCAGCAGCGGGAAAAGGGACTAGTACAGTAAATTGGTACCAGTAGAGTGGGGCACTGCTGTAAAAATTCCCAAAAATGTGGAAGCTGCTTTGAAATTGGGTAACAGGCAGAGGTTGGAACAGTTTGAAGGGCTCAGAAGAATACAGAAAAATGTGGAAAAGTTCAAAACTTCCTAGAGATGTATTGAATAGCTTTGAACAAAATGCTGATAGTGATATGGACAATGAAATTCAGGCTGAGGTGGCCTCAAATGGAGATGAGGACCTTATTGGGAACTGGAGTAAAGGTAACTCTTGCTATGTTTTAGCCAAGACAGTGGCAGCATTTTGCCCCTGCCCTAGAGATTTGTGAAACTTTGAACTTGAGGGAGATGATTTTGGGTATCTGGCAGAAGAAATTTCTAAGCACCAAAGCATTCAAGAAGTGACTTGAGTGCTGTGAAAAGCATTCAGTTCTAAAAGGGAAACAATATAAAAGTTCAAAAAATGTGCAGCCTGATGATGTAATAAAAGAGAAAAACTCATTTTCTGAGGAGTAATTCAAGTCAGCTGCAGAAATTTGCATAAGTAACGAGGAGCCAAATGTTAATCATGTAGACAATGGGGAAAATGTCTCCAGGGTATGTCAGAAGTCTTCGTGGTAGCCCCACCCATCATAGGCCCAGTGGCCTAGTGGGGGCAAATGGTTTCCTGGGCTGGGCCCAAGATCTTCCTGCTCTATTGGTTCCCTGAGTCCTAGGTGCTCCAGCCATGGTTAAAGGGGACCAAGGTACAGCTTGGACCATTGTTTCAGAGAGTGCAAGTTACCAAAGCTTGGAAGCTTTCACATGATGTTGAGCCTGCGAGTGCATAGAAATCAAGAATGGAGGTTTAGGAGCCTCTGCCTAGATTTCAGAAGATGTATAGAAATGCCTAGATGCCCATGCAGAAGTTTGCTGCAGGGACAGGGCCCGCATGGAGAACCTCTGCTAGGACAGTGCATAGGGCAATGTGGGTTGGAGCCCCTACACAAAGTCCCTATCGGAGCACCACTTGGAGCTAGAAGAGGGCAATCGTCCTTCAGACCTCAGAATGGTAGATCAACTGACAGCTTGCACTGTGCACTTGGAAAAGCTTCAGACACTCAGTGTCAGCCCATGAAAGCAGCCAGGAGGGAGACTGTATTCTGCAAAACCACAATGTCAAAGCTGCTCAAGGACCTGGGAGCCTCCTTTTTACATGAGTATGATGTGGATGTTAGACATGGAATCAAAAGAGATTATTTTGGCACTTTAAGATGACTGCCCTGCTGAATTATGAACTTGCATGAGGCCTGTAGCCCCTTTATTTTGGCTAATTTCTCCCATTTGAAATAGGTTTATTTATCCAATGCCTGTGTTCCCACTGCATCTAGGAAGTAACAGACTTGCTTTTATTTTACAGACTCATAGGTAGATGGAACTTACATTGTCTCAGATGCAACTTTGGAATGTGGACTTTCGAGTTAAGGCTGAAATGAGTTAAGACTTTGGGGGACTACTGGAAAGGCGTGATTGCTTTTGAAATGTGAGGACATGAGATTTGAAAGGGGTCAGGGGTGAAATGATATGGTTTGCCTATATCCCCTGCAAAATCTCATCTTGAATTGTAGCTCCCACAATTCTCATATATTGTGGGAAGGACCCTGTGGGAGGTAATTGAATCATGACGGGTCTCTCCTGTGCTGTTCTCATGACTGTAAATAAGTCTCATGAGAACCGATGGTTTTGTAAAGGGGAGTTTCCCTGCACAAGTTCTCTTCTCTTGTCTGCCTCTATGTGAGATGTGCCTTTCACCTTCCACCATGATTGTGAGACCTTCCCAGACATGTGGAACTAACTGTGAGTCCATTAATCCTCTTTCTTTTGTAAATTGCTCAGTCTCTGGCATGTCTTTATCAGCAGCAAGAAAACAGACCAATACATGCAGCCAGGACGTATTTTCTTTCTTAGATTGTCCAGTTTGTGTCCAAATATGTTGTAAAATGAAGAAAAAGTATTGAGACAACAAATATAGGAATATGAACTCACCAAAAGTCTGTGGTACTCTGATTTGAGAAAAACTTTGCACGTGTATTCTAATCAAAAAGGCATTTTCATAATCTTCAAAATTACGGTTCAGTTTACTTTCTTCTTCTTTTTTTTTTTCTAGATGTGTACACATTTTTATATAAATATATGTATATATATATATATTTGTTTATTATTATACTTTAAGTTCTAGGGTACATGTGCACAACGAGCAAGTTTGTTAAATAGGTATACATGTGCCATATTGGTTTGCTGCACCCATTAACTCATCATTTACATTAGGTATTTCTCCTAATGCTATCCCTCCCCCAGCTCCCCACCCTCCAACTGGCCTGGTGTATGGTGTTCCTCGCCCTGTGTCCACGTGTTCTCATTGATCAACTCCCACTTTTGAGTGAGAACATGCAGTGTTAGGTTTTCTGTCCTTGTGATAGTTTGCTTAGAATGATGGTTTCTAGCTTCATCCATGTCCCTGTAAAGAACATGAACTCATTATTTTTTTATGGCTGCATAATATTCCATGGTGTATATGGGCCACATTTTCTTGATCTAGTCTATCATTGATGGACATTTGGGTTGGTTCCAAGTCTTTGATATTGTGAATAATACCACTATAAACATACGTGTGCATGTGTCTTTGTTGCAGAATGATTTGTAATCCTTTGGGTATATGCCCAGTAATGGGATTGTTGGGTCAAATGATATTTCTAGTTCTAGATCCTTGAGGGATCACCACACTGTCTTCCACAATGGTTGACCTAATTTGCACTCCCACCAAAATTGTAAAAACCTTCCTATTTCTCCACATCCTCTCCAGTATCTGTTGCTTCCTGACTTTGTAATGATTGCCATTCTAACTGGCATGAGATGGTATCTCATTGTGGTTTTGATTTGCATTTCTCTGATGATCAGTGATGATGAGCATTTTTGCATATGTCTGTTGGCTGCATAAATGTCTTCTTTTGAGAAATGTTTGTTCATATCCTTTGCCCACTTTTTGATGGGATGGTTTATTTTTTTCTTGTAAATTTGTTTAAGTTCTTTGTAGATTCTGGATATTAACCCTGTGTCAGATGGGTAGATTGCAAAGATTTTCTCCCACTCTGTAGGTTGCCTGTTCGCCTGATGATAGTTTATTTTGCTCTGCAGAAGCTCTTTAGTTTAATTACATCCCATTTGTATATTTTGGCTTTTGTTGCCATTGTTTTTGGTGTTTTAGTTATGAAGTCTTTGCCCATGCCTATGTTCTGAATGGTATGTCCTAGGTTTTCTTCTAGGGTTTTTATGGTGTTAGGTCTTACATTTAAGTCTTTAATCCATCTTGAGTCAATTTTTGTATACAGTGTAAGAAAGGGGTCCAGTTTCAGCTTTCTACATATGGCTAACCAGTTTTCCCAGCACCATTTATTAAATAGGGAATCCTTTCCCCATTGCTTGCTTTTGTCAGATTTGTCAAAGATCAGGTGATTGTAGATGTGTGGTGTTGTTTCTGAGGCCTCTGTTTTGTTCTATTGGTCTATATATCTGTTTTTATACCAGTACCAAGCTGTTTTGGTTACTGTAGATTTGTCATATAGTTAGTCAGGTAGCGTGATGCCTCCAGCTTTGTTCTTTTTGTATAGGATTGTTTTGGTAGTGCAGGCTCTTTTTTGGTTCCATATGAATTTTAAAGTAGTTTTTTTTTTTTTTTTTTTTTCCAATTCTGTGAAGAAAGTCAATGGTAGCTTGATGGGGATAACATTGAATCTATAAATTACTTTGGGCAGTATGGCCATTTTCATGATATTGATTCTTCCTATCCATGAGCATGGGATGTTCTTCCGTTTGTTTGTGTCCTCTTTTATTTCGTTGAGAAGTGATTTGTAGTTCTCTTTGAAGAGGTCCCTTCACATCCCTAAGTTGGATTCCTAGGTATTTTATTCTCTTTGAAGCAATTGTGAATAGGAGTTCACTCGTGATTTGGCTCTCTGTTTGTCTATTATTGGTGTATAAGAATACTTGTGATTTTTTCACATTGATTTTGTATCCTGAGATTTTGATAAAGTTGCTTATCAGCTTAAGGAGATTTTGGACTGAGACAATGGGGTTTCTAAATATACAATCATGTCATATGCAAACAGAGACAGTTTGACTTCCTCTTTTCCTAACTTAATACCCTTTATTTCTTTCTCTTGCCTAATTGCCCTAGCCAGAATTTCCAACACTATGTTGAGTAGGAGTGGTGAGAGAGGGCATCCTTGTCTTGTGCTGGTTTTCAAAGGGAATGCTTCCTGTTTTTGTCCATTCAGTATGATATTGGCTGTGAATTTGTCATAAATAACTCTTACTCTTTTGAGATGTGTTCCATCAATATCTAGTTTATTGAGAGTTTTTAGCATGAAGGCTGTTGAATTTTGTCGCAGGTCTTTTCTGCATCTATTGAGATAATCATGTGGTTTTTGCCGTTGGTTCTGTTTATGTGATGGATTACATTTACTGATTTGCATATGTTGAACCAGCCTTGCTTGTGAGGGATGAAGCTGACTTGATCGTGGTGGATAAGTTTTTTAATGTGCTGCTGGATTCAGTTTGCCAATATTTTATTGAGAATTTTCACATAGATGTTCATCAAGGATATTGGCCTAAAATTCCTTTTTTTTTTTTTTTTTTTTTTTTTTTTTTTTTTTTTTTTTTTCTGTGTCTCTACCAGGCTTTGGTATCAGAATGATGCGATAGTCATAAAATGAGTTAGGGAGGATTTCCTCTTTTTCTATTGATTGAAATAGTTTCAGGAGGAATGGTACCAGCTCCTCTCTTTACCTCTGGTAGAATTTGACTGTGAATCCGTCTCGTCCTGGACTTTTTTTTGTTTGAAAGGCTATTAATTTATTGCCTCAATTTCAGAGCCTGT
The DNA here is from genome assembly GCF_000951035.1 of Colobus angolensis palliatus. Taxonomy (NCBI): domain Eukaryota; kingdom Metazoa; phylum Chordata; class Mammalia; order Primates; family Cercopithecidae; genus Colobus; species Colobus angolensis. Next base: position 3,334,019 of record NW_012113919.1, read on the forward strand.
TATTGGTCTGTTCAGAGATTCAACTTCTTTCTGGTTTAGTCTTGGGAGAGTGTATGTGTGCAGGAATTTATCCATTTCTTCTAGATTTTCTAGTTTATTTGTGTAGAGGTGCTTATAGTATTCTCTGATGGTAGTTTGTATTTCTGTGGGATCGGTGGTGATATTCCCTTCATCATTTTATTATTGCATCTATTTGATTCTTCTCTCTTTTCTTCTTTATTAGCCTTGCTAGTAGTCTGTCTATTTTGTCGATCTTTTCAAAAAACCAGCTTCTGGATTCATTGATTTTCTGAAAGTTTTTTGTGTCTCTATCTCCTTCAGTTCTGCTCTGATCTTAGTTATTTCTTGCCTTCTGTTAGCTTTTGAATTTGTTTGCTCTTGCTTCTTAATTGTTTTAATTGTGATATTAGAGTGTCAACTTTAGATCTTTCCTGCTTTCTCTTGAGGGAATTTAGTGCTATAAATTTCTCTCTACACGTTGCTTTAAATGTGTCCCAGAGATTCTGGTGCATTGTGTCTTTGTTCTCATTGGTTTCAAAGAATATCTTCATTTCTGCCTTCATTTCATTATTTACCCAGTAGTAATTCGGGAGCAAATTCTTCAGTTTCTACGTAGTTTTGCAGTTTTGAGTGAGTTTATTAGTCCTGAGTTCTAATTTGATTGCACTGTGGTCTGAGAGACAGTTTGCTGTGATTTCCGTTCTTTTACATTTGCTGAGGAGTATTTTACTACCAATTATGTGTTCAATTTTAGAATAACTGTGAAGTGGTTCTGAGAATAATGTATATTCTGTTGATTTGGGGTGGAGAGTTCTATGGATGTCTATTAGGTCTGCTTAGTCCAGAGCTGAGTTCAAGTCATGGATATCTTTGTTAACCTTCTGTCTTGTTGATCTGTCTAATATTGATATTGCAGTGTTAAAGTCTCCCATTATTATTGTGTGGGAGTCTAAGTCTCTTTGTAGGTCTCTAAAGTTTCTTATATATCAAATAGACATATAATGATCTTAGATATGATAATAAATGAAAGTTATTTACGAGTTTTTCTTTAAAAAATCCCAAGAATACCAAGTTTATTCTTTCAGTCCAAATTAATGTTTGAAGCAACAAAGTTATTTTGTATTTATTTGGAGATTTAGGTTACATAATTCCTATGAGATCACTGAAAATATTATTAACCCTAGTCCTTCTTAATTAGACTCTATCTGTCTTCTAATGAATAGCGTATGTAGCAATGAGAAATACTGGTTTATGCCTTACCACTTGGCTGTACATTTTGAGATGCATTGATAGTTCTTGTCATTTACATTATGTGTGTGTCATCTCCTTGGCAATATGCTGACAACATGTCATTATGATTGAGAATGCAAGGATTAATTTCCAGAAAAGTAATGATCTGACTTGATCCATTATTTGCAAGCAAGTAACATTTTTTACTTTTCTTTCAAAGTTTCTATATGAGAGAATAACCATCATAAATGGCATTTATAATATAAAAATTAAAAACAATGTATTTGCACAACTATCTAAATATATTGAAATTATTATTTTTTAAAATAATACAATTAAATGCTGTTAAAAACACACAAAAGTTTTATAAATGTGGGAAGCATGAACTACATAAATCAGTACATCTTTATTAAGAGGCAGGATTATTCCCACATGCATGCATCAATTAGACTAATGTGTTTTTAACTGTTTATCATTTTCATCATAGTTTTTGCTGTACTTATTTCTATTTTAATATGCATTATTATAATGCAGAGACAATAGCATGTTTAGAGAATGCTGGGTAATATAATAGATTAAAAAAACACTAGGACGTATAGTTCTTGATGTGTAACATACCTCCTTCTCCATCGCTACCTTTCTATGACTATGCCAGCAAACAAAAGGCAGAAAATAAGCAGTAATTCCTCCTACAGTGCTGTAAGAGACTTAGTAACAGGTAACTAGTGATATACCTCTATGGTAATATACATAGTGATATGTAGATATGTTTATATAAAATAGTCCAAGCAATTGCTGAAAATGTAGCATGTAGTTTTCCTGCTCAATTTCCAACATGAACATAATGTTAGCAAAGTATATTTATAAACATAAAATTTAACAGGGAAAAAACTTGCCTTAAATTATATGAAGGAGCCATAGCTAAGTTTCTATTGTAGACATCACACCATACTAATTTACCACGTTTTTAATAAAATGTTTAGTCAAAATTGAATAGGTACAAAATGGCACCGGGCTTGAAGAAAGTGGTGCATTACAATGTGGGCACAATTTTATTGTATTTAGACTGTTGGTGACTCAGATATTCTCTATTGAATATATACGTATATATTACATAGAAAATGCAACTAACCCACACGGAAAAGAACTGGAAGAATAACTTAGTAACTGCATTATTATTATAATGCCCAGAGGGTCAGTGAAATACCTGTACATAGAACTACAAATAGTTACAATTTAAAGTTTACATGTAAAAATGTATTACTATAAATATATATCCACTGATATGTAAAATAATCACAAGAGTCTGATTATGTTTTATAAGATCGTTACATACATAATTACAGGATTTCTGCTTTATAACAATACTTACAAGTAGGATTTTCCTTTCCCCTTTGGACAGATAACCAAACTTAAAAACATAAACTATTTTGAGAAATAAACTTGATACCAAGGAATAAAGTAGACACTAGAACCCTCATGTCATATTGAAAACTTCATTCAAATTCCATTGCTCTAAGCTTTGGGATATATATTTAATTAAAGGTTTACCTGTTTTTATTTTTTAATTAATCTTATTTACTTGAGTAAATGAAATTATAAATGTTGTTCTAGTTCACTTGGGCTGCTACAACAGAAACACCATAAACTGGGTGGTTTATACAGCAAATGTTTACATATCACAGTTCTGGAGACTAGGGAGTCCCAGATCAAGGCACCAGCAAATCTGGTGTCCTGTGAGGCTATGCTTTCTAGTTCTTCTTCTGTGTCCTCACATGACTGAAAGGTATAAAAGATCCCTCTAGATTCTCTTTTATAAGGGCACTAATCTCATGCATTAGGGCTCCATCCTCATGACCGAATAATCTCCAAAATACCCCACCTCCTCATACCATCACTTTGGGGGTTAGGATTTCAACATAGGAATTTGGGGGGATATAAATCTTCAGTCATGGCAATGTATATGTGTGAGTAGCGAGTGCGAGGTATTACGGATAATGTCTAGTGTCTTTATATCAGAGAAGGGACCACCAATTTGCTGCTCTGACATTATCCAGATTGATTTGATATTTACATTGAAGACATTTGCAAGTGATTTGTGGAAACAGACAAAATGCCAAACAACAACAGAAAACAGTGTCCAAAAGAGAGCATTCTTTCTTGATAAGCTAACAACATGTAAAATTGGTGTGTATATTGATGTATCTAGTAGACAACATTTAAAGCTATACTTTCTCCTGTAAGGTTATTTTGCAATTTGATTATGTATCTATTTACAAATATGATGAAAATGTGTCTCACTACCCAGGACATTTTCATTTTAACCGTTGTCTTCTTGGTGTATTTTTTATTAACACCTCATTTTACTCTCAAAAGAGCCCTGGTTTGGACAATAACTTATGTGGTTACTTTATAAATCACAAATACAATTAAAATACTTTTCACCTTTGGTCATATTTGACACAGATCTCAAAGGAAAATGTATAATAGTGTATTTTGCATGTGAAAATGCTGGAAGCAATTAAAAAAACCCTGAAATTTCACTGAAAAAGTAAATTTTTCATTAGTGGTGTATGTAATCAGAAATCATTTTAAGACTACACTTTCTAACATGTTATGTCTGGTAAATAAATAAATAAATGAAATCAAAAGGAACTTAGAAGTTATCTGCCTAGTATTTTCAAATGTGTCTTCTCATTTACATAAGAAGTAATACGTATAAATGTTTGAGAAATGCTGAAATGCTTTACAGTTCTAATATTTCAGAAATGAAACTGAGTTTGGGAAAGATCAAGTTATATCATTAAGCCAGTTGTACCAGAGTCAGGACTGAAAGTCAATTACATTGATCTGGTCAATTTAGTTTTACTAAAGCATTGGGAGTTTAATCATTAAGGAGTAACTGGGCCACAGTTGTTTACATTATTCCAGAAATATCAAATCTATAAAGTGCCTCCATAAGACATAAAAACAAAAGTATTATCATGAAATTCATATTTTAAATAAATCAGTTTTGTATAAGACATAAAAAAGAATTTATTATTATTAAATTCACAGTTTGAATGAATCAGTTTTGTATATACACATATATATACACACACACACACACACATATATATATAATACACTATCTGAATAATCATTTTATCTTTCCTCTTATATTTTCTTTTTGTATGTAGCATGGTGACCTATAGTCCAATATTGAAATGGAATACACATTTTCCTTCCTAAATTGTAATTATTTCCTGAATTATAATTATAATACTGTTCTTCCTTAGGAAACCATATCATTTTGTTGTGTGTTTTAATTTAAATTACCTTCAGTCTGCTTCTCTTCTGATTATTTTAAAAGACTGCAGAGATTAATTTCAGTAGTATTACTGTATATAATTTAAATAAAAAATATGAAACCAAATTACCACAGACTTATGCAATATTTAGGTAAGGCAGCTTAAGTTGGGGAAAAGTGGAATAAAGTACTGTATACTATTGAAATGTGTAAATTAATTCTTTCCTGCTGTGTTAAGTAAAAGGATTGACATGAAATGCGTAGTTCAGAATTAAAGTGCTAGGAGTTTACATAAGGAGCTATATGAGTGAGCAAAGAAGGATTATCCTAGGAAAGAAACAATAGCTGTTCTTTTAGGGAGATTTAAATAAGATTAAGTAAGCACACTCAAATTGTTCCTTCTCCTTTTGTAACATTATATTTTACTGCTTGTTATTTTATTTTTATAGTAATTACATTTACCTACTTTTCTTTGTAAAGTAGAGAAAATAGCACACTTTTTCATCTATGTATGTAATTGCAGAATGGTAAAATGGTGCTAATTTGATTGAGTGCCATATTTTTCTGTGAATTCTACTGAAATAATCTTTCAACAATAACCAATGTCAAGAAAATAAAGTTTAAAAATAATAGGCCATTTATAGAAAATGTTCAGAATAGACAAATCCATAGAGTCAGAAAGAAGTTTATGTTTCCAGGGCCTAGGGAGAGAAGTAAAGGGGAAGTAATTGCCATTGGGTACAGGATTTATTTGGGGAGTGAAGAAAATATTATAAAACCATACTGTTGAGATGTGGATAGACTCTGTAAATATATCAAAATCACAATGTATAAAAAGTTGTACATAATTTAATACTAAATCTTACATTAATGTTTGTCTATTTCATTGGCTAAAAGTACCACAATTCTTGAAATAATTGTATCCTTTAAACCAATAAAGGCCTTCCTCAAAATATTGTCTAAGAAAAATAGGATGCAAAGATTGAGTTAAACAGCATTTATATCAGTGCTGTAAGAGTATTTGCATGATTGGTATTTATCATTAAAAATTTGAGAAACAAAGAATCATAGCAAGGGTAATAAGTAATCTCTTTGGACTTTCACAAACATGACAAATTTAAACACAAGCTGTATATACCAATTTTGAATGTAACTTTTCATTTCATTGCTAAATCCTCACACTAATAGCACTATCAGTTTGTGTGAGGATTTATAAAATGATTTAAATGGTAATTCCACCAAGTTCTATATTGAATGATTTCCTAGTGAAGGGAAAGTGCAATATGTTTACTGATACAAATTTATCTTTAAGATATGAGCCAGTAAATATTAGATTTGATAAAAATCTAAAGGTTAATTTTTAGGTGTAAATTTATTTTAAAAATGTCAAGCTAAGCTTTGGTCACAGTGCATATTTAAGCTCCTATAAAATGTTGGAGAATAATTAAGTTTATCACCTGTACCCTAACCTGGGATACTCTTGAGATGACAGATGTGCCTTCAGTTCCATGGGATGTATATGATCCTGTCTGTATTTGGGAGTCTTAAAGATTTTAAGTTTGCTCAGAAACAAGTGATATATTAGTTTTCATGACTATCCTTGAGAACTTTTCTAGCCTGGGAGTCATGAAAGAAGCTTTCCGAACTTGAGAGGAACTTTTGGTCTAGAAAGTCACACATTTCAACCCGGGAAAAAACAAAAAACAAAACCCTAATTTTCCCAGTATAGACCTGTGTTAGGCATGCCATAGATAAGTTGACACTTGGTAATTATTTTAGCATTTCCCTTTTTACTATCAAACATATCGGGTTTGAATGAAAAATAATAAATAAATTCACTCTATCAATTACCATTCTGTTGCCACTTTGAAAGTAATTTATCTTCTCTGAGACTTTTATGTCCTGCTTCAAAATTCTCTAGTTATACTATTGGCAATCAATGCTAATAGCTATTTTTGATTTACTATCTCACATCAATAAGATGTCTTTTGTGAGCCACCTCTTTCCTCCCTCCTGGAAAAAACTCTCTAGCTTATTATTGACTGGGTCCCTCTGAGACATTCCTCAGGTCTCTGGCACCCTTTGGTGGGTTTAGTGCATTGAAAACCACATAGGATTTGACCCTGTGCACCACTGATCATGTTCACAGAAAGCCCGAGCAGACATACAAAGGTGAAGAAGTAGCAGATAAGTTCAAATACACACACAGAGGTGTCTAAAAAAAGGAAATACAAAAGTGTAGTTTCAAAAAATCTCACAAAGAATATTCAGATATAAGAACAGAGCAATCCTGTGTCCATGCTTGTCTTCCCTTCTCTCCAGTGAGCCTGCATTTTATGAAATTTCTCATTCTTTTTGGGTAGCAATAGTGAAAAAGCTTCCCCTCAATAACCAAGAAGTAACCTGCACCCTATATGACTCAGTGCTTGCCTACACACCCTCAACTTGTTGTATATGACTTTCAATGGACTGTACAACGTTTACATCATCAGTAACTGTTTCTGCATATTTGAATTAAGTAAGTAACAGTGTATGTATCTGCATCAAGAAGCTGACTCCCTTAGAGTTCTGTGCAAGACTTTCTTCTCACTCGCAAGCTAAGAGTAACCCTGCCTCATGCCTCTTTTGTTGAAATCAAGGTGTATCCTGGATACGGTGAGACTCACTAAGCTACCACGGTCTGAATTTTAGGTCTGATGTGGAGTTGAGTCCAGGAATTTCACAGCGTGTTAAATTGCTCATTGTAGAGGAAATCAACAATTAGGAGTAAAGTCACTTTCCATCTGGTATCACATTTTACATAATTTGAATAATTCTTATTTATGCTTTCTGTTAAATATGTGTTTGTATTTATACAGAAATCCTTAATTGAGACATTTCACTGTAGATTTATGATGAAGAATTTTTTTTGAAAACCTTGATAAATTGGGTAGGAGAATAATCTTACAACAGGAGATGGTGGGGTATCAGTACCGAGTAATTGGATATTGTGGCTTCCTAAATTCCTGGTTGCAAAGGATAAAATCCTGAGATAGATAATAGAAGATTAACATCTTTCTAAGGTCAGAATCTGCTCGTAGTTCAACAGCTTGTATGTTATACATGTATTTTTGGTACTTTCCCCTTACATAATTTTACTTCCAAAACAGCTCATCAACTAATATGTTTTAAAAATGACTTTATAATAGTTTAAAAATTATATAATCACAAACTTCATCTAAATCTTTCCAGTGATCAAACTTCTGCCAATATTTAGGTTTTTAATAGGTACTGTTGGCAAGTAATACATCTCATTCACTGAATTTCACATTTTAATTACACAAAACTTTGGACCCTTAAAAACTAATACAAAGAAAAAGAAGAAAACTTTTTTTTTGAAAATACTTAATACAGTGGAAAAAAAGACAACAAAATGTCCTGTGTTTCACATCCTCATAAAACACAGATTTTTTTTTTTTTGGTAGCCTCTCTTTCTCTTTGATGTAAATGACTATGGAACCATATTCACCTTAGTAACACAAACTCATGTTAGCCTCTAAAACTTGAATGAAAACCACAATGTTATGTGGATTCACCAGAAAAATGATGACTATGTGAGGTGATGTATTTGTTAATTAGCTAGATTTGGCCTTCCCACAACGTATTCATACTTTGAAACGTTGTATTTTACATTACAAAAACATAAGCAAAAACCACAAGCAAACTCAAGCAAAAGTAATAAAGCAAGAGGCATCACCCTACATGACTGAAATATACTATAAATCTACAGTAACAAAAACAGCATGGTCCTGGCATAAAAACGGTTATGTAGCCATCTGTGCAGCCAACGGACACATGAAAAATGCTCATCATCACTGGTTTCCACAGAAAAATGCAATTCAAAACCACAATGAGATACCATCTCACGCCAGTTAGAATGACAATCATTAAAACATCAGGAAACAACAGATGCTGGAGAGGATATGGTGAAATAGGAATGCTTTTACAATGTTGGTGGCAGTGTAAACTAGTTCAACCATTGTGGAAGACACTGTGGCTTCAAGGATCTAGAACTAGAAACACCATTTGACCCAGCAATCCCATTACTGGGTATATACCCAAAGGTTTATAAATCATGCTACTATAAAGACACATGCACATGTATGTTTATTGCAGCTCTATTCACAATAGCAAAAACTTGGAACCAATCCAAATATCCATCAATGATAGACTGGATTAGAACATGTTGCCGGGCGCGGTGGCTCAAGCCTGTAATCCCAGCACTTTGGGAGGCCGAGATGGGCGGATCATGAGGTCAGGAGATGGAGACCATCCTGGCTAACACGGTGAAACCCCGTCTCTACTAAAAAATACAAAAAACTAGCCGGGCAAGGTGGCGGGTGCCTGTAGTCCCAGCTACTCAGGACGCTGAGGCAGGAGAATGGCGTAAGCTCGGGATGTGGAGCTTGCAGTGAGCTGAGATTCGGTCACTGCACTCCAGCCTGGGCGACAGAGTGAGACTCCGTCTCAAAAAAGAAAAAAAAGAACATGTGGCACATATACACCATGGAATACTATGCGGTCATAAAAAAAGGATGAGTTCATGTCCTTTGCAGGGACATGGATGAAGCTGGAAACCATCATTCTCAGCAAACTATCACAAGGATAGAAAACCAAACACCACATATTCTCACTCATAGGTAGGAATTGAACAATGACAACATTTGGACACACAGTGGCGAACATCACACACCAGGGACTGTCGGGGGGTGAGGGGCTAGAGGAGGGATAGCATTAGGAGAAATACCTAACGTAAATGACAAGTTGATGGGTACAGCAAACCAACATGGCACATGAATACCAATGTATCAAACCTGCATGTTGTGCACATGTACCTTAAAACCTAAAGTATAATTTTTAAAAAATGGTTATGTAAACTAATGGAAGAGAATAGAGAGCCAGAAATAAATCCATGCACTTGCAGCCAACTGATTCTCAACAAATGTGCCAAGAACACACATTGGAGAAAGGATCATCTTCTCAAAAAATTGTGTTGAGAAGACAGGATATACAAATGTAAAAGAATGGAAGTAGACCCTTATCTCTCACCAGATACAAAAATCAACTCAAAATGAATTAAAGACTTAAATATAAGACCTGGAACTAGGAACTATTAGAAGATAACAGGGAAAATGCTTTATGATGTTGGTGTAAGCAAGTAGTTTTTGGTCAGGACATCAGAAAAAAAAAGCAACAAAAACAAAAATGACAATTGGGATTACCTGTGAATAAAAAGCTTTTTGTTTGTTTTTTTGTTTGTTTTTTTTTTTTGGAGACGGAGTTTCTGAGCTCAGCTCACCACAACCTTCGCCTCCCAGGTTCAAGCAATTCTCCTGCCTCAGCCTCCTGAGTAGCTGGTATTACAGGCATGCAGCACCATGCTTGACTAATTTTGTATTTTTAATAGAGACTGGGTTTCTCTTTGTTGGTCAGGCTGGTCTCGAACTCCTGACCTCAGGTGATCCAGCCACCTCGGCCTCCCAAAATGTTGGGATTATAGGCATGAGTCACCAAGCCAAGCCATAAAAAGCTTTTTCACAGCAAAGGAAACAATCAACAGAAGAAATAGGTAATCCACAAAATGGTAGAAAATTTTTGCAAACTATATATCTGAAAAGGGATTAATACCCAAAATATACATGAAACTCAAATAACTCAAAAGCATAAAAATAATAGCCTAATTAAAAAATGCACAAAAGACCTTAACAGACATTTCTCAAAATAAGATGTATAGTTGACTAACAGGTATATGAAAAATACTCGATATCACTAAACATCAGGGAAATGTAAGTCAAAGCCACAGTGAGATATCACTGTACCTGGTTAGGATGGCTATTATCAGAAAGTTGCATGATAAAAATGGTCGGCAAGGATTTGGAGACAAGGGAATCTTTACACACTATTACTGGGAATGTAAATTAATACAGCCATAGTGGAAAATAGTAAGGTGGTTCTTCAAAAAATTAACAGTAGAACGAATATGTGGTTAATCAATCCCATATGGGTATACATCCAGAGTAAATAAAATCATTATCTTGAATAGACATCTGCATATCATTGTTCACTGCAGTACTATTCACAATAACCAAGATAGAGAATCAACCTAAATGTTCACCAATAGATGAAAAAAGAAAGAAAATGTGGTATATTATTTGGCATTAAAAAAAAAAGAAAACCCTGTCATTTGTGAACAACATGGAAGAACCTGGAGGACATTGTGTTAAGTGAAATAAACTAGGCACAGAAAGACAAATATATCATGATATGACTCCTACTGCTATGTAAAAAAATTGATCTCATAGAAGTAGAAAGTACAATTGTTGGTATCAGAGCTAGGGGTCAAGGGGAGTTGCCATGATGTTAATCAGAGGATACATACTTACAGTTAGATAGAAAGAATACATTTCAGGAGATGTAGAGCAAGATGATTGTAGTTGATTATGATATATTGAATTCTTGAGAAATGAAAAGTTAATATTATGTGTATTCATCAGAAAAATAACTATGTGAGCTGATGTATTTGTTTATTAGCTAGATTTGACTTCTTCACGATTAGCTAGATTGACTTCTTACACACTTTGAAACATCACATTTTACATTATAAAGACATTCAATGTCATATGTCAATTAAAAATACAAATAAACAAAATAATTAATATATGACCCAATGGTGTTCATTGGTAGGGTTATCTGTCCTGGCAGTCAGAGACAAGTTATTGATAAACCTGGAAAAACAACACCAGAGCCTTGGGATCAGAGTTGTTGCCTTCCGTGGTGTGCATTTTGAGAGAATTAAAATTGATGTCAGTCCTCGCAAAATGAATCTGTTTGCCTATCAGTGTACCCAAAAAAAACCAGAAGCTGACACAAAACCACAGTATTTATGGAAATTAAAGCAATAAATACGTTATAGAGCAGATACCAGGCAGAATAGACAAATGGAATGGCTTCTGGATTCGTTATTTTCAATTACTTTTTTCTCTTGAGTCTATAATTTTTTTTCTTGTCACATTTTAATTGATCTTTTAAATTTTTATTATTAATGTAAACAGTAATAAAGGATGTATTCCCCACCAAATTTTAAGTTGTTTAAAATTTACATTACTTTCAGATGTATTACATTTACTCTTATAGAGTGATTTTCAAGCATCCATATGAAGAGCAAATAAACAAGCTCCTCTTAAACAGTAATATTTTTTGTATTTTTATCATTGAGCTTTGCTTTAAATTTATCTTCTCAAAAATATTTCTTCAATATTTTTATACACGTTTATATATATTTAAAAACAGAAAACATATTGTGTGCATTATATTTAAATTATTTATAACTTACATACACTTTAAAATATTTCCTTTGCCAATAAAGTGTTTTCCTGATTTAAGACAGCATTTCATTTTTCAGTAGTTCACCATTGACCACAATAACATGATATATTACAACTTTTGGAAATGTTTAATTATAAGACAAATTTTACTGGAAATGTATTTAATTAAGGTGTATGGCGGGGTTATGGTGTTTTTGTAAGGAAGACTTTAAGTATTACACTTAGAACTCTCTCTCTTCTTAATTGTTCTGAAAATTTTACAGTATAGGGGAATATACCTTATTGAGATGTAAAATGTGCTTGTACTTGTAAAAATGACAGAAGCATACCAGTGAAGGAGAAGATTGAAATAGGAACACCAGTTGTCAAGCAGATCAACCAGGAAAAAGTACATATAAAAGTTAAGTATCTAGAAAAGTATTCCTTTAAAATAACGTGTGCATGAGTTTTTAGAAAGCTTTTGCATAATGCCATAGGTACAGCCGTCATAAAATGAAGACCCCTGTTCTATATGATTTGTGGGGTTTTCCTCATTTGGTTTGTATGGGTTAGGCAATTCATTTTAGAGCCACAAGTGGTTACAGAATGAGAACTCCAAAACAGAAATGCTAATATATTGATTAAAATGTAGGGAGGTAAATAAAAGATTACTTTTTCCCCATCCTTACTCCATAGGCTACTGTTTTCTGTTAGGAATAACTCCCTCCATGCTCCACCCCTTCCAGGATTCAGATGTAAGTATAACAGTGAACCTACTCTCTATAAATAGTCTCTAATTGTGTAAATCATTTTTAGGAATTTGCCAGGGAATGTTAGAAATTGTAACTAAGACACTTCAGGGCCATTTAGCAAAATACCATCTTTGGTCATGATGGTGAGATTTTTTTTATACCAATTTATTATAAAAAGCTGTTTACAACTCTCTGTATAATTATATACAACAAATAATTACTTGCCACCTTGATAATTTTTTTTTAGCATATTTAACTCTAATAAAGACAGTTAAATTGGCTTGGACCATTTATTTTTTATATTCTATGCTCCCGGATTGTGTAATTGATTAGAGAGCTTATATTAATTTTGTATACATCTTTGAAAACAGCAAGAGAATAAAAAGCTGGGTCTGTATAAATGCTGAATGTGCTTTGAATTAAAAATCCTTGGCTTGCTCAACAGCTTATTGAAAACATAGAGATATTATACTCTGAAATCAAACTTCTAATTCATGTAAGCATTATTCGTGGGTATTGTTACGGTCTTCCAAAATGTTCTTCCTTATGCTTTATAAATAATCCATTTTAAAAACATGTTTGTCATACTTAGAGAGCCAGAGCCTAGTTGGTAATACTGAATGAAAATAACTCTGTAGAAAATCAATTTCACTTATTCACAGTACCAATGCCAAAAATTCAAACAAACAGGGCTATTCAGTTAGTCTTCTTGTAACTTAATTAACTCAAGGATATTTCATGGGGTGAACATAATCACTTTTGTATGTAACACACAGAAAGTGGTTTTAAACAAAGTCTACTTTTTCCCCCAGAATATAGTCTATAGACTGTGCTAGAAGTACATTACCTGAAATCTTCCAATTATTTTGAAATTATATTCTACATTAATATTTTTAAAATAAAACATAAAACATCTAAGGATGTAAGTTTAATGTAATTTATTTAAATTTTAAGAAAAATGATACTATTTAGAAAAATAAAAGTATTATTGTTTTTCCTAATGTTAACAGAACCATTTACTGTTTTAAAAACCACAACATTGATCTCAATGTTAAGTCAATTACTTTCTTTAATAATCATTTTATAAAGTTTTCCTTCAGTCTATAATCTTATAATATTTGCTCATTAAAAATGTAGTCACTCAGAGAAATAAGAAGATATTTGGTAGAGCAAAAATACTAAAATTGCCTCACTACCTTAAATGTTTAATTCTGAGAGAATAAACAGAGCAAAAAACTCCAGAAATAAGTTTCACGGTATCTTCTGTGGTAAGTTTCATTTCTTAACTATGACCTGTTTCTCAAATAAGTTTTAGGTTAAGGTTTGGTCGTGGACATTGTCTCTGGCCCTTTCATCTTTGATTGTTTCCCAATTCCTTCTCAGGCTTCACTGATCGTTTTATATGCCTTTATTGTGCTACAACCGCTGAAAATACTGTAACTCAAGTAAGGAAATTAGTGTTAAAAAGAAAAATAATGTAATCAGAAAAATTTACTCAGGTGGTGAGATACGATCCACCACACACTGGAAAAGGAGTGAATTTATTCCATTGCAATTGGAAGGAAAAGATAGGTAATGTTTGGTTGGTAGGCCTAGGGTAGAAGCAGTTCCTGCATGATGTAAGTGTTGTGAAAACAGAGCCAGAAAGACTTGGGAGAAATATAAAGCATGAAATTTCATGAAATTTAAATATCAAAATTGGAGTGACTAACATGGAGCAGTATAGTCACAATAAATCAGGTGAGATTTAGTTGGATTCTAGATTCTATTTTAACTTTTTTGCTTAAAACATTTTTCATCATACACCAAGAGGAGAGAACAGCAGCCAGGCCCCATCAGACTCACCCTGATGATACAATTATCTAGCTTCATCACACTTGTTTCATCTATCACCTTCTTTGTTGTCCTTTTCTTGTCGAAGTTTCTTGAGATAAATCTGATATATCATAACATCCTCAGTCCATGATAGTTGAATATTGAAAATATAAGAATATTCTCCTTATATTATATAATATTAAACATCTAACAACATTAACCATAACAATAATATCTAATATTTGGTATATATCAAACTTCCCTACTTTATCAAAAATGTCCTTTTATGAAATTTCCAGTCATGACCATTGCACTTCATTGTGTGCTTTGAGCCTCTACACATATAGAAATCCCCCACTTTTTCATCCCATGTCATTGTCTTATTATAGAAGCACTGTCAGTTGCCACACAGAATGTTCCACATTTTTGTTCATCTTATTGCCTTCCTATAGCATTAGCTAACTGTTCTTCTATACATCATATACTCTGTAACTTAACTTATATGTAGGATTAAATTCAAGTTTATTTTTTGTTGTGAGAAAATTTCATAGGTAGTGCTCCTTCTATATTTTTATAAGAAAACCAATATTCCGTGGTAAAGTAGTGGTGTGCTGGAAGAAATAATCGAGGAAGAATCCAGATTTGTTGGTCTGAACAACAGGAAATATGAAGTTGCCATCAAAGGAGATGGGAAAGTGTATAGATTGAGCAGGCTTGTTGTGGATATCTGGAGTATGTTTTTTGAGATACGAAGTTTGAGAGGTGATGTGGTGTTATCGTGTACACAGGTGAACAGAAAAAATGAGAGAGTAGGAAAGAGAATCAGTCAGGAAATATGAACAAGGAAGTGGTCAACGTATCAATGTCAACAAACACCTTAGAAGGAATGAAATCCACAAAGGAGTAACTATACAAAAATATCAGAAATCATACAATGATTGGCCTTAATATTAAATGCTCAGGAAGAAGGGTGGGATTCAGCAAAGAAGACTAAAAAGGAAAGCCCAAGAAAAATTAGTGGCTTGGATATCAAGTAGAAAGACTAAACATTTTTTCCTAGGTCAAGCAAATTGAGGACTGAGGATTAGCCACAAGTGACATTGAAAATATAAGTTGGCCGGCCTAGTGGCTCAAGCCTGTAATCCCAGTACTTTGGGAGGCCGAGACGGGCGGATCACGAGGTCAGGAGATGAAAACCATCCTGCCTAACACGGTGAAACCCCGTCTCTACTAAAAAAAATACAAAAAACTAGCCGGGCGAGGTGGTGGGCCCCTGTAGTCCCAGCTACTCGGGAGGCTGAGGCAGGAGAATGGCGTAAACCCGGGAGGCGGAGCTTGCAGTGAGCTGAGATCGTGCCACTGCACTCCAGCCTGGGAGACAGAGCGAGACTCCGTCAAAAAATAAATAAATATATAAATAAATAAATACAAAATAAAAAATAAAAAGAAGAAAATACAAGTTTATTGGCATGGTGAAGCCCAAGGGATGATTGAGGGCATTCAACAGAGACTGGAAAGAGAGAGATTGGAGATGTTAAGTATAGAAGGTATTTTCAAGTACAGGCTGTTCCTGACTTGCCATGGTTTGCTTAATGATTTTTTTACTTTATCATGACACAGAAGGTATATTCAGAGAAACCCTCTTTAAGCAAGCATACAACCATTCTGTTTTTCATTTTTCTCTACAGCATTTAATAAATCACATGAAATATTCAATGCTTTATTATAAAATATGCTTTGCGTTAGATTATTTTGTCCAATTTTGGGCTATTATATATGTTTCGAGCATGTTTAAGGTAAGCTAGTGTAAGCTATGATGTTCTATAGGTTATATATATTAAATATAGTTTCTTTTTTAGTTTTATGTTTTACTTTTTTTGACATAGCTATCACCCAGGCTGATGTGTAGTGACATGATCATGTCTCACTGCAGCCTCCAGCTCTTGAGCTCAAGCGCTCATCCCACCTCAGTCTCCCAAGTAACTGGGACTACAGGTACCTACCACCACACCCAGCTAATTTATTGATTTATTTATTTTTGGTTGACATAGGGGTCTTTCTATATTGCCAAGATTACTTCCCAAATGCAACTGAAACTCTTTCATGTATCCTTAGCATGCTTTATCCCATATACCACTTACTTGACTCAAAACTTCATGACAGTGAGCATATACATGTTCTCTTTATTCACTCTTCTAACAGCAAAACATAGCAATTTTCTAGTACATGTATGTCGAATAAGTCGATACATAAAATATAAGATCAATGAAAAGTAATCTTTCCCTCTATAAAAATGTTAAATCATTCTTTGTTCTCCCAGAATCTCCTAGGTTATAAAAATCGGATGCAAGCTCTGATATTTTTAAATGATGAGTAGATGAGCATGCTGTTTTAATATGAATTCTTCCTTCCTAAAAGGTGGCTAGATGAGGTGGCGAGATGTTTTCAATGCTGTCTTCAACTCCCAGGGGTCTTTTTAGCATCCTAACACGAATCTCTCACTTCAGGTGCAGGAAGTCTTCTCACTCTAAACAGTAATCCTATGGGGTCCAGTGGAAGTCTCACACCGAAATCATCCCTGTTCATAACTCATGTTTACCTACTGGATTGATTTTTTCTAAAATTCAAAACTAGACTTTTGTGCCTTTGTATAAACTTGTAATATCTCCTCGCTGCTCAGTTAAGTAATGATGCTTACCTCATAGTCTGCTCCTGCTCACCTTGGTGTTCACTAAGTTTTCCCAAAGAGAGCTCTAAACCCAGCTCCCAAGACAGGTTAGATGATTTACCAGAATTGTTTTCCTTTTTTTTCCCCCCCATTTCCTCTGTGTCTGTATAGATTTCATATAGAGAACTGGTTAAGCTAGAAGTCATAATTTTTAAATTACATAATTTCAAAATTTCTGCTCGGAGTGGAAATGACAGTGGAGGTTATTGGCTTTTTATATTCAGGAGCTTTCTCTATGACGATTCAGTCTCCCTACAGTTCAATGGCATGAGCCTAAAACAATCAAAACCAAGGATATGCAACTAAAATGTACTGCTGAGCAGTTTCCAGTCAAATTAAGTTGAAACATTTAATTATGCAGCTATAACAGTTTCTCCATTTCAAGGTAATCAGGAATAGATGGTAAGCTATTTTCAGAAATGACAATGGTACTAATGAAGTCAACAAGAATGACATATTTCTCAGTATGGTATATCTCTTTTATCTATAATTAGCATCTATAACAGATATTTCTTGGAGAAATACACCATTTAGTTATCATCTGAATGATTAAACATCCTCATTCATTACACAGATTAAAGGCACACACATTTTGAAAGGTTAAGTGCAGAATCTGACGACATGAAGCTGTATCTGCCTTGTTCCTAGTACTGACAGACTTCACCTCTTAACAGGGAAGTCGACAAAACAGCATAAATGAAGACAGCTTTTTTTTTTTTTTTAAAGAAAACATACATTGTGTTTGACAACAGTATGCATTTTTGTTTGACAGAGCCTGTTGGATATAGTTGGCAGTAAAGTGAAAGTATGAACTTAGGGGAAGCCAAATTAATGAAAGCCTAGTCTAACGTGAAAGAAATGTGGGCTGTTTTTCAAGTACAGTAGAAAAAAGTGAGAGCAATAGCAAAGAGTAGAAAAATATGATTGACAAAATGGAGTAGAATGACAGATTTAAGAAGATAGTGAAAGCACAAGCTAAAACTTGAAGGCCATGGATGAAACCGCAGATCATTATGTTAACTGAAATAAGTCAGATACAGAAAGACAAACATCTCATGTTCTCACTTATTTGTGTGATCTAAATATCAAATCTGTTGAAACCATGGACATAGGGAGTAGAAGCATAGTTGCCAGAGGATGGCAACGGTAATGGGAGGTTTGTGGGGAAGTTGAGATGGTTAATGGATACAAAAAAAAAAAAAAAAAAGAAGGAATGAATAAGACCTATGTTTTGAAAGCACAATAGGTGACTCCAGTCAATAATAACTTAATTGTATATTTTAAAATAATTTAAAGAATGTAATTGGATTGTTTGTATTTAGAAGAATAAATGATTGAGGGGATGGATACCTCATTCTCCACCATGTGCCTATTTCATATTGTATTAAAATATCTCATGTATCCCATACGAATGTACACTTATTATGTACCAACAAAAATTTTATAAATAATTAATTTTTTAATTGAAGGCAAATTTTCAAAGGAAATACAGTGATGAAAGTTTAAAGAAAAATAGTTTCTAAGCAGCAAGTAAGTAATGTGAAATCTCTTCCCATATGCACATATATGTTAGATTTTAATGTTTTCTTTTTCATGCACAGAGAAGCACATTTTAATAAACAAACGTAAGTTTCTTTTCATGGGGATGTGACAATATTGTAGAGCAGATAAGGTGACAGCTCCTTCTTCCCTGCCACTTTGCGCACAGGCCCTGCTGTGTGAAGGTTGAAACAAGGCCCTGCCTCAATCAGTAGGACATCACCACTCATACAAAGTGAAATGTCCTGGAAACAGAGGCAGATTCTACTCAGACTTCTTTCCCTACTGTAGCACTTTTTTTTGTTTTTTGTTTTTTTTGGTCCTTTATTTTTGTCTTATCTTTTTTTTTTTTTTTAAATACTTTAAGTTCTGAGATACATGTGCAGAACCTACAGGTTTGTTACATAGGTACACATGTGCCATGGTGGTTTGCTGCACCCATCAACCCATCATCTACTTTAGGTATTTCTCCTAATGCTATCCTTCTCCTAGCCCCTCACTCACTCATAAGCCCCAGTGTGTGATGTTCCCCTCCCTGTGTCCATGTGTTCTCATTGTTCAATGTCCACTTATGAGTGAAAACATGTGGTGTTTGGTTTTCTGTTCCTGTGTTAGTTTGGTGAGAATGATGGTTTCCAGCTTCATCTATGTCCCTGGCAAAGGTCATGAACTCATATTTTTTTATGGCTGCATAGTATTCCATGGCGTATATGTGCCAAATTTTCTTTATCCAGTCTATCATTGATGGGCATTTGGATTGGTTCCAAGTCTTTGCTATTGTGAAGAGTGCTGCAATAAACATACATGTGCATGTGTCTTTATAACAGAATGATTTAAAATCCTTTGGGTGTAACCCCAGTAACAGGATTGCTGGGTCAAATGGTATCACTTACTTTGCAAGACAAATAATTTAAGAAACAATACGAAAGTCTGCTGGACACACTTGTATTCCCAGCACTTTGTGAGGCCAAGGCAGGTGGATCACTTGAGCCCAGGAGTTGGAGACCAGCCTGGACAACATAGCAAAATCCTGTCTCTACAGAAAATACAAAATAATTAGCTGGGCTGAGTGGTGAGCACCTGCCTGTAGTCACAGCTCCATAGGAGGCTGAGGTGGGAAGACTGCTTGAGCCCAGGAGGTAGAGACTGCGTTGAGCGATGATTCACCACTGCACTCCAACCTGGGCAGCAGAGCAAGAACAAGATGCTGGCTCAATAAACAACAAAAATAACTCCCCTCCCCAAGAAAAAAATATAGAGTCAAATGTTAATACTTTCAGTTTTCCTTCTTTTCCTAAATGCAAATTTTTACTATGAAATAATAATCCATTCTAATTTTGAGTGTAGAGATAGAGATAGATATTTTAATATAAAGAAAATGTATTATCAAATACTTTAGATATTTGTATAATAGATATTGCCACCAAATTAGAAACAAATCGCTCCCTGCATTTAGTCTAAAAGAAGCACCAGAAAAGTATCAAGGAAAAATGATTTCCAAAGATAAACATATGCTTTTAAAAAACATACATGTGTAGATTTTACTTTGGGGAATACGTATTCTCAATTTTAAGATAGGGACCCAGTAGAAATAATAGAAGAGTGGACTGTTAAAAGTCCCTTTCTGTTTGAGTTAAGAAGTTTAAAGATTTAGGATAAAAGTGTTTCCAAATCATATGAGTTGTTTAGTTCAAATCATTTTCTCTTGAAGGTACTTTTGATTCATGACAAGAATTTATATTGATACAAAATGCATATAAAAGCATGAATTTCTCTAAGTGTTTGAGATATCATCTAGCTTATCACAGGCAAAAACAGTAGTATAAAATAAACAAGAAGTGTTATTATTTTAAATTGGATATATGTTAGGTAAAATACAAAGCTAAATTTTGTGATTATTTTTCTAATATATGAAGTTAGCAAAATTTATTAAAAATCAGGTAAGTTAAAGTGTGATTAATCTTCCACTTACAAGTTATTCGAGTAGAAAATTATGTTTAAATGCTCGGCTAAGATACAAACGTCATATTGAATAATAACTCGTATACTTCTGTATTAATTTGTTTTCTTAAAAAACTTGTATCCTATAGTATTAAAAATTGTTAAAATTTATTCTAACTGTATACCATAATTTAATGGATCAATGTGGCAAGCTCAATATATTTCAGGCACAAATAAAAATGTTTAATGGACAGATTTTATTTTTCATTTAAAAATACATTATATTAATTGTCAAAGCAATAAATTTGCTGAGTGATTTCTTAGCTTCACATTTACTTTTGTGCCATAGTCAAAGCCAAAAGGCTATAATTTTCTGACTTTGAAAAGCACCACCAGTCTTTAACAACAGGAGTAACAGGGCTTGGAAAGAAATATGTACGGATTGATCCCAGGGGAACTTTTTTTTTTTTTTTTTTTTTTTTTTGAGACAGAGTTTCACTCTGTTGCCCAGGCTGGAGTACAGTGGCGCGATCTCGGCTCACTGCAACCTCCACCTCCCATGTTCAAGCGATTTTCCTGCCTCAGCCTCCTGAGTAGCTGGGATTACAGGAGCACACCACCACGCCCAGCTATTTTTTGTATTTTCAGTAGAGACAGGGTTTAACTATGTTGGTCAGGCTGGTCTTTATCTCCTGACCTCGTGATCCGCCCACCTCAGCCTCCTAAAGTGCTGGGATTACAGGCGTGAGCCACCGCGCCTGGACTTGACAACTTTTAATTCATATAAAAATATAATTTTATCTCTATTTCATTTCAAATTGAGAAAACAATTCTAAATGTATTAAAAACTGGTAAAAACAAAACAAAATTATCAAACATTGCATGTTATATATTTATGATTAGTATGAAAAAGGAAATCCTAGGAGTCAAAAATCATAAATTTTTAAATAAAAGATTGATATGTTTCACTAAGAATTCATCAGTATTTACTACATTGCAAATAGAGTAAACAAAATGATAGACTACCAACTAGAAAAAATTATATGTATTTTATAGTGTTAAAGGTTTTAATAAAAAATACAAAGAACTCTTAAATAATCAAGCAATCAAATAGAAAAAAAGGTGGACAAAATTTTTAAATAGTGATTTTATGGAAGAGGAAATTTGAATAGCCAACAACTGTCTGGACACTATACTAAAAACATCAACAAAGTGGAAAATAAAAAATCAAAAATCAATAAATTACATGCTCCAGTCAAACAAAATGTTTCAGTTCTGGTTACTTCACAGGTTGGTAAAGATTAATGTAGTGGAAATCTCATACATTGCTGGGAAAAGTTATAAGTTTTATAAACTCATTAAAAGTGATTTAATTTTCTTTAAAAATCTAGACATATGAATAAGAAGCAGCCTAGTACATGAATGTAAAGGTAGTTCAGTAACAAAGTTCACAACAGAAATGTTTATTACAGCAATAAATGGAATCAACGTGTTTCCAACAAGGAATGAAAAAATTGTGTTACCTATTGCTTATATATACATAACTCCCTTAATTAATATTCAAAGACATATAAATCACAATAGCATTTTGTTTAAAGTTACATATTTATGTGCAATATATCTAAAAGCAATTGAAAAATTTACATAAAATAAAAATTACTGCTTCATGAGTACACAGAGAATGAGATAGGATCATGTACACAGATGGTATAAAATCTTCAGTTTTTTCTCTATGGGTGTGTGTGGGTGGGGGGAGGTATATTCATCTGCATTAATTTTATTGTTGTATTTTATCCAATATTAATTGTTAAATATCCTTTGTATGTATTTAATATTTAGTTAAGTAAAAACAAAACCATCCAAATTAAAAAATATCTTTATTAAAAAGACATTATAGTATATAGAAACAAAATATGATCATCATATCTATATTTGTACTTTTATATGTTTATTTATTTTAGGCCTTTTTTAGGCATGACAAACATGGATGACCACTATTATTTCACTTGGATTTCTTGCAACAAGGTATCATGTCAAACTAGACAAACTAAATAAATATAAAACAAATCACCTGTTGAAACTTTGTGGAAAATTTAGAATATTCTAGTCTTTCTGATGTCTCACTTTTAAAAACTAAAGTCAATTATTTAATGTTTGAAAAGTAAATGTCCCAGGTAGAGGCAAAATGTAAATCTGCGCATCATTTAATTCATATATTGAATGTTTTAAAAGATAATTTCCTAAAGTAACATTTTATTCATGCTATAGAGCTATTTTATAAGTTTTTAAAAAATTATTGCTTTGTAGTAGGCACTTGTAACAATGAATAACAACTGTTCATATGATCTTTAATTGTTATACTGGTAATGTTCACATTAGTAGTGTAACGGATAGATACATTAAATTGTGATTTGCTTATTAAAAGAGGGAAGCTTAGCTTTCTTTAAGAGTAAAAAAAGAGACTTGGGAATTCAGTTAATTCTATAAAGTAGAAATGATTTATAAAGTGATGCCTGAGTTGGAAACAGTATTTAACTAAATAAGAAGTCAAAGAAAAACTATTTTAAGAAGAGTGCATAGAAAATTAGAAGGCCTGAAGTTGGGAAAGACCAGTATGTACACTGGGAAGACTGAGTAATTCATTTGTGTGGAAAATGAAGCTGAAGGGGATAGTTGCAAGATGACTCCATTTATGATACTGAGGAGGTAGTGGCTCAATTAATGTAGGGCTTCAAAAGTCACAATAGTGTGTTTAGATTTTTATCCTGAAAACAATATGAGGTCTTTGTAGTTAGTTCTTAACGATAGCTGCACGATCAAATTTGACTTAATATCACACTGTACATGTAGAGTGGAGGATGGTATGGTAAACAAAGAAATAACAAGTAAGGCACTTTCCCTGTAATCCATTCAGTCTATTATAGAGTAAACAAAGACAACGAGAAGGGCAGGAGGAATAAAAAAAGATTAGTGAGGAATTTTGAATTTCAGAATTTCAGAACTTGGGGATTAAGTGGGTGGTGAGCAAGAGAAAGTGCTCCAAAATGTCATCTTTCTGGCTTTGACAAAGTGAATTGCTCTGACATTCTTTTAGATAGATTTCAAAGTAAATATATTTCAAATATAGCCAATTATTTCTGTACTCTCTTCTATTTCATTTATCAATGTTTCCACTGTGACACCTGTATGAAACCTAATTTGATTACTGAGGATTTCTAGAAATTTCTGATATTGAAAAGTGTAAGTCATCAATCTTTGTTTAGTTCAAGATTTTTGCTGGCAAAATTCTCAGTTTTTTTAATTTTCGTATAGATTTGGCATCAACTTGTCAATGTCTACAAAAATAACAACTGGGATTTTGAAAAAAAAAATGTGTTGAAACTGCAGATAAATTTAGATCTTATCAACATCCTCTACTATGTCTTCTTATCCATGCCCGTGGAATATATGTTTATTTTTCTAAGTCATCTTTAACTTCTTTCTTTTGTAGTATGCAGTCTTGTCCCTTTTTTTTGTTACATTTATTTCTAAGTATTGCTTTTTAACTTTGATTATATGAAAATAATATTTCCAAAATTTAATTTTTGGATTGTTTATTGCTAGTTTAGAAAATGCACTTGCTCTATTACATTCACATTGGATTCTACAGTCTTATTGATTTTGTAGATAACTTGTAGTCTTAAATTTTTTGTAGGTTCATTAGGATTTTATACACACAAGATTATGTCATCTGTGATTAGAGAGAGTTTTATTTCTTGTATTTCAATTGGAATGTCTTCATTTACTTTTCTTGCATAGTAGGCTTGGATAAAACCTCCAATACAGTGTTAAATAGAAGTGGTGAAAAGTAGGCATCCTTGTATTGTTCCTGAACTTAGCTGAAAAACATTTAGTTTTTTGATGATTTTTCAGGTTAAGAAAATTTCTTTCTATTTGTAATTTCAATTTTTTGTTTTTTTATCACAAAAGAGTATTGGATTTTGTCATATGTTTTCCTTTTGCATATCTTAAAAATATTATGTGCTATTTGCTATGATGTGATATATATACACACACATATATACATACACATATATATACACACAGATATGTATGTGTGTGTGTGTATATATATATATATTTTTTTTTGTTTTGTTTTTTGAGATGGAGTCTTGCTCTGTTGCCCAGGCTAGAGTGCAGTGGCATGATTTCGGCTCACTGAAAGCTCTGCCTCCTGGATTCACACCATTCTCCTGCCTCAGCCTCCTGAGTAGTTGGGACTACAGGCACCCACCACCACTCCCGGCTAATTTTTGTATTTTTAGTAGAGATGGGGTTTCACCATGTGAGCCAGGATGGTCTTCATCTCCTGACCTCGTGATCCAACTGCCTCAGCCTCCTGAAGTACTGGGATTACAGGCATGAGCCACTGTGCCTGGCCATATATTTAAATATATTAGGATGGCATAATACAATGATTGATTTTCATACAATGAACTAACCTTGCATTCCTTGACAAATTCCACTTTGCCATAGTGTATTATCCTTTCATATGTTTCTATATTTGGTTTTCTAGTATTTTATAGGACTTTTGAATTAATACTCATAAGAATTTTTTCATCTGTAGTTTTATCTTCCTGTAATGTTATTGCAGGAAGTGCCATTTTGATATTAAGGATTGACTGGACTCATGGGATGACATTGACATTGGAAATATCTCATGCTCATAATTTTGGAAGAGTTTTTGAAGGATCAGTGTTAACTTTTTTCTAAACACTCTGTAGATTTTATTAGTGAAACCATATGAGCATAGACTTTTCATCCAGGGAATGTATTTTGGTTCCTAATTCAATCTTTATTTATTACAGGCCTACTTAGGTTTTCTTTCTCTTCTTGAGTCTGTCTCAGTAGTTTTTGTCTTTCATAAAATGCATTTATTTTATGTAGATCATCTAATTTATTAGCATACACTTATTCAGAGTATGTCCTTATAGTTCATTTGATTTCTGAATGTTTTTTAATTATGTCATTAGCAAACTTCTTGTATTCCTGATTATGGTAATTTCAGATTCTGTCTTTATTTTCTTGTTTAGTCTAGGTGGGGGTTTCAAATTTTTGAATGGTTTCAAAGAATCAATTTCAGGTTTCATTGATGTTATCTCTACTTTTTCTATTCATTAATTTATTAATTTTCTTTTACACCCTACTTATGGAAATGTAAATTATTATAACCATTATAGAAAACAGTATGCAGGTTCCTCAAAAAATGAAACAAAGAACTACCATATGATAAAGAAATCCCATTACTGAGTACATATATGTATTAGTCTGATCTCATGCTGCTATAAGGACATAACCAAGACTGGGTAATTTATAAAGGAAAGAGGTTGAGGTTTATTGACTCACAGTTTTGTATGACTGGGAAAGCCTCGGGACACTTACAATTATGACGGAAGGGGAAGCAAACACATCCTTTTTCACATAGCAGCAGCAGAGAAAGTGCAGAGCGAAAAGGGAAAAGGCCCCTTATAAAACCATCAGATTTCATGAGAACTCACTCACTATCATGAGAAAAGCATGGCAGAAACCGTCTCCATGATTCAATTACCTCCCACCAGACCTCTCCCATTACAGGTAGGGATTAGAAGAACTACAAGATGAGATATGGAGGGGGGGGCTCACAAAGCCTGGCACATTATTCTGCCTCTGGTCCCTCCCAAAACTCACGTCCTCACATTTCAAAACACAATTATGCCTTTCCAAGAGTTTCCTAAACTCTCGACTCATTTCAGCGTTAACTCAAAAGTCAAAGTACAAAGTCTCATGTGAGACAAGACAAGTCCCTTCTGCCTATGAGTCTGTAAAATCAAAAGCAAGTTAGTTACTTCCTAGAGGTACAGGAATTTGGTAAACACACCCATTCCAAATAAGATAAGTTGGCCAAAACAAAGGGGTTACAGGCTCTATTCAGGTCTGAAATCTAATGAGACAGTAATTAAATCTTAAAGCTCTGAAATAATCTCCTTTGACTCCACGCCTGACATTGAGGCAACGTTGATGCAAGAGGTGGGCTCCCAAGGCCTCAGGCAGTGTCACACCTGTGGCTTTGCAGGGTACAGTCCCACCTCCTGGCTGTTGTCACAGGCTGTTGTTGAGTGTCTGCAACTTTTCCAAGTGCACTGTGCAAGCCATTGGTGGATCTACCATTCTGGGATCTGGAGGATCATGGACCTCTTATCACAGCTCCACTAGGTAGTGCCTCAATGCAGACTCTGTGTGGAGACTCCGACCCCACATTTTCCTTCTGCACTACCCTAGCAAAACTTCTCCATGAGGGCTGCACCCCTGCAGCAAACTTTGGCCTGGGCATCCAGGTGTTTCTATACATCCTCTGAAATCTAGGCAGAGGTTCCTAAACCTCCATGTTTGACTTTTGTGTACCTACAGGCTCAACATCACATGGAAGCTGCCAAGGCTTGGGGCTTGCACCTACTGAAGCCATGGCCCAAGTTATACCTTGGCCTCTTTTAGCCACAGCTGGAGTGGCTGGGATGCAGGGTATTAATGCCTGAGGCTGCACACAGCAGAAAGGCCATGGGAACAACCCATGAAACCACTTTTTCCTGCTAGGCCTCTGGACCTGTGAGGGGAGGGCTGCCATGAAGGTCTCTGACATGCCCTAGAGACATTTTTCCCATTGTCTTGGTGATTAACATTTGTCTTATTTGTTACTTATGAACATTTCTGCAGCAAGTTTGAATTTCTCACCATAAAATGGAGTTTTCCTTTCTACTGAATTAACTCAATTTTAAATTACACAAAAACTTTGCTCCAATATATCTTCATCCCCCATCTTTTTAGCTATTATTACCATATAGATTACATCTTTATATATTATAAACCCATCAACAGCTTTATAATTATTGCCATATGCATTGTCTATTAAGCTACATATCAGGAGAAAAATATTACAAATAAAAATCTAAACTGTATTTTAATGTTAAATACATAGTTACTTTCCCCTTTATCTTTTTATCTGGTTTCAACATACTATCTTGTGTCTTTTTATTTTAGCATGAAGAATAGCCTTTAATATTTCTTTTAGAGAAATTTGGCTTGGTACCAATTCTACTAGCTTTGTTTATCTAGTACTATCTTAATTTCTACTTTACTTTTGAAGAATAATTTTGCCAGATATAAAGGTCTTGGAAGAGTCTTTTTATTTTAGTACATTCAATATATTATCCCACTGCCTTTTATCTGTATAGTTTCTGGTGATAAGTCAGCTATTAATTTTACTGAGGAGTTCTTATACAAGGTGAATCATTTTTCCCTTGGTGTTTTCCAATTGTCTGTTTGTGTTTGGCATTAGATGCTGAAGCTGAACTTACTTATATATTTACATCTAATGATTTGAATAACTCTGTAAGTAAAAACCATATGCATCAAGAACATACAATAGCACCACCATTTCTAATGGCTTCAAACTAGGGCTATTTGTGATATGTTTAATGTTAAACAAAATATAATGTATATACATATTTTGCTAGATATTTTTATGACATATTTGAAACTATATACGTGTGTGTACATATATATCTACATATAAATATATAAAGTTGGGGTAAGTTGAGTAATAAAAAAGCAGCATCATTAGAAAAATTGTAACAACATTTGAGCTTTGAAGAATAAGTAGACACATTTTGTCGTTTCCAAATATAAATAAAAATTTAGAAATAATAAAAGCTAGCCCGTAAGCAACTAAAATAGTTTCCTAAAAATTCAGGGGAAAATACTGGTATTTGTTTTAAGATAGATGAAAGATCAGATTTCTTTATACAAATATTTTTAAAAGTCATATAAAAATAAAGGGTGGGCCAGGCGCAGTGGCTCACACTTGTAATCCCAGCACTTTGGGAGACTGAGGTGGGAAAATCACCTGAGGTCAGGAGTTTAAGACCAGCCAGGCTAACATGGTGAAACCCAGTTTCCACTAAAAATACAAAAAATTAGTCTAGCGTGGTGACGCACACCTGTAATCCCAGCGGAGGCTGAGGCAAGAGAATTGCTTGAACCTAAGAGGCAGAGGTTGCAGTGAGTCTAGATTGCCCCGTTGCACTCCAGATTAGGCAACAAAAGTGAAACTCTGTCTAAAAAAAAAAAAAAGGTGGAAACGACTGTTAAAGACACATGCTGAAATCCATCTAAAACTAATAGCATAATAATTTAAAAAAAACATTTGACAAAACCTCAAAAATTGCCTGGTGTAATTTAATTTTGTATATACAATCTAAACCTAAAAGTATTATAGTAATTACATATAACAATACACAATAAGAAATGATGCTTCCAAACAAAGGTTCAATTAAAATGGATCTGCACTACAATATATACATTGACTTGCAATTTCTGGGACTAATGAATTAAAGAGAATATTTAGATTATAGAGAAGTGAGCATCATGAAAATTAGAAATGAGTTTATTAGTAGTCTTATTCTCTAAAGATCAATGCTGCTTATACATATATACACACATATATTTGTGTAAATAATATAATAGTATTGTATGGTACTCTATAACCAGATAAAAAATTTTGCCATTCTCTAAAACTTTAACATTTAAATGAGGGAACTCTAGAGAATATAAGTGACATAAAGAACAAGCATTTTTTTTTCTAAAGGGAGAATACGTGTATACTGCATACACATAAAGATTTTCTTTGACAATATTATTCTATCAGAGCCTACTATCATGCATAGAAAATAGGTGTGCATGCAGTAAAATGTTTTAATGAAGAAATAACTTAATTAATTGTGTCTTAATTTCTTTCATTGATATTTTATAGTTTTCAGTGTACAAATCTTTCACTTCCATGGTAAAATTTCTTACTAGTTATTTTTACACTATCATAAGTGAGTTTGTTTTGTTGATTTCCTTTTCATCTGGGTCATTACTTGTATAGAAATGCTACTGCTTTTTGTATGTTGATTTTGTATCTTGTAACTTTACTGAATTTATTTATTAGTTCTAAAAGATTTTATGAGGGCTTCAGGGTTCTCTATGTATAGATATGCCATATACTAATAAAAATACAATATTGTGTTGCTTAGCACTTTCTTCATGACTATATATGATAGTAGTCCCTTAAGAATATCATAGAGCTAAAGAAAAATCCGTGTTGCCTAGTGACATTGTAGCCATCATGTCATTATAAGTACAAAGCATTATTACTCATTTGTTTGTGGTCATGCTGATGGAAACAAATCTACTGCACTGCAAGTTGTACAAAAATACTTGGCAATAACCATAAATGACTATGTTACTGGTTTATGTATTTGCCACACTATACCTTTTATTGTTATTTTAAACTGTATTCCTTTGACTTACTTAAAAAAATAAGTTAGCAGTATAATAGCCTCAGGTAGTTTCTTCAGGAAGTATTCCAGAAGACATTATTGTAGAAGATGACAAAGCCATGTGTGTTATTATCCCTGAAGACTTTGTGGTGGGACAAGATATAAAGATGGAAAAGAGAGACATTGTTAATTCTGGTTTTGTGTGGGCCTAGGCTAATGTATGTGTATGTTTATTAGTTTTTAACAAAAATGCTTAAAAAGTAAAAAAAAAAAAAAGTAATTAAAGATAGTAGAATAAGGATATAAAGAAAATATTTATTTGTAACTGTATGATGTCTTTGTGTTTTAATCTCAGTGTTATTATAAAAGATTTTAAAACTTAAAGAATTCAAAAGTTTAAAAGTTTAAAAAGGTATAGTAAGCTAAGGTAAATTTATTAGTAAATATAGTAAAAAATATATGTTTCATGTATACTAAGTGTACAGTGTTCATGGAACAACATGTGGTGTAGAGTATTGTTCTAGACCTTCATATTCACTTAGTACTCAACTTCCAGTCCTGTAAGCTGCTTTCATGTTGAATGTCCTATACAGGTATACTATTTTTAAATCTTCTATACCATATTTTTATGGAATCTTTTCAATATTCAGCTAAAACACAAATATTTAACATTGTGTTATAATTGCCTACAGTATGTAACACAGTAACATGCTGTACAGGTTTGTAACCTGGGAGAAATAGACTACCACATATAGCCTAGGTGTGTAGTGGGCTATACATTTAGATTTGTGTAAGTACACTCTATGATATTCACACATGATGAAATCCCCTAATGACACATATCGCAGAACACATCCCTGTCATTAAGTGAAACATAACACAATTTTTCTTTTTTCTTTTCTATTTGATGCCTTTTATTTTTTCTTTTCTTCTTTTCTTGTCTAATTGCTCATGCTAGTACTTGCAGTACTATGATAGATAGAAGTGGGGAGAGTGTACATCCATGCCTTGTTCTGGACCTGAATGGAAAATCTTTTGGATGAAATTTCTATCTCATAAAATGTATGCCATGTTCATTGCAGTATTATTCATAATAAAGAAACAACCTAATTGCCCATGATGGGCAAACGGATACAGAAAATGTATACATATATACAGTGGAATATTATTCAGTTTTAAACAGGTGTACCTGGAGGACATTATGCTAAGTGAAATTAGCAGGCACAGAAAAAAATATTGCATTACCTTACTGGGAATGAAACAGTAGTTACCAAGGTTAGTGGTACAGAAGAGATAGGGAGATGTATGTCAAAGGATGCAAAGCAGCAGATACATAGGATAAACAATTCTAGAGAGCTAATGTACCATGTAAGGACTAAAATTAACAACATTGTATTAAGATTTTTGTTAAATAAGTACAGTTTATCTGCTCTAGTCACAAAAAACCTATGAGAGATGATAGGTGTGTTAATCTTCACAACAGTATTCTTCTACTATCTACATGGATTCAGTAACATCATGTTGTAAACCTCAAATAAACACAATGTAGTTTATTTAAAAAATAAAATAATCAGATGCAATTGCTTATTTGAGGTAAAACATAAATTAATCACTGCCTGTTTTACATGTTTTCACAGTGAAATATGCAGTTTTTCACATCAAGGATAATATCAATTTCTTTCTCTTAATGATGCCTGTTAAGTACATGTACTAAACATAATAAAAGCGCTTATTTTATGGTGTACCTACTATAATTTGCATACTGTAAACTCTTTTTTAAATACTACATTCTCTTTTCCTATAAACCTTATTTTCCCCTTTTTACAAATAAATAAACAAGTTTTAGGCAGGTGAAGAATCTTGCCCAGGGTTTAACCTGATGGCAAGGGCCATGATGAGAATCCAGGTGAAATGAATTGTCCTGAATTCAAAGCTCTTTATCTCAACCTCTATGTTATAGGTTTTTGTAAACCACGTTCTACTAAAGATAAGCACTGTTTTATTTCTCTTCAGGAAATGTTATACTTTTTCACACTGTTCCTTTGGAATTACCTATGTTTTCTAATGATAAAGCTAAGTCAAGGATGGTTATTTTTAAGACTATATATTAATAGATTTCTAAATAGGTCTCGAATTTCTGACTCTTATTCAATATTTTTTTTTTTGAGACGGAGTCTCGCTCTGTCGCCCAGGCTGGAGTGCAGTGGCCGGATCTCAGCTCACTGCAAGCTGCGCCTCCCGGGTTTACGCCATTCTCCTGCCTCAGGCTCCCGAGTAGCTGGGACTATAGGCGCCCACCACCTCGCCCGGCTATTTTTTTGTATTTTTTTAGTAGAGACGGGGTTTCACCGTGTTAGCCAGGATGGTCTCGATCTCCTGACCGCGTGATCCGCCCGTCTCGGCCTCCCAAAGTGCTGGGATTACAGGCTTGAGCCACCGCGCCCGGCCTCAATATTAATTAACAGTAGGATGTACTAATTCATGTATTTACACAGAAAATATTTTTAAGTAGTTGCTATGTGTTAAAATTGAGTTAAATGTTAATATTAATTAGTATTTTATAACCAGTTCCAACTAATATTTTTATTTTTGCAATATTTGAGGTTAAAAATCCAACTATAACTTACCTTATATTTTAAAAAATTAGATACAAAGCGCAAAATCTGTTTTAGCATGTTTGTTTAATATGTGTTCCATGAGTCTTGAACACTTACAGGGAAATGCAATACAAATTTAAATATTGAGTTTTTATAATTTCTAGAAGATTATAGTGGCTCACTTGATGCAATAAGAAGCATTTCTATTAGGATAATTTTAGAGACAATATAAAAAGCTGGATTTTATGTGTATGTGTTTTGAGTGAGAAAACATATCATCAGTAACTATAATGGATAGTATAGACTTGCAGCATTCAAAGGAAAATCATCTCTCGGCAGTACATTTTCTGCAGCTTCATGCCAGGATAGAAATAATTTCCTACTGCTCTAGCTCTTGATAAGTGTATAGAGAAGAGAGGACTAAATTTCTACTCTTCTGTTTTGCTTGTAGTGGTCATTTAATTTAAATCCTTTAAATTTTAGATATGTGTTTCGTCAAAATATTATATCTCAAGCATATTCAAATTGTATTTTTAAACAATTCAGGGCAAGACAAAATTGAGAAACATTATAATCATGTGTGTAGAATTTAAGCTCTTAAAAACTGACTTCAAAAGTCATTTGTAAGCTTTGTTAATACTGTCCATATGCAGAACCTGTTGGACTTAGTTATAGCGATTTTAATTTTATTTAATGTGATTATACTTAATTTAATTTTATGTGATGTATTAAGTGACCTGCAAGAAAAAGTTGTAGAACTGTTAATGTTATTTATGATAAGCGACCACAATGTTAAGTGCCTATTAGTGGCTTAATAGCTGCTTTAATGATATACTGACATTAAAAAAAAAAAGTAAAATTATCAGTTACTGTCAAAATGAGAATATTTCCAAATACAATTTAAAGAGACAGTGGGTTTAGTTTTACTTTAAAAAGATAACAGGGCATTAGCTTTTCAACAGTCTGTATTTTTCTAACACTTTCAGGATATGTTAATTCACAGTAGATCACTGTAAAAAGGTAGTCTGCATAATTTTCCAAAATTTAAACAAATCCATATATACAAAATTTGGAATGTTAGATATTCTGTCGAAGTAATTACTTGAAACACAGGCAGCAAATTAGTTTATGATATCTTAATTAAGAAAATTTTATATTTATATTTATTTTAGAAATTATAAATATTACTGTATAGATATAATAACATAGATGACTTACTCACGGGTTAGGGTTTTCTCTTCCACTCATTTAGAAAACTTAATTTAGGCCGGGCGCGGTGGCTCAAGCCTGTAATCCCAGCACTTTGGGAGGCCGAGACGGGCGGATCACGAGGTCAGGAGATCGAGACCATCCTGGCTAACACTGTGAAACCCCGTTTCTACTAAAAAATACAAAAAACTAGCCGGGCGAGGTGGCGGGTGCCTGTAGTCCCAGCTACTCGGGAGGCTGAGGCAGGAGAATGGCGTAAACCCGGGAGGCAGAGCTTGTAGTGAGCTGAGATCTGGCCACTGCACTCCAGCCCGGGCGACAGAGCAAGACTCCGTCTCAAAAAAAAAAAAAAAAAAAAGAAAACTTAATTTAATTGCTACCTACCTTTACTTATATTTGATGAAGATTGTCAGGGACACCCTAATCATTTTTGGCAATTTAAAGATTTGGCCATCAAAATATAGGGACAGAAGGGGCATTCAAAACTTGATAAATATACAATAATAAGAATCATTAGAGAAAAAAGGCAGGTCTCATAAAACATTAAATATAGCTTTTTAATTAAGTTTGAAATCCACTTCTTTTTACTGTGTTCTACGTAAAAACGTTTATGGTTTATGTTTCATGAATGAATTATTTTTATAAATATTTATGCTTTTGAATAAATTTATTAATTTGATACTTTTATTTACATGTTTAAAAATTGTATACAATATAGTTATATCTAATTTTCATATAAATAGAATTTAAATTCTATACAGCTTTAGAAAACCCAGAATTGAGATTCATGAACAAAGGTCAGTAATAGTTTCAATAATAACAGTAAATTTCCAGGTAAATCCAGGACTATGGGATGTTGCAACGTAGAATATATTTTAAATAATTAACAATGAGAACTGTCTGCCTGAGCCTGTCTATTCAGAAAAGGAGAAAAAAAAAGAAAGGAAAAAAGGAAAAAACAAAGAAACACAAGTGCTCAACTCAGCTGGTTGGATGACAGTTTTAACAAACAAAATGGGTTGAGCACATTGTTAACACACTGCCCCGTGTTTTGACTATTAAAATAAAAAACACCACCACCACCAAAATGTAGTCTTAATGATACAAAGAATTATAAAGGAGAAAAATACACTCATAATGTCAGTTAATATTTGGAAATTTGAAATGGATGGAGTCATGAAAGAAAAAATTAGATGCTTTGATGTCTACTACAAAGAAGGATGTAAGAGAAAAGGAAGCTGTTTCACACTGTAGAACCCAATAAATGTTCAGAAATTGTATGAGGTGGGTACCTCGAAATGCATAGGTGAGAAATGGGATGAATACTAATGAATTTATTCGAAGTCTGTTTATAAAGTATTCAGAATTGCAATTCCTCTTTTTTACCTAGGCAGGAGATGGGGGCTTTATTCCCTAAAAAAATGGAAACATACAGTATCTGGGCCTGCGGCACATTGCACTCTAGGGGATGAGAAAAGATGCTTGAACTGTGAACAGTGGGGCTTCTCAGAAATCCAAATCTACTAGCTCCCAGAATGCTACCAGAAAGCTTCTTTCACTACCTCTGTGGCCACTAGCCCTACATTCTTGGCTCAATGTAGAGTAAAGCATCCTCCCCAGAGGAACGCTTGGCCAAAAAGAGTAAAATGGAATATTTAGATGCTGCACTTGTTTTCTCAAAATAAAGAGACCAATTCAATTCCCTATAAAAATTCCTCCACATTCAACTCCTGCTCCTCCATGGCTCCCAATCAGCTTTTGAGCTTTTCACTCAGTTTTCCGTTTAAAGAATTAAGAACTAATATACAGTTGACCATTAGACAACATGGGGTCTAGGGATGACCCTTGCACTGTTCAAAATTCACATATAACCTTTGACTCTCAAAAAACTTAATTACTAATAACCTGCTGTTGACTGAAAGCTTTAGCAATAACATAAACAGTTGATTAACCAATTTTGTATATTGTATTCTGTATTCTTACAATAGCATAAGCTATAGAAAAGCAAATGATGGCCGGGTGCGGTGGCTCACGCCTGTAATCCCAACACTTTGGGAGGCCAAGGCGGGCGGATCATGAGGTCAGGAGATCGAGACCATCCTGGTTAACATGGTTAAACCCCGTTTCTACTAAAAATTTAAAAATAATTAGATAAAAAAAAATTAAACTGGCGTGGTTGCCAGCGCCTGTAGTCCCAGCTACCTGGGAGGCTGAGGCAGGAGAATGGCATGAACCCAGGAGGCGGAGCTTGCAGTGAGTTGAGATGGCGCCACTGCACTCCAGCCTGTGCGAGAGAGTGAGACTCCATCTCAAAAAAAAAAAAGAAAAAGAAAAGAAAAGAAAATGTTATTAAAAACTCATAAGATGAAATATATTTAATATTCATTGAGTGGAAATGGATCATTTTAAAGGTCTTTACCCTTGTTGTCTTCATGTTGAGGAATTTAGGAGAAGAGGAAAGAAAAGGAGTTTGTCTTGCTATATCTGGAGTGACAGAGTGAATAAAAATCTGTATGTAAGTGGAGCCACACAGTTCTAACCTGTGTTGTCCAAGACTCACCTGCACATGGTAGAAAACTTATCAGGAGGAAGTAGAGCAAGATGGGGAAATAGAAGCTCCACTGATCATCCCCTCACAAGACACCAATTTAACAACTATCTGCACATAAAAGCACCTTCATAAGAACCAAAAATTACATGAGCATTCACAGTACCTGGTTTTAACTTCATGTCACTGAAGGAGGCACTGAGGAGGTAGAAAAAACAGTCTTGAATTGCTGCCACCCCTCTATCCCCCCACAGTGGAGGCGCGGTGCAGAGAGAGAATCTGAGCTACTTGGGAGAGGGAGAGTATAGCAATTGTGAGACAGCGCGTTGAACTCAGTGCTGCTCTGTTATAGAGGAAAGCAGAACTGGAATAACTCAGCTAATGCCAGCAGACAGAGGGAGCATTTACCCCAGTACTAAACAGAGGACTCACTTATTCCAGCAGTTGGAACCTAGGTTCCTGCATGCTTTGCTACCACAGGCTAAAGTGCTCTGGGGATCTAAATAAATTTGAAACGCAGTCTAGGCCACAAGGACTGCAACTCCAAGGTTGCAGGAGTGTTGAACAGGGCTCAGAGCCTGGGGACTTTGGGGACATGCAACCTACTGAGACACCAGGTGGGGTAGCTAAGGGAGTGCTGGTGCCACACCTCCCCTCACTCCAGGTGCCACAGTTCATGGCTCCAAAAAGGACCCCTTCCTTCCACTTGAGAAGAGGAGAGGAAATAGAGGGAAAACCTTTGACTTGCATTGCAAATACTAGATTAGTCACCTCAGGGAAGGGCATTGGTCAGAGTCATGGAAGCCCCTGTCTTCTCAGTGAGAACAAGTGTGAGTTTGAATACAATAGGGGGCAATTTTGCCCTAAGTAGTTCCCAGCTTGACTTTCCCCTTTAGCTGAGTGATTTTGGGGCCCCAAGGTTTATTTTCCTTTCACAGTATGTATGATCATAGCATGAACAGATTATTCACAAAAAACAAATCAAATAGACATGCAAAAGAAGTTTCTTCATGATTAATCATAAAAAACAACTGAATAATTTGACCTGTAATTATGTCAAAATATATATAATATATAAGTAGTACTACTTATATTATAAACTATAATATATATTATATATGCTATATATGCATAATATAAATGCATATGACTTCTGGACTGTGGAGTTATGGTAGTTTTTTTTACTTTAATAAGTAAATGTAATTATAATACAATGTGATCTTTTTGTTGAAACATTACATTAACTGGGATAGTATATATATTGGTACTACTTACTATTTTATATATATAATATTAAAGTAGTAGTAGTTATACATTACAACATTATATAAGTAGTAGAAATACTACTATATACATATATTAGTAAGAAGCATTGATAAGGATAAAAGGAAATTCATGTTCTCGTATGTTTTTGGTAGAAGATTTTATAAAAAACTTCTGAAAAGTATTTTATTAATATTTATCAATATGTGATATATATATATTTTGACAAACGTTTCTACTTCTAGAGTTGCTCTCTAATGAAATAATTTGATTAACATGAGAATAACTTGTAATTTGTAAAACTGAACTCAGAAATCTTCAAATTTATGATAAATATGAATCTTTACGTCTGAATTGTACAAAATAAGAATAACTGAAAAACACCAAATAACCACAAACATATGGATTTTGTTAAACTATGGTAGACATATAGTATAATATGATACTATGAAATTCTTTATGTGAGAAGGCTATTTTATGGATTGTTTTAGTCCAGCTAACAATTTACAGGTATTGAGGTCAATGTAGTTGAAAAATGATCTCATTTTATAACTTTTTTTTCTTTTTTTGGAGACAATGTCTCCCTCTGTCACCCAGACTGGAGTGCAGTGGCCTGATCTTGGCTCACTGCAACCTCTGTCTCAGGGGTTCAAGTGATTCTCCTGCTTCAGCCTCCCGAGTAGCTGGGATTTTAAGAGCCTAGCACCATGCCTCGCTACTTTTTTTTTTTTTTTTTGTATTTTTAGTAGAGATGGGGTTTTGCCATGTTGGTCAGACTGGTCTTGAACTCCTGACCTCAAGTGATCCACGCCCCTTGGTCTCCCAAAGTGCTGAGATTACAGGCATGAGCCACCACGCCCAGCCTAGAACTGTTTTTAAGAACTGGGGTTCACTGCGACCTCCGAGATCGCGCCTCTGAACTCCAGCCTGAGCGACAGAGTAAGACATTACCTTGAAAAAACAACAACAAAAACAACAAGGGTTGACTAATGCTTTAACACATCTGTTTTACATGTCAGAATTGTGATATTTCACAACCAATATGCAACATAGGAATTATTTTTAAATCGAGTATGTTTTTAGATTAATTTTTCTAAATTAAATAGCAGTCTGTTAACTTTAAGGTAGGGACAAACTCTAGCATAGATATATGTTTTTGGTATAATGTTTAGTGATAAATTAGTAAAAGAGTATAATAAAAATCCAATTTATTTGCGAATCAATACATTGAAAATTTATGGACAAATATATAACCATATTAACAATGATTATCTCACTTTTTAGTATTATGTTTACTTTAAATGCCATACTTTCTTTTTCCTGTGGTGCATAATACAGTTGTAATGGTTAATACTGAGTGTCAACTTGACTGGATTGAATGATACAAAGTATTGATCCTGCATGTGTCTGTGAGGGTGTTGCCAAAAGAGATTAACGTTTGAGTCAGTGGGTTGGGAAAGGCAGACCTACCCTTAATCTGGGTGGGCACAATCTAATCAGGTGCCAGCACAGCTAGAATATAAACAGGTAGAAAAATGTGGAAAGAGAGACAGGCCTAGCCTCCCAGCAAACATCCTTCTCCCATGCTGGATGCTCCCTGCCCTCGAACATCAAACTCCAATTTCTTCAGCTTTGGAACTCGACTGACTCACCATGCACCTCAGCCTGCAGACAGCTTATTGTGGGACCTTGTGATTGTGTGAGTTAATACTTAATAAATTCCTCTCTGTCTCTCTGTATATATATAACTATGTATGTAATCTCTCTATAATATATGTACTTTATGTATATGTGTGTGTGTGTGTGTGTGTGTGTGTGTGTGTATATATATATATATAATATTCTATTAGTTCTATCCCTCTAGAGAACCCGGACTAATACAAATTTTGGTACCAGGAGTGGTTCTAGAGAAACAGACTATTAAGAATGGAGTTCTTTCATTGGTTTTTGGGTTTTTAGAGTTGGTTGCTTAATATGATTAGACCCCAAATGCTAAGAACTCTACTTCTAATATTATGAGGAGCACTGATAGTCCTTGGCAGAAACTGTTTAGAGAGTTGTACAAAACAAATACATTTGACACTCCTGATTCACTCCCGATTTACTGTTCACGAGACGCAAGGAGCTTAGTGACTATACATAATAACTTTGAACATAGTTGGAGAACCAAGCACAGCCTCACCAGGTGTCTACTGTTAAAGTGAGAGTATTACTGGAAAAGAATGAAACACTGCAACCCAGAATGTGGACATGTGGCGAGACCCTAGTAAAGTTGGGGACACTGAGCTTGTAAACTCTGATAGAGCTTTTCTGCCAAAAAGAAACAGCTGCCCCATCTCCAGTAGTAGCCATATCCCCTGCCTGACCCATGCTGCCATTGGCCTTTTCACCTTCATCTGAGGAGATGAATCCTTCCCTGACTGAGGCAAGAGTAATGGCCTCCCCTGAGGAAGTCGCCAGGCAAGATAACGTTGATTCTCTTCAGGAGCCACCTCCAACACCCATGTTTGCTTCTAGACCTATAACTAGACTAAAGTCCCGGCGGGCATCTAGAGGTAAAGTTGAGAGTGTGACACGTGAGGAGGTGCACTACATTTGAAAAGAACTGCTTGAGTTCTCTAATTTATATAAGCAGAAATCTGAAGAAAAGGCATGGGAATGGACATTATGGATGTGGGATAATGGTAGAAGGAACACAGAGTTGAATCAGGCTGAATGTGTCGATTTGGGGTCACTAAGTAGGGACATGGAATTTAATATTGCAGCTCAGGGAGTTAACATAGGTTCTAATAGTTTATTTGCTTGTTTAGGGGAAATATGGATTAAAAGATGGCCCACTGTGAGTGAGCTGAAAATACCTGATCTCCCTTGGTTTAATGTAGAGAAAGCAATCCAAAGGCTTAGGAAGATTAAGCTGGTGGAGTCGATTAGTCACTTTAGAACTATTCATCCAAGCTGGGAGGGTCCAGAAGATATACCCTTGACCAATGCCTTGTGAAATAGATTTGTGAGGGCAGTACCTGCATCTTTGAAGATCCCTGTAATTGCTTTTTTTTTTTTCTCTGTATGTCAGATCTAATAGTAAGAACTGCAGTCACTCAACTAAAAAATGTAAATACAATGGGAATAATTTGATTCTGGGGTGGCAGGGGCCAAATGGCGGCATTCAACCATCAAAGTCAAGGTAGGCATAGCTACTATAATGGACAAACAGCAGAGACAAAGCAGCAATCAGAATACTCTGACTTGTGTAGAGCTCTGGCACTGGCTAACTAACCACGGGGTTCCTAGAAATGAAACTGATAGGAAGCCTACTGCATTTCTGCTTAATTTATACAAGCAAAAAATTTCTAGGTCAAATGGACAGAAAACTAATTTGAATTATAAAAACAGAATCACAGCCCGTCAATCAGTCTCCAGACTTGAGCCAGTTTACAGACCCAGAATCCCTGAGTGAAAGGGAAGCCGGGTCCCCTTGAAGTAGGACACCACTGAATACCAAGAATTTATGCAGTGAATCTTTCTCTCATTCTTCCCCAAGGAGACTGCTGTCCTTTTTGCAGGGTAATTGTGCATTGGGGAAAGGGAAATAATCAGACTTTTCGGAGACTACTGGACACTGGCTCTGAGCTGATATTGATTCCAGGGGATCCAAAACCTAATATGGTACTCCAGTTAAAGTAGAGGCTTATAGAGGTCAGGTAATTAATGGAGTTTTTGCTCAGGTCCCACTTACAGTGGTTCCAGTGGGTCCCTGGACTCATCCTGCAGACATTTTCCCCATGCCAGAATGCATAATTGGCATAGACATACTTAGTAGTTGGCAGAACCCCCACATTGGCTCCCTGACTGGAATGGTGAGGGCTATTATGGTGGGAAAGGCTAAATGGAAGCCGTTAGAGCTGCCTTTACCTAGGAAAACTATAAATCAAAAAACAATATTGCATCCCTGGAGGGATTGTGGACATTAGTGTGCCACCATCAAGGACTTGAAAGATGCAGAGATCATGAATCCCACTACATACTCATTCAACTCTCCCATTTGGCCTGTGCAGGATACAGATGGATCTTGGAGAATGACAGTCAATTCTCATAAGCTTAACCAAGTGGTGACTCCAATTGCAGCTGCTGTACCAGATGTGGTTTCATTGCTTGAGCAAATTAACACATCTCTTGGTAGCTGGTATGCAGTCACTCACTTGGTAAATGCCTTTTTCTCCATTCTTGTCCGTAAGGCCCACCAGAAACAATTTGCCTTCAGCTGGCAAGGCCAGCAATATATCTTTACTGTACCACCTCAGTGGTATATACATTCTCCAGCTTTGTTTCATAACCTTGTTTGGAAACACTTTGATAGATTTTCGCTTCCATGAGATATCACACTGATTCATTACATTGATGACATTATGTTGATTGGGTCCAGTGAGCAAGCAGTAACAAACACACTGGACTTATTGGTGAGACATTTGTGTGCCAGAGGATAGGAAATAAATCCAACTAAAATTTATGGACCTTTTACCTCAGTAAAATGTTTAGGGTTTCAGTGATGTGGGACCTGTGGAAATACTCCTTCTAAGGTGGAGGATAGGTTGCTGCATTTGGCCCCTCCTAAAACCAAGAAAGAGGTACGATGCCTAGTAGGCATATTTGGTTATGTTACTCTGACCTATTTATTGAGTGACCTGAATGGCTGTCAGTTTTGAGTGGGGTCCAGAACAGGAGAAGGCTCTGCAACAGGTCCAGACTGCTGTGCAAACTGCTCTGCCACTTGGGCCATATGATCCAGCAGATCCAATAGTGCTTAAGATGTCAGTGAAATATAGGTATGCTGTTTGGAGCCTTTGGTGGGCCCCCATAAGTGAATCACAGCAGAAGCCTCTAGGATTTAGGAGCAAGGCCCTGCCATCTTCTGCAGATCACTACTCTCTTTTTGAAAGTCAGCTTTTGGCCTGTTACTGGGCTTTGGTGGAAACTGAATGTTTGACTATTGGTCATCAAGTCACCATGCAACCTGAACTATCTATCATAAACTGGGTGCTTTCTGACCCATCTAGCCATAAAGTGGGTTATGCGCAGCAGCATTCCATCATTGAATAAAAGTGGTATATACATGACTGGATTTCAGCAGGTCCTGAAGGCACAAGTAAGTTACATGAGGAAGTGGATCGAATGCCCATGATCTCCACTCCTTCCACCCTGGCCTTTCTCCCCCAGCCTGCACCAATTACCTCATGGGTAGTTTCCTATGATACATGGACAGAGGAAGAGAAGACTAGAGCCTGGTTCACAGATGAGTCTGCGTGATATTCAGGCAACACTCAAAAATGGACAGCTGCAGCACTACAGTGCATGTCTAGGATATCCTTGAAGGACAACGGTGAAGGGAAATCTTCTCAGTGGGCATAACTTCAAGCAGTGCACCTGACTGTGCACTTTGCATGGAAAAATAAATGGCCAGATGTCTGATTATATACTGATTAATGGGCTGTGGCCAGTAGTTTGGATGGATGGTCAGGGACTTGGAAGAATGATGATTGGAAAATTGGTGACAAAGAAATTTGGGGAAGAGGTATGCAGCTGAGCCTCAGTTAGTGGTCAAAACTGTGAAGATATTTGTATCTCATGTGAGTGCTTACCAATGGATGAGTCCAGCAGAGGAGAATTTTAACAACCAAGTGGATAGGATAACCTGTCTGTGGACACCACATACCCTGTTTTCCCAAACACCTCTGTCATCACCCAACGGGCCCATGGACACAGTGGTCATGACGGCAGGGATGGAGGTGATACATGGACTCAGAAACATGGACTTCCACTCACCAAGGCTCACCTGGCTATGGCCTCTGTTGTGTGCCCAATTTTCCAGCAGCAGAGACCAACACTGAGCCCTTGATATGGCACCATTCCTCAGGGTGATTAACCAGCTACCTGGTGGCAGGTTGACGATATTGGACCTCTTCTGTCATGGAAAGGGCAGAGGTTTGTCCTCACTGGAATAGACAGTTACTCCAGATGTGGGTTTGCCTATCCTGCATGCAATGCTTCTGACAAGACTATCATCCGTGGACTCACTGAATGCCTCATCCACCATCATGGTATTCTATACAGCATTGCCTCTGACCAAGGCACTCACTTTATAGCTAAAGAAGTGCAGCAGTGGGCTCATGCTCATGGAATTCACTGGTTTTACGATGTTCCCCATCATCCTGAAGCAGCTGGATTGATAGAATGGTGGAATGGCCTTTTGAAGTCACAATTACAATGCCAACGAGGTGACAATACTTTGCAAGGCTGAGACAAAGTTCTCTAGAAGGCCTTATATGCTCTGAATCAGCATCCAACATATGGCACTATTTCTCCCAGAGCCAGGGTTCATGGGTCCAGAAATCGAGGGGTGCAAGTGGAAGTGGCACCACTCACCATCACCCATAGTGATCCACTAGCAAAATGTTTGTTTCCTGATCCCACGACATTACAGTCTACTGGCCTGGAGGTTTTTGTTCCAGAGGGAGGAACGTTGCCACCAGGAGACACAACAATGATTCCATTAAACTGGAAGTGAAGATTGCCACCTGGACACTTCCTCCTCCTACCTTTAAATCAACAGGTTAAGAAGGTAGTTGGAGTGACTGACCCAAAGTATCAAGATGAAATCAGTCTACTATTACACAACAGAGGTAAGGAAGAGTATGCATAGAATACAAGACATTCATTATGGCATCTGTTAGTATTACCATGCCCTGTGATTAATGCCAGTGGGAAACTACAACAGCTCAATCCAGGTAGGACTATAAACGACTCAGACCCTTCAGGGATGAAGATTTGAGTTACTCCACCAGGGAAAAGACCACAACCTGCTGAGGTGCTTGCTGAAGGCAAAGAGAACACAGAATGAGTAGTAGAAGAAGGTAGTCATCAATAGCAGCTGCGACCACGTGACTAGCTGCAGGAACAAGTACTGTAACTGTCACAAGTATTTCCTCCTTCTTTTGTTAAAAACATGTTTGTGCATGTGTATACTTGTACTTAAAAAAAAAAACTGCATTTTATTTCCTTTCCACTTTACCCTATGAAATAAGATTCATTGACTTCACGTCAGCATTTAAGTGTTGTTAACTTTATGTAGTAGTATTTGTGTTGGAAATTGGTGTGTCCCAGTTGTATGAAGGATAGTTGTGTTATGTTAGGCATAATTATGATCTTTGTATCATCATGGGGGCTTGATGGGCCAGGGTCATCTTGGGAAATGCAACATTTGGGCACAAAGGCAGGAGTGCCTGTCCTCACCTAGGTCTGTGGGCACAGGCCCGGGGATGGAGCCCTCACTAGGGACACACACTTCTCTTCCAGCACTTATCTGTCCCACTTCCATATCACTAGAGAGATATC
This sequence comes from Colobus angolensis palliatus, assembly GCF_000951035.1. Classification (NCBI taxonomy): domain Eukaryota; kingdom Metazoa; phylum Chordata; class Mammalia; order Primates; family Cercopithecidae; genus Colobus; species Colobus angolensis. The sequence goes on from NW_012113919.1 coordinate 3,378,997, forward strand.
CATGTTTCTTTTTTCCCAATTTTAAAATAAATATATGTTCTATAACATTACATAAAGCTAGAAATACGTGAAGTTGTTTTAAAAACAACAACAACAACAACAAAACTAGAATTTGGGGTCTCAAATATCAGAGAACCTATTGGGTTAGAGAATACAGTAATCTAATAAGTAGAACATTGGTGTCACTGGGAGTTGTTTATTATTTATCTTATACTATCTTTATGAAACCTCATATGTCTTCCATAGAGAGCATGATTGAAAATACCAGGTAGTTTGCCATGTTTAAAGAATCAGTATATCCAAGGTAGATCCCAGCAAATCATATTTCAATAATCTTTGAGATATTTGGTTTTCATAGTTAAGCCTCAGAACCTATCGTTTAAATACCTTAGTAAGGTATTTCCTATTAGTTAATTTCAAATACTCCAGAGGAGGTAAGAGCTATTTTTCTAATTTTTTCATTGATTTGTCTTCAATGAATGTCAGCCCCTAATGAGTTTCTGAAAGTGCATTCTTCCTGCAGTATCCACTCCTCTTTTCTCTTATTACTGCTTTCCCTCAGCTTGGTTATTGGCTTTTAAGAGGAGAAAAGAAGCAAGCTTTTACCTTAGGTCATCTTAAGATAGCTTTTTATGAATGATTGAAGACTTCCAAGAATAATAGTAATATCGCTGCAATCAGATAATGCAAGATTTATATACTACTCTGTGTAATAGTCACAATGATATATTACATGGCTACTGTAATTGAGGAGCATAAATATAAAGTTCTGGGAATGAGTTTAATTTGATCACATAATTCTAAATGACGCACATTAATAATTAATGTATTATACTCAAATATAATTTGAGTTATATAAATTCCCACAAAAATGTCATGTTAAATGATCATGATTAGCATTAACTTAATAAACATAAAATAAATTGTTGTCAAAACATTATTTTAAAATTACTCATGATATATAAATACTGCATAAAATATGTCAAAAATTAATACATATTTTTAAATAACAGTTCCTTCGAATGGTAGAATAGTTGCACAAAAGACCAGAATAACTCTGCTTACTTTTGTAGTATGACTTTACAGATTCTCTTATCAAGAAATTGGGACTCATTTGCTCGTTCCTTGAGTCTGGGTTGACTCTATGACCTGCGTTGTCCAATGGAATGCTGCAAAATTGATTCTGTAAATTTCTAGGCTTTGTGACTTCTTTTCTCACCCTTACTAAGGGTGTTTCTCTGAAATCAATATTTAAAGATCATTATTCTCTTGTACAGAAGGCTGAAAATACCTGTGGAGCAATTGGCAATTGCCAGAAGTGTTAGTGCAGCTGTATTTGACCACCCAGTTACAGTTGAGTCACAGATGACTGCACCTGCATGGATTACCCTGGGAGAGAAAACCAGAAGTATTCAGCTGAGCCCAATCGAATTGCTGAAACTTCTGAGCAAATAATAGGATTATTATTTTCAGCCACTAAATTCCAAGGTGGTTAATGTAAACAGATTGACTTGGATAAAATTTTAAAATTATACTGTTTCATATTTAGATTTATTTTTGTAAGCACCATGAACATTTTAGATATAGTGAGGAAATATCAGGCAAAACATCAGCTAATACAATGAACTCTTTATAATAGGAAATAATATTTTGGAGCAAGTACTGTGTGCTAAGATATTACTAAAGGATATGTTTTATATTTATGCTGAATAATCCCATATAATGTGACATAGATTTATAGGTATAATTTTATATATGTAAGCTACACCTACTTTACACATATGAAAGGAACACAGAGTAACAATGAATAACTTAATCACTGACATATGAGCAGAATTGAAAAGCAAGCCTGACTGTATCCGAATTCAGAGGATATCTGTTTTTAATAGAGTATAGTAAAAATGTATAAAACACAATTTCAATAGAGCATAGTAAAAATCCATTAAAATCATATTTTTCCATTGTGCAGCTTTAAATACAGATAATTTTTATGAAGTTAGTCAATCAATATACATTAAACTTTACCATATATTAGACATTTGGTTAGATCTTGTGATTTAATTGTGAACAGCATGGAAATACCATCAGAGCCTAATGGGATTCCATTTGAGTGCTGAGAAAACATTGATTAGTCATCAAATAAAAATATTATCTTAAAAATCATTATGATTGTTAATTACATACTTGCATTTAGAGACATAATTTCAATTGCATATCAAGAAAAGCTGCTATGAAGGTGCTATGATGTGAATGTCTCCTCCAAAACTGTTGTTGAAACTTTATCCTCAATGTGGCAGCATGGAAAAATAGGTATATTAAGAGGTGATAGGATCATGAGGACTTTGCCTTCATGAATAGATTAATCCATTCATGGATTAATGGGTTATCATGGGAGGGGAACTGGTAGTTTTAAAAGAAGAGGAAAAGAGACCTGAGCCAGCACATTAGTACACACAGCCCCCTTGAGATATGAGGCCCTCCACCACCACTAGCAAGAAGATTCTTATCATATGTGGGCCCCTCAACCTTGGACTTCTCCGCCTCATAGTCGTAAGAAATAAATCCCTTTTCTTTACAACTTGCGCAGCTGCAGCGCAAGCAACAGAAAGCAGACTAAGAAGTAGTAACATTTTAGGCATGAAAAATGATCAGCTATTAAGTAGAGGAATCATTAGGGGGAAAACATTTCAGGAAGAAAAAACTGGAAGTTTCACGCAACCAAGTTAAAAAAAAGATTGATACTCTCAAGAAACTGAAAGTCACTAAGAGTGATGGACTATCAAAAAAAGAGAAAGAAAAGGTATAAGAAAGAGAGCTGGGAGGTATGCAGAAGCCACAGACATTGTAGGACCTTGAAGGACACAGTGAAAATAACGTTTTTTCGAAGGATTACTGACAATCACCAATGAGCTTTAAACAGTGTAATAAACAATTATGTTTTCTAGGCAGATTTTTTCTTTTACTTTATGTTCCTGGCTCCACTGTCTGAATGGAGAAAAGTCTGGCTAGAAGAAATAAGAGCCAAAATAATCATCATTGGTTTCGTAAGCACTGAAAGAGTTATTACCATAGATGCCCGTTTTTACTGACATGAAAAACTTTTCAGATAATATACTTAGTTGTGTTTTTCCGGGACCTTTCATTTTACACATCTATAACGTTACTACATATTGGCAATTTATCTTCAAGGTGATTGTAAAAATTTATAAGTTTTCCAACAGTACATGTGTTATTGTTATCTCAAATTCCTTTCAAGAGTACGATGAGAATGAGAATGAGAATTTTTTTGTTGTTGTTGTTTTTTGTTTTGAGATGGAGTCTCACTCTATTGCCCAGGCTGGAGTGCAGTGAAGCGATCTCAGCTCACTGCAAACTCCGCCTCCCGGGTTCACGTCATTCTCCTGCCTCAACCTCCCCAGTAGCTGGGACTACAGGCGGCCGGCCACCACTCCCGGCTAATTTTGTTTTTGTATTTTTTAGTAGAGACGGGGTTTCACCATGTTAGTCAGGATGGTCCCCATCACCTGACTTCGTGATCCACCCACCTCAACCTCCCAAAGTGCTGGGATTACAGGCGTGAGTCACCGTGCTGGGCCGAGAAGTTTTTAATTTATGTTTTTAATTATGTTCTCACATGAATTAAATATTAATTCATTTTTTAACGTTTTATTGAGAATCTCAACATTTTATTGATCATACAGGTAGCCCTTAAAATTTTTTCTCTATAAAAATATTTTCATCAAAAGGTTTTAATGTGTTTTTTTTTATATTTAGCATTTAATTCACTTAGAATTGATATTTTTGTGCATTATGAGGCAGGATCGAATTTTCTTTACTATTTTCTATATCGGTAGCCAATTTCCCCAATATTATTTAAGTCGTCTTTTCTTCCCTGTTTTAATTTTATACTGCTCTGATAATAAATTGCCAAAAATCTTAGTGGTATAAAACAGCACATATTTATTATCTCACAGGTCTATGCTATAGGTCAGAAGGTTTATACACATCTGGCCAGACTAAAAGGAAATTGGTGATCTGCCGCACTCTTTCTGGAAGCTCTAAGGCAATTGTTCTTTGCTCTCTGCTGTGGTTAGTAGAGTTCCGTTCTTTGCATCTATAGGGCCAAGGTTTCTGTTTTCCTGCTGGTTCTGAACTGAAGGTAGTTTCCGCTTCTAGAGACAGCTGCGTTGATTGGCTTATGACTACCTTTCTCCACGTTCAAAGCCAGACACATACGGTCAAGTCCTTCTCATGTTATATCTTTCTCCCTGGGAAAGATTCTTCACTTTTAAGGACCCACGGGATTACATGTAATCCATCAGGATAATGCAGGACAATTTTCCCATCTCAAGACTTGTGACTTTCAGCACATCTGCAACGTCGTTTTGGCCATGTAGAATAACATATTCACAGGCCCCAGGGATGAGAGAATGAACATCTTTGGGTAGCCATAATTCAGCCTGCCATACCCTTCTGATGGCTTTAAATGAAACCTATGTGTTATGCATAGCTTTTTAATATATGAGTTGGCCTCTCGGGCATTCTGTTCACTTAATTTTCCTATATGAAATCATAGCTGAGAATTTCCTCAAATTGATGAAAAAGCTTAACTCGCAAATTTAAAAAGGAACACAGGACAGGTAGAGTGGCTCGCGCCTGTAATCTCAGCACTTTGGGAGGCCGAGGTGGGCGGATCACGAGGTCAGCAGATCAAGACCATCCTGGCTAACATGGTGAAATTCCATCTCTACTTAAAAAAAAAAAAAAAAGCCGGGCAGCACGTTGGCAGGCGCCTGTAGTCGCAGCTAATTGAGAGGCTGAGGCAGAAGAATGGCAAGAATCCGGGAGGCAGAGCTTGCAGTGAGCCGAGATCGAACCTCTGCACTCCAGTCTGTGCGACAGAGCGAGACTCCGTCTCGGCGAAAAAACAAAACAAAACAAAACAAAGTAAAAGTAAAACAAAACAAAACAAAGTAAAATTTACCCCAAGTAGGATAAATACAAATTAAATCATGCCTTAGTAAATCATAGCAAAACTACTGAAAAGCAGAGATAAATAAAATAATCTTAAAAGCATTCAAAATAGAAAGACACGTTAAAGACACACCAATAAAAATGATGGCTGACACAAAAAAATAGATGTCATAGGTAACGGTGGGATATTATAAAAATGCTAAAAGGCAAACCAACAGCACAGACAAAACATACCAAACTAAAATGTTGTACTTGATATTTTTTCCCAAAAATACAAAAAGAAAAAATAAAATATGCAAGCAAGTATTGAAAGAACTGTCACAAGAACTGCCTTACAAAAAGAAAAACTAAAGTGCTTTGTTTAAAACGTTATAATCCCACATTGAATTATGAATCTACAAGAATGAATGAAGAACTTTGGAAAAGGTGAACATGAAAAGAGTCAAGGACAATCAAAAGAGGGTTATGTGCAGCAACAAATCTTGCTTTTGATCCTCTAGATGTTATTTACATTTATTATGTTCTTAGTGATCATGAAGTTTGCTATCCATTTCATAAATCAGAAGGAACTGAGCATGTTTCAAAGGACAATGAGTTTACTCGGCTAAACCTAATCTAATTCTAAACTTTTTCAGCTTTTCAAATTGCATTTTCTGCATCTTGGGGAAAATCAAGTGAACAAAAATTGCTGTGGGTTTTGATAATGAGGCCCCAGTGAGACCCCACTAAGGTCCCAAAGTGCAACCCCTGCTTCTCTTGCTTCTCCCTCCTCCACGTTGTATGTTTTAAGGACTCTCTTGTTTTCCTCCTTGAGCCTACCCTTGCTCCTATTGCTTCTCTCACTTCCTTCTTTCTGACATGGCCGCTTTCTTAGTTCCCCAGCAATCGCTTCCTAAAAGTGCCTGCTATTATCATCCATTGTCCACGCTACAGAGAAATGGCTTCCTTACAGTACTCTGTGCACTGAACTCAAGGCGTCATCCTGAATAGTCTGGTGTCCTAGTGAGCTGGGGCTACTGTAACAAAATACCTTAGACTGGATAATTCATATCAATGGAAATGTGTTGCTCACAGTTCTGGAGGCTGAAAAGTACAAGACCCAGATAGCAGCAGATTCAGCATCTAGCGAGAACCCCCTGCTTCATAGATTGTGACTTGTTGCTGTGTTCTCACATGGCAGAAAAGACAGAAAGCGCAAATAGGCTAAGCTAGTTCATGAAGGTGGAGGCCTCATGACCTCATCACCTCATAAATGGCCCCAGTTCTTAATACCATCATTTTGGGAGTTAGGTTTTAATGTATGAATTTTTGAGGGACACAAATACTCAGACTATAACACATGGCTTTTTGGCCAGATGCTTTTTACTATCTGCCCCGTCTTTTGTCTTGAGATGCTCATACACTAGGCTAGAAAACATGAAAGAAACATGACCACATGACCGAAGCGCACAACAAGCAACATTCTCCACTGACCACCAGCCAGTGTTCCCAGATAGATGTCTCTGCATGCTAACTCCTACCTTTGGCATATTTCTGCCCAGTCAGGTTCATTAGAGTGGTTGTACTCTCTGAAGAGCCCAACACTGAATCCAAAACTCCTTTTTAATACATTTTCTTTAGTATATCTTCATGTCAAATGGACCCCCAAAAGACTTTTTGGATAGCTCTGTTCCTGGGAGGTGACTCCATCACCACTCATACCACACTTGCCCCTCTGTCAAGAACACTCTCAATATTTAACGGCATCACTCTTAATATTTTACCACTTAGTGACTCTGCCTTACCTCAGCTGTCATGGCTGGAGGACAGCCTTGCCTGCCAATACCCCTGCATATTTTTTATGATTTGCTCCCAGACCACTGTCTACCTGTTTTTCTCTTTTAACGTCTTAACAATCACTCCACATTTGTTAATATCAGAATGCCTCAGAAAACTGTCAAGAACTTAAATGCAGGGAATCTTTGCTTGTCTGCATTGGCATGATGCAGGACATCAAGAGGGCCACAAAGAATATTTGTCGAATAAGAAATAAGATAGGAATATTTGGGAAAAAAGATGACAATGGCAATGTATTAACAATAATTGTTTCTGGGTGATGGTTACATGCTTAACTATTATTAATTTGTTGTTTCTCTTTAATTACCATATATACTTATTTAAATCTATATATAGTATGCATATCATTTCAAATATAAGAAAATAAAAAGTGTTCTCATAACTATAATATTTTACTGTAGGTTTTCTTAGTCACTTTTTTTTTTTTTACATTATACCTCGTTTTGTAAATAGCATGAACTGATATATTTTTACCTCTCCAGAATCTATCTTATATTCCTAGTTTCTTGACACGAGATTATTTGTCTCATGTTAACTCAATGGCTTATTAAATTTATAATGTATCCTTATAGCTATATAAGCAGTTGGATACTCTTTTCAAATGAATAATAAAAGAGCATGACTTGGGCTTATCCTACTTTGCTAATTTATGTTTTTTTTTTTTTATACAGGTGTTAAAATGCCATAACATTTTTCAGTTTTCAAGCAGTTTGAACTGACATTTTCCTTGGATGCAAAGATGTAAAAAGAGGCATTAAAATGAATCTGGTTACTAAATTGGCTTTTCTGATAATTATATGAGTTGGCATTTTTAAGCCTAATTCTCCCAAATGTGTGGGTTTTTTAATTTAAATGTCACCAGAAGTGGTGTCCTATGTAACTATTAAAGCCTAGAATAGAGATATTTAAAAAGAGGTTTATCATTATGGAATAGACAATGTATTCAGATCATTAATAATTACATTAAAAGTATACAAAGTTTCGCATTTATAAATATAAAATTACAAACCCATTAAACACATGTATATATTATCAACAAATTACAGGGCTTGTAGGGTTCCTCCAATAAGTTAATGCTTGCTAATTACAATGTTTATTTATGCTTATGTTATATTGATAAGGGAGTATATAGATCTACTTTTGAGATATTGAGAGATGCATTATTGGCTCTAATTACAGGAAGTCAAAATTGCAAGTAGAGAGAAAAGAATCGTAAGTTAATATAAAATTATGTGATCAGAAAGGCAGGAAAGAAAGGCAAGAGATTTGGCTGGAACTATAGGAGACTAGAGAAATCATCAACTACAGTAATACTGTTGGCACTTGTAATACCTGACTGAAATATGAGTTCTTCCATTCAGGTGGTTCTTGTTTCACAAGTTAAGTATCATCATGTTGGGAAATAGGGCTGCCCTGTTCTAAAGATGATAATTTAAAAATATTGGCTAAAATCATTAGTTTAAAACTAAAAGTTGCTTGTTTGAAATTAATAATAATAATGGCAAAAAATTAAATGTAACAAAATATTCTAACTTTAAAAAAATTAATTTATAATATTGGAAGTCGCTATAAAACACTTGGTACTGTATATTTTTAGAACCATGTCTTTTGTTCTTCAAATATGGACATGCCCTTGCTGGAAACTGTCACACTTACTTTTGCTTCTGTCAGTCAAACTAAATCTGTAACATTTCAGGGTTTTAAGAATTATACACTAAATCTGGACTAGAAAAAGATGATACCTACCAATGGACAATCATAAGATTTTCAATATGATAGTTTTCTCATCCACATTAACTAATACTAAGCCATGGTCTAACAGAAATATATATGTACTTTTGTTTTATTTTTATTTTTAAAACACAGATTCTAAGTTAGTATGAAAAGTTCAATCTTACACATAGAATCTATCATTTTTCTTTTTTCTTTTTTTTTTTGAGACGGAGTCTCACTCTGTCGCCCAGGCTGGAGTGCAGTGGCTGGATCTCCGCTCACTGCAAGCTCCGCCTCCCGGGTTTACGCCATTCTCCTGCCTCAACCTCCCCAGTAGCTGGGACTACAGGCGCCCGCCACCTCGCCCAGCTAGTTTTTTTGTATTTTTTAGTAGAGACGGGGTTTCACCGGGTTAGCCAGGATGG
>NW_012113919.1:3388164-3485470 GCF_000951035.1 Colobus angolensis palliatus
TTTTTTAGTAGAGACGGGGTTTCACCGGGTTAGCCAGGATGGTCTCGATCTCCTGACCTCGTGATCTGCCCATCTCGGCCTCCCAAAGTGCTGGGATTACAGGCTTGAGTCACCGCGCCCAGCCCATTTTTCTTAAGATATTTAAAATCATTTTGAAAATAAATATGACTTTCAAAAAGCTTAAAATGGAATTGCTTCCCTTTAGTAAGGAAAGGTGTTTTTAAGTTTAGTTTATTTTCTGCAGATATATTCAAAATATGAACTAAATATGAAATCTCTGAATTTATCAGTGAAAGCTCTCATGTTTCAACTAAAATCTGTGTAGTTCAGATTTAGGTATAGTACAGATTTGTATTTTAAACTATGCAAGATATTTAAAATAAATATCAAGTGTAAAGGCAGTTTTAAATTGATAAATAATATGAAAATACCACTTCATACCATTTATTTATTTTGTTATCACTACATTATTTTGCATTCATCTTTACTCCTAAGAATTCCTATGAGAGTTCTAAGATGTTTCTGTTAAGAAAATAAATAACAGGAAAAAAAAAAAAACAAGCAAAAGGAAACAATAAATATATTGGTTATGAAGAATCTCTCAGTTCAGATATAAATTAAAATGTTATTTAAAAAAACTTAGAGCTAAAAGTTAGAAGCATAAGTCCAACCAAGTGCCATTCAATATCTCTGGATCTGTTTAAGGTTTGGGGGTCATTTTCTGAGTTAGGTTGGGTTGGGCTCAGTGGTAAATCTTCTGTTGGCTGCAGATTTTGGAGTTAGGTAGCAATCAGCTAAGAGATAGTAGACAGGGTCAAATTGTAAAATAGCAAGCAAACAAACTAGTTAAAAAAAAAATCATACAATGAGATAGAACAAATAGAAATGAAATAGAATGTAGGAAGCTACTTCTGGAAAGATATACTAACAATTCACGTGGATGATTTTTGTTAGGTCTTCTGACCTCACTTTGGATAGGAAAAAAAGCTGTAGGGTAGCTGTGCTGCTCAGACATAGGTCCCTTAGGCTGCTACCTATGGGTGGAAAGTATCTAGAGTACCTTTGTGATTTCTAAAAGGAAACATTAACCCTTTTTACCAAAGGTCCCCCACTGTTTTTGGTACCAGGGACCAATTTTGTGGAAGAATATTTTTCTATGGACCAGGGTGTAGGGAGAGGATGGTTTTGGTATGATTCAAGTGTATTGCACTGATTGTGCATTTTGTATCTATTATTGTTACATTATAATATGTAACCAAATAATTATACAACTCACAATAATGTAGAATCAGTGGGAGCCCTGACCTTGTTTTTTCACAGTAGACAGTCCCATCTAGACAGAGGTAATAGGAGTCAGTGACAGATCATCAGGGATTGGATTCTCATGAGGAAAACACAGCCTAGATCTCGTGCATGCACAGTTCACGATAGGCTTTGGGATCCTCTGAGAATCTAATGCAGCCTGTGATCTAACAGGAGGTGACACTCAGTTGGTAATTCCAGGGATGGGGAGTAGCTGTAAATACAGATGAAGTCTTGCTCACGTGCCTGCCACTCACCTACCGCTGTGCCACCTGGTTCCTGTGACCTGGGGGTTGTGGATCCCTACTTTAGACCACACATTGGAGCTGGCTCTCAAATCTCTTTGGCCCATTTCTATAGCATGTTGATATTCCCTGATATGGTTTCAAGTAACTAGTTTTTAAGATGCCAACATAAGTATGATTCATTTCTTAGAGACTGGTACATCAGGCCTAGAGATTAATAAACTGAAAATATTTCTTCTGTGAAAGATGATATTGAGCAAATAAAAAGGCAAGGTGCAGACAGGGAGAAAATATTTGTAAATAACATGTCCTACAGTGTTACATAGCGAGAATAGATAACAGACCCTCACAACTCAACAATAAGAAAACAAACCACTCGATTAAAAAATAAGCAAAACATACGGACAAACGTTTCACCAGAGGATATAAGTATGGTACATAAGAATATGAAAAGGCATTCAACATCATTAGTCATTATAAAAATGAAACATTAAACAAAAGAAACAAATGAAAGAACCCTAATGAGATATTATTACATGCTTAATTACATGGATGGATACAAATAATGCTGACAATACTAAGCACTGCGGAGGGTGTAAAACAACTCACATTCTCAGACATTGCTGGTCAGGCTATAAAATTCCACACCCTGAAAAATGCTTTGGCAGTTTTTATAAAGTTAAACAGTTAAATATACACTTAAGATATGACCAAGCAATGCTACTCTTCAGTATTTGCCCAAAAATAAATTTATGACCACAGGAAAACAACATGACATTCTGAAGCATATTCATCCTGCCAAAGTGAATCACAACACAAATATCCCCAGAGAGGATAACGAATAAGCAAATAGAATACTAAAGACAATGGCTTGGAATGAAATACTATTTAGCCATAAAAATAAATAGACTTTTGAAAGATACGACAATTTGAATGAATCTCAAATGGGTTATGCTGAGTTGAAGAAGTTGATCTCAGAAGGTTCTATCTGTATGATTCCATTTGTATTATATCCTTGAAAACAAAATAAAATTTTAGAGCTATAGGAATTGAGAATAGGTCAGTGGTCACCAAGGGTTATGGGTGAGAGAAGGGTGTGAATATAAAGATATAGCAAAGATTTTTTTTAGAGGTGATGGTCCCGTTTCATAACCTAACGATGGTGCGTGCATGAATCTATCGATGCATTAAAATTCATACAAATGTACTTGAAAAAATCTATTTCATTACACAGCAATGAAAAGATAGAAAATAATCATTAAAATAAGTGTATCTCAGATCAGGCATCTAAGTCACCTTGTTAAAATGTTATTTTCAGAGTTAAAGTTATACAGTAATTATTCCTCTAGGTTCAAAAACTTTTCTGAAAAAATGTTTTAATTAAACTAACAGCTTGCCATTATCTTTAAGTGAGTTTCCACAACAAATTAGGTAATCTTCAGACCCTTCTTGATGACCAAAAAATTAGGAGACTTTTAACAGCAAAGGACATGATCATGGGGATCTTCGGTTTGATTAGAGAAAGCAACTGCTTCAAATTCCTTGTTATATTTAACATTCTGTTCTCTTCCATAGACAAGAGGTAACTACAGTTTTATTTTTTAGATTCTTGGTTATTTTTATAAGCAACAGTTACAAATAAAGAACGACCCTTTTACCTTGCTTTACCATCCACTTTTCTCATTTTAATTTTTAAATGAAAACGACTTCTTTTTTAAAAAACATATTTTAGTTTCCCTGAGGACTGGGAAAGCATGTGGTCTGTATTATTTGATTATACGTATATTTTTCTTTTGTTAATCTCTATCTTTAATTTTAAAAATGCTACTTTATTAACGCCAAACTTTTTTTTTTTTCCTCACCATCTCTGTGTCATAGATAACAATACCAAGTACTTATACTGTTTATCCACCAGGTTGTTCTCACAACAGCACAGAGAGACATTTTATTTTTATGTTTTTACCTGTGAGAAAACTGAACAACGGACTTAGAACTCATAGACTGCTGCAGAAAATATAACAGAAAATATCCACTTAAGAAAGACAGTTTTCCAAAAGAGTATATGAATTTAGGAGGAGGGGCCAAGATGGCTGAATAGAAACAGCTCCTGTCTTCAGCTCCCAGCAGGACCAACGCAGAAGGTGGGTAATTTCTTCATTTCCAACTGCAATACCCAGTTCATCACATTGAGACTGGTTAGGTAGCAGGTGCAACCCATGGAGAGCAAGCAGAAGCAGATTGAGGCATCACTACACCCGGGAAGTTCAAGGAGCTGGGGGACCTCCCTCCCCCAGGCATGGGAAGCAGTGAGGGACTATGCTATCCACTCTGGGCACTACACTTTTCCCAAGGATTTTTGCAATTGTGCATCAGGAGATTTTCTCATGAGCCTACACCACCAGGGCCTTGGTTTTCAAGCACAAAACTGAGTGACTGTTTTGGCAGTCACTGAGCTACCTGCAGGAGATTTTTTTCATACTCCAGCAGTGCCTGGAGCTCCAGCAACACAGGGGAATCATCCACTGCCCTGGAAAGGGGGCTGAAGCCAGGGAGCCAAGTGGTCTTATTCAGTAAGTCCCATTCCCACAAAGCCCAGCAAACTGAGAACCACTGGCTTGAAATTCTCACTGCCAGAAGCAGTCTGGAGTCAACCTGAGATGATGGAGCTTGGTGTGGGGAGGGGCATGCTCCATTACTGAGGTTTTAGTAGGTGATTTTCCCCTGACAGTGCTAAGGAGACTGGGAGGTTTGGATTGGGCAGAATTCACCACAGTGTGGCAAAGTAGCTGTGGCCAGACTGCTTCTCTAGATTTCTCCTCATTGGGCAGGGCATCTCTGTAGGAAATACAGCAGCCCCAGTCAGGGACTTGCAGAAACTCTCATCTCTCTGGGACAGAGCACCTCGGGGGAGGGGCAGCTGCAGTTGCAGCTTCAGCTGACTTAATCTTTCCTGCCTATCAGCTCTGAGGAGAGTGGCTGATCCAGATGAGGGAGATTCTCCCAGCACAGTGCTCCAGCTCTGCCAAGGGACAAAATGTCTCCTCAAGTGAGCCCTTGATCCTAGTGCTTCTAGGCTGGGAGGGACCTCCTAAGCAGGGGTCCACAGACACCTCATACAGGAGAGCTCTGGATGGCAATAGACCATTGCCCTCTGGGAAGAAGTTTCCAGGGGAGCAAGCAGCTAGAAATCCTTGCTGTTCTGCAGACTCCACTGGTGATATTCAGGTGAACAACTGCAGCAGACCTGTAGAGGAGGGGCCTGACTGTTAGAAACAACAACAACAGCAACAAAAAGAACTAACAAACAGAAAGCAGCAACAACAACATAAAAAAAGACCTCCCACAAAAACACCATCCAAAGGTCATCAGCCTCAAAAATAAAAGGTAGATAAATCCATGAAGATGAGGAAAAAACAGCACAAAAACGCTGAAAATTCCAAAAGCCAGAATGCCTCTTCTCCTCCAAATGATTGCAATGCCACTCCAGGAAGGGCGCAAAACTGGATGGATAATGAGTTTGATGAATTGAAAGAAGTAGACTTCAGAAGAAGGATAATAACAAACTACTCTGAGCTAAAGGGGAATCTTCTAACCTAATGCAAGGAAGCTAAGAACCTTGATAAAAGGTTACGGGAACTGCTAACTAGAATAACCAGTTTAGAGAGAAACACCCTACTGTCAATAATAGACAGATCAATGAGATATAAAATTAACAAAGATATTCAGGACTTGAACTTAGCTCTGGATCAAGAGTGGACCTGATAGACATCTACAGAACTCGCTACCCCAAATAAACAGAATATACATTCTTCTCCGTGCCATGTGGCACTTATTCTAAAATTGACCACATAACTGGAAGTAAAACACTCCTCAGAAAATGCAAAAGGACTGAAATTATAGCAAAGTGTCTCTCAGACCACAGTGCAATCAAATTAGAACTCAAGATTAAGAAACTCACTCAAAAACACACAAGTACATGGGAACTGAACAACCTGCTCCTAAATGATTCCTGGGTAAATAACAAAATTAAAGCAAAAATCAAGATGTTCTTTGAAACCAATGAAAACAAAGAGACAACATACAAAAATATTTGGGACACAGTTAAAGCAGTATTAAAAGGGAAATTTATAGCACTAACTGGCCACATCAGAAAGCTTAAGGGATCTCAAATCGACACCCTGACATCAAAATTAAAGGAACCAGAAAAGCAAGAGCAAACAAATTCAAAAGTTAGTAGAAGACAAGAAATAACTATGATCAGAGCAGAACTGAAGGAGCTGGAGAAACAAAAAGCCATTCAAAAATCAATGAAAAAATTAACAAAATAGATAGACTGCTAGATAGACTAATAAAGAATAAAAGAGAGAAGAATCAAATAGACACAATAAAATATGATAAAGGGGATATCACCACTGATCCCACAGAAATACAAACTACCATCAGAGAATACCATAAACACCTCTACCAAATAAATTAGAAAATCTAGAGGAAATGGTCAAATTCTTGGACATATACACTCTCCCAAGCCAAGGACAAGACGGATTCACAGCCAAATTCTACCAGAGGTACAAAGAGGAGCTGGTACTGTTCCTTCTGAAACTATTCCAAACAATTGAAAAGGAGGACCCCCTCCCTAATTCTATGAGGTCAGAATCATTCTGATACCAAAATCTTGCAGAGACACAACAAAAAAAGAAAACTTCAGGCCAATATCTTTGATGAACATTGTTGCAAAAATTCTCACTAAAATACTGGCAAACCAAACCCAGCAGCACATCAAAAAGTTTATCCACCAAGATCAAGTCAGTTTCATCCCTGGGCTGCAAAGCTCATTCAACTTACAGAAATCAATAAATGTAATCCATGACATTAACAGAACCAATGACAAAAAACACATGATTATTTCTATAGATGCAGAGAAGGCCATTGATAAACTTCAACATTCCTTAAAACTATTGAGAGTATTGATGGAACATATCTCAAAATAATAAGAGATATTTATGACAAACCCATAGCCAATATCATACTGAATGGGGAAAACCCGGAGGCATTCTCTTTGTAAACCAGCCCAAGACAAGGAGGTCCTCTCTCACCACTTGTATTCAACACAGTATTGGAAGTTCTGGCCAGGGCAATCAGGCAAGAGAAAGAAATAGACGATATTCAAATAGGAAGAGAGGAAGTCAAATTGTCTCTATTTGCAGATGACATGATTATATATTTAGAAAACCCAATTGTCTCAGCCCAAAAATTCCTTAAGCTGAAAAGCAGATATAGCAAAGTCTCAGGATACAAAATCAATATGCAAAAATCACAGGCATTCCTTTACACCAACAATAGACAAGCAGAGAGCCAAATCATGAATGAACTCCCATTCACAAATGCTACAAAGAGAATAAAATACCTA
Source organism: Colobus angolensis palliatus (assembly GCF_000951035.1). Lineage (NCBI taxonomy): Eukaryota > Metazoa > Chordata > Mammalia > Primates > Cercopithecidae > Colobus > Colobus angolensis. Next base: position 3,395,119 of record NW_012113919.1, read on the forward strand.
GAAATATAGCTTACAAGGGATGTGGAGGACCTCTTCAAGGAGAACTACAAATCACTGCTTAAGGAAATAAGAGAGGACACAAACAAATGGACACTTCTCAAAAGAAAACATTTATGCAGCCAACAAACATGAAAAAAAAGCTCACCATCACTAATCATTAGAGAAATGCAAATCAACATCACAATGATATACCAGTCAGAATGGTGATTATTAAAAAGTCAGGAAACAACAGATGCTGGAGAGGCTATGCAGAAATAAAAACACTATTACACTGTTGGTAGGAATGTAAATTAGTTCAACCATTGTGGAAGACAGTGTGGCGATTTCTCAAGGATCTAGAACCAGAAATACCATTTGACCCAGCAATCCCATTACTGGGTATATAACGAAAGCAATACAAATTATTCTACTATAAAGACACATGCACACATATGTTTACTGCAACACTAGCTACAATAGCAAAGACATGGAACCAACCCAAATGTCCATCAATGATAAACTGGATAAAGAAAATGTGGTAGATATACAAAATGGAATACTATGCAGCCATAAAAAAGAATGAGCTCATGTCATTTGTAGGGACATGGATGAAGCTGGAAGCCATCATCCTCTGCAAACTAACACAGGAACGGGAAACTAAAACTGCATGTTCTCACTCATAAGTGGGAGTTGAGCAATGAGAACACATGGAAACAGGGATGGGAATATCACACACTGGAACCTGTCAAGGTGATGGGGGCAAGGCGAGGAAGAGAGCATTAGGACAAATACCTAATGCGTGCGGGGCTTAAAACCTAGATGATGGGTTGATAGGTGCAGCAAACCACCATGGCATATTTATACCTATGTAACAAGCCTGCATGTTCTGCACATGTATCCCAGAACTTAAAAAGTTAAAAATAAGTAAAATAAAAAAGAATGTAACAAATTTTTATATAAATCTTTTTTATAATGTCAATATCTTCCTAATATTGACCTGAGGTCTAAAATATGCTTTTTTTGTGACAACTGAACCATTCCATGGAAGTGCTTAAATGATGTAAAATTGCTGAAATCAGGACAAGTAAGTGCCTTTCTTGAGCTGTTTATATTGAGCTTTCCTAAAATCCTCTAAGCAACTGAAATCTAAAATAGTCTAAATTATTCAGATCTTTAATAATGTGCAAATACGATTCCATCCTTTCTAAGCTCTAGGTATGTGATAATTCCTACCATTTTTCATTAAAGGCTGTTGGATTTTGAACATTTAGAATTCTAATCTCATTTCCACAAAGAGATGAAATGGCATTAAAATTAACCTCAAAGGAGATCATACATTTCATCTGCTTAAAGGAAAGACTGCACTCTAGGAGCCTTTGACAGAAGGAGATGGGGAAGAGAGAAACACGACATTATGTCACCAGGAAGATGTTTCTGGTCAAGATGCTGGGCATCTGCCCTACAAAATATAAACAGAAAACAAAACAGAATGTTTATAAAAACATTCTTCTACATTAAAAATTATAGGTTGTTTTTCCAGTTTGTCTGTAGGAAGACTGAAATTTTTAAGACCATTCTAAAATGCAACCTATTGAAAAACTAAAAAATTCCATGCATAGTATATTTAATATTGGCAGTCTAGATAAGAGTGAGGAGAAAATATTTTAATGTCTGAAATCAAGGAATTTGAAAAACATGATGTTATCAGTTTAAATGAATTGAAAAACAAATGATGCTTTTGTATTAGAAATAATTTAACTTTAAAATAACAGGCCTTTGAGAATTCTCAACTATATAACTTAGGTATGGTTTTAATGGTAAGGCTAACTTAGGAAATACTGAACTACAGAAACCATAGTAAATGTCATCATAGTATCAAAACTAGCAATTATCTGCATTACTTCTTTTTATTTTGAAACGCAATCCCGTTACTCTGACATTGTATGAATAATGTATTTATATTAGTATAACATTCTTTCTGGTGACTTTCCTAAGATTGAGATTTAGCATTTTCATCTTGGAAGTAACTTCCTTTAGTCTTTGATAATATTCAAAACTATGATTCTACATTTTTTCAAGAAGTCTTCTCTCTCTAACTACATGAAAGGTAATGTGAGGCCACGACAAACTCAGTACAAGACAGGAAACAGCAAGTCAGTTCAGCTTCTCTGCAATTTTAGTGCCTTCCAATTTCAAACTATAAAAAACTGAAGTCCCCAGGAATTTTCCATTTAAGTTAACTTCTGTCACCCAATACAATAATTCCTCCTTATCCTCAGGTGGTATGTCCCGAGATCTTCAGTGGAGGCCTGAAACTGAATGTTGTACTGAAACCTATCCAGTATACATGGTGGTTTTTTCTCCCTATACGTACATAACTATGATAATGTTTAATTCATAAATTAGATAAGAATAAAATAGAACAATTATAATAATATACTGTAATAACTGTTTTCTTAATATGGTCACTCTCTTTCACTCTCTCAAAATATCTTATTGTGCTGTACTCACTCTTTTTGTGATAATGCAAGATTATTAAATGCCAACATAATGGGACTAAGTGAGGCGAATGACTTAAGTATTGTAACATAGCAGTAGACTTCTCTTAAAAGCTAATAATTTAACACGTAAATTATTGATTTCTGAAATTTTCCATGTAATATTTTCTGACTACATATGACAGTGAGCAACTAAATCTGGAAAGTGAAACTGCATATCAGGGGGACTACTGTATGATACAGCCTCGTTCACTTGACCCCTGTTATGGACTTACTATGACATACACATCAGTATTGGCTATACAACCTAAACAGTGGTTCCTACAAGCCTCTTCAAATATTTCATCACAAATATTATGCCTTGTAAGTGATTCTGATGACGTGAGCAAACCAAAATTCTGTCTCAGGCACTAATTAGCTGCATAACTTTTGCAAATACTTTGATACTTAAACATGGGAAGTTCTCCTAATACTGTAATTAAGAATAACAGAATGTTTGTTACAATAAAGATTTCTGGACATCACAGTATAAGGTTCAGGGTTGATTCCAGGAATCATATAGAGGGTAATGAAGAATCCAAGGAACACTCTTCTAGGCATTAACTTCCTAATCTGTAACCAAATAGGATTGATCAGGATCTCTAACACGAATCATCTGGATACCTTACTAAAGAAGTAACAGTTTTGAAGTCTTCTTAAATGTTTGCCAATTACAATATCCTTCCACTTCCTCCACCACTACACTCATAGACACCTAAATAACTTTCTCTTTCTCTGTAGGAACCACTGTTTCATTTGGTTCAGAAGCATCCATTTATCTTTAATATTCACATGTGGTTCCCTGTCACAATTTGTTTGGCTTGGAACACAAACAATGAACATGGGAAGAACAAAGACATTTCCATTGCATATTAGTTAAGAGACAGGGAGATTTTAATGCAAAGGGATCAAGCTTTAGATTTAAACCAATTGCTGACTCCATAACCTTGGACAAATCGCTTAACCTCTTTGAAACTCAGTTTCCTGTCCTTGAGAGTTGACTAATGGCACCTATCATTCAGTTTTATTGCATTGATCTACAAGATAAAACATAATGAGTTGTACTGCAGTGCCTGCTGCATAACGTGTCCTCAAAAGTAGTAGCTATTTTTATAATTGTTGTATTTCAAAAAACTATTCTGTTACTCATCAAACTGTATAACAAACAATGAATGCAAAACCACAATTATAATTAATTTTCTAAAAACAATTACAGTGTTAAATTCTTGAGCTTTCTTCTGACACCTATCTAAAAACCACTTTTATTTTCAGAGCTGACATAATTAACTATTACTTTAAAGTTATGCTTACATGGAATCAGTTGGAGCTGGGTCTTAACCTATCAGAACGCTTTCCTTTCTCTCTAGTCTTCTCTTTGTTCTTCAGATTAGGAATTTGACTTTCAAATTAAAATTATAGAATTTACATATTAATTTGAAGCCAGAGGCTCAAATACTTTTAATACTAAAGTCCTGCCTTGCCTGCCATTAATCTTGGTATTGGTGGTCAAGACCCTACCTCTTGTTCTAGGTGTAACCAGTCTCCACTGGCTGTTGCCATTTTTTGCTCTGGGTACCTAACAAGACATTTTTTTTCCACCTGCCGTGTATATCTTCTTTCATGTCTCTTTGTATCCAAGCACTAGAAGACTCCCTCATGGACACTCAAGAGTTTCATTTTTGGGAGTTCTGTGTGATCAAGCCCATCAACAATTTTCAGTCTTTGTGTATATCTCAATCAGAAGCTCAGCAGTCCTTCAGACTATAACAGCTTGAGGTTAAAGATTCTTCATTTTCAGGTTCACAGGAACACATGAAATTTTAACTACTGGCTGAATAATTCCCAGGCCAAATGGATTTAAAACTCCTCCATGTCTTTTTAAATTAGTTATTCAGTTTTAAGGGGTCAAATGTGAGGACAGGGAAAGAAAGAAGGGAAAATATTATAAAATTAAAAAAAAAAAACTTACTGCATTAAATTATCAGACCAAATTACAATGGATGGTGGATCAGATTCTCAGTAGAAGACCTAGCTAAGCAGCACGTTGACATGAAGATGACTACTGTTTCTCTAACGTGTCATTGTAGTTCCTCAAAAATAGAGCCTATTGAGCATTATCTTGTCTCTCATTCTAAAACCTCATGATTATCCATGCCACTGTGACTCTTCACTTTGTTCTTGCCTAGAATGTCTTTACTGATCTCTTTGCCTCTTCAAATTTTATCAAAAATTTTTAGTTTAAAATTTACATGTAAAATTATTCATTTCTCTTGAGGGATTAGATGCACATATCACTGAGTCCAACCACTGCCATCTCTCATCTTATTTACTGCAATGGCCTCTTCTCTGGTATCTCTGCTTCTGCCTTCATCCATTTCATTCTATTCTCAATTCAGTGACAATTATCCCATTAAAGCATCACAGATCATATCATGCTTTGCTCAAAGTCCCCTGGTGTTTTTCTTTATTATGCAGAATAAAGCCCAACTCCTGAATAAAGATGTTGCTCCTGCTCTAAGCAATGTCTCTGACCTCATCGCCTCTTACCTTCCATTTCATTCTTCTCCATTCCCATTACACCTGGGTTGTGATGAGCATGCCAAGTACTCTTCTGCCTCTGGACCTTTGTACTTGCCTGCCCCAGCTGGCTAGAAAGTTCTTCATCCAATTCTCTACATATTTTGCCCTCATACTTCTTCTACTTTTATGTTCAAATGTTAAACTGCTCTGTGAGGCTTGCCCAGCCTCAATTTTATATCATGTGCTCAACATTCTCTTTCTCCTTTATCTGCTTTATTTTATTTATATATAATATACTTAACTCATTTATTTCATCTATTGTATTGTGTCTTTCCCCCCAAAGTGAAAAACTATGAGCTAAGGGATTTATCTGTGTTATTAGCTGCTATACTCTCAGACACAACAACAGATATGCAGTTAAAATTTAATACGGAGTATTCACATTTTATTAACTTTCTAAGAAGTGAATTTTTTTCTGTTGTGAGAAGTAGACCAACTCCTAGCTCAAACACTGCAAGGAGTAAGAGTATCATGACTAGATTAGTTAAATCAGTCATCCTGTGTGGCTGGATGCACTGGCTCCGGAACAAAAGTAAGGTTCATTTGGAAGAGAATGGGATAGCTGTTGTGTAGAGCACCTACAGTGCCTGACAAAGCTATGAAGATTGGAGCACATTGACAGGACAGTATATAACAGGAGCTGGAGGTAAATATAAATATGAATATTTATTTTAACAATTTGACCAGGATCTACCTATTAATAGTGCCATTAGTCCTTCAAGTATCAATTCTGGAAAGAAAGAAATTTAACAAAGATATTGGTATTACATGTGACTAAATATTGAAAAAGGAGGTCCTGAGAGCTACGAAATCAACATTGCCAATAGTTTTATAATTTATATTCTATTTATTTAAGGGTGATGTAGGATGATGACCACCACCTTGCATTTGGATTTTGAGTTAGTAAGGCATCCATTTAACCTTACTCTGCCACGTGGCATCTGTGTGACTTTTAGAAAATTACTTAACTTCTGTGACATCTTTCATAAAATGAGGTTTCAATCAATAGACACTTTTCAAATTTAATGAAAAAGTTACAGAGAATGAGTCACCACATCTTTCTAAACGTGAAGGAGTCAAACACAAATAAATAGTCAGTAAAATAATTATTAAATCACTTTGATCTACAATTTAAACAGTAATCATATTTTAACAATCCCTATTATTATGAATTTGCTCTAAGCACTGACAATATAGTATGTGTAATGATGTAAATATTTTATTCTAATGAAAATGTTATATTAGGAAAACTATAGAACCTAGAGGTCTTTATTACTAATGTAGTTGCGTTTTTAAAGTGGTGATCCTGATGATTTTACTAACTGTGCATATGTCTACATATGAGATAAAATGACAGAGTGAAAATACAATTGATTTTAGAATCAGGGAATTCTGTGTTAAAGTTACCTTTTCTTAATTCCTAGTTATATAATTCTAATAATTCAAAATGTCTATGCTTTAGTTTATTTCTAAAATGAATAAAAGGATTATGTAAATATTTCTATTTATGTATCTAACTATAATCTATCTACAGATAATAATTAAAATACCTTAGCATATTGTAGGAGCTTAAATTGTGTTTTCTATTATGGCATGTATCTGCATTCACATAAAAAGATACTTGAGACATATACTAATAACAAAGATTATAATGGCAATTTAAAACATTTGGTAGGGCCGGGCGCATTGGCTCGTGCCTGTAATCCCAGCACTTTGGGAGACTGCAGCAGTGGATCAAGAGGTCAAGACATCAAGACCAGCCTGGCCAATATGGTGAAACCCCGTCTCTACTAAATATACAAAAATTAGCCCCTAGTGGTGGCATGTGCCTGTAATCCCAGCTATTCGGGAGGCTGAGGCAGGAGAATTGCTTAAACCAGGGAGGCAGAGGTTGCAGTGAGTCGAGATCACACCACTGCACTCCAGCCTGGCAACAGAGAGAGACTCCATCTCAAGAAAAAAAAAAACAAAAATGGTGGGCATATATTCAGCCTCTGAATTGGGAATGGGATATGCTTTGAAGAAATTGCTGTCTGACATTAGTTTTATAATTAATATTTAAACTCATGAAAATGCTTGTTTTATTATGTCCTATAAATCAGAATGGGTAAAAAAATATACTCCTTCCTCTGTTCCTTTCTTTCTCTAGATCACAATATCTGGTCAATACTAAGTACTTAAATATTTTAGCTATTTTTAATTGTTTGTTTTTTCTAGAACTTCATAGTTTTGTCCATTTTCCTCCTCCATGACAAGGCTTTTTCTTTGTTGATATATGGCCATTGCAAAGAAGAAAACCCATTATTAAGTGTGAAGTCCACATTGATTTGGATAGTTATTATTCTTACCTTCTCACCATGCTGTGAGCTTTGCTTCATACTGAAACACCAATGTTGTCCCCTTAAAGTTTTATTTTGTTTCAGAATGTTGAAGAGAGTTTTGTGAAATATTTGAAAACTTGACAATTTTAACTGAATAAAATTCAATGACACAGTAATTTTAAATAGCAATTGAATAAACTCATCAAAAGCTTCTTACTGTGTCTATTTAAATAATTTTGTTGTCTCCAGTGAGTTGTGTGCAATTAACTGCCTACTGAACTATTTTATTTTGAATTTCATACTGTATTTTAATTAATATATTGCATTCTATGTGCCTTGATATCATTATATTTTTCAAGTTTTAATGTTATATTTTAGATGATGTTAAATCGAAGTTGTTAATGATTAAGTGAGTTCAGATTGATAGTATTATTGTTTGTATGTTTTCAGTTCATGAAGGTTTAGAATTTTTTACCAGAGCTACAATCAATCCATTAGATCATTCCCTTCAAAAGTATTAACATTAAACAAATATTAATTAAGTAATCACAATAACCTAAGTGCTCTTCTGGGTGATGAGTTCCAAGTAGAAAAACATAAGGTCGCCTGAAAGAGTGAAGCAGAGTAATCTAAGTTATTGAAGTCAGAGAAAGCTGTGACCTGAGAATGAATATTAGCTCTGCAGATGAGGAACTGAGAAAAGGGAATTCCATTTGGAGAAAGCCTAGGGCAAGGCATGATTTGTCAAATTTTATGACTTATAAAATACTAAGATAATAAAATAAAATAAACGTGGCTGAAGACTAGTGAGATAAAGGGAGAATGCAGGGAAGTCAGGCTGCCAACATAGGCAGAGACAAAAACACAGTTCTTCTGGACATGGTAAAGTGCATTTAAAAAGTCATTGAGTAAAGAACGCGAGAAATATGATTTTTCTTTGCATTAAATTTTAATTTTTAATCAAAGTTTTACCTGGCAATACTGTGAAATCTAAAATTTCAGTGAAAATTAAACCTGAATTAAATATCCCAGAAAATGCTTGTGTCTGCTTTTTCCATTAGTCCATTCTTGAAAAGACAGTTTTTATGACATTTAAAAAGATTAATATATTTTATTTTACAGAGCAGTTTGAAAATTACCAAAAATTGCACAGAAACTGCAAAGAGATGTCACATGCTCCATCTCTCCCTCTCCATTACTAAAGACATCAATACTGTCCTTTAAAGGACATTTTAATAATGATGTCTTCAGTTATTTATTTCGATATTTCTAAATAAGTTTTTAAATTACAGCAGAGTGTATTAAGTATTTTTAAGGCAGAGGAAGTTTTTATTTTACTTGTGTAAGGGTAAATACAAATTAAAAGTAAGAAGCATAATTCTCTCCATTATAAATAAGGGAGATTTCATCTGCCACTCTCTTTTCTTAGAGCATTTACATTAGAAAATTTGTAATTATAAGGTCTTCCTTTGCTCTTTGAAATGCTGTACACCTTTTAAAAGTTTAAATAAGACTCTCACCAGCTTTACAACCCAGGGATGTCTTTCTCAAGGAACTGGTGAGAAACATTTCTTTGAAATGAAATCTTCAAGGAAAATAGTACTTCTCCCATTTCCTGAGGGATGGTGGGAGGCTAATTTTGGTGGATGCTTAGAAGTTTATTTTCCTTTTGCATAAAGCCAGATTAGCTACCACAGTTGGTCATTACAAGTACCAAATGAATTTAGGATGAACTATGTATGACAAATGGTGTCATCAAGTGCTCTTACTAGAGGACTAGTTATTATTTTGAGGACTTGTTCATGATGTGGTATATTCGCTTGGCTTTATAAAAGGGTGAGATTCCTCTCTCTTTGCAGTCTCTTAGGAGATTGCCTGTGATGTGCATCATGGCTAAAGTCTTATTCAATAATCAGTGTGCTTTCTTTATTTTCCTTCTTTGTGGGGAGATTTTCTAGGTAGAGAGAAGATTTTGTTTTTCATTATATTTTCTCAACAATTGCACCTCACTGGGTCATATCCCAGAAGTAATTGATTAATGTTCTTTCCTCAAAAGATAAGACTCCGTGAACACTTAATTTCTGCTGCCTCAGTCTGGATTGGTTATTTTTGAGGCTTGCTGAAACAGGCATCCATTAATACAATATCTTCTGGCTGAACCACATAAAATCAGTATCTGGAGATCTTTTTTCTTGTTGTGGTTCACTTTTTCAAATAAAGCAAAAATGAATAAATAAGTAAATCAATAAATAAATCACGTTTTTCTTTCTTGCTAGATATAAGCATCACTGCTGATTCCGTGTTCTGGGGCTTGTGGGTATTGGAGTTGGGGGGAATCACAATACTCCTTGCAGAATATTGTTTATCTCATTCCTGCCCTCCTTTTTCTTGAATCTGGTACATTTTCTCCTGAAAATAAACTGCTTTCGAATCATTCCACACCTATAAGAAATAAACGCTGTCATTTCATTCGCCATAGCTTGCTTTTGCCCGTTCTTTAACTTCAAATAGGTAGAGTCATAAGTATGCGATCTTTTAATTTTTCCTAACTTTTTTTTTCTAAAACTAATGTTTTTGAGATTCAGCCACATTGCTGAGAGGTATTCCAATGCATAATTGAATTTGTGTATATATCCTTCACAATGTTGGATATTGTTATACCCAGACTAGTGAGTATGAAGTCATATGTTATTCTGGTTTTAATTTTCATTTCAGGATATTATGTTTCTTCTCATATACATAATGATAATAAAAATATCCATTTATTTTATCCTTTTCCAGTGTTTTGCCTTTGCGTTATTGATTTTTATTTATACATTCTAAAATAATTCCCATGTTATGGTTATTGAAAATATTTTCTCCTAATCTGCATTTTTCTTTGTTATGTTCTTATTGGTGTCTTCTCAGGAGTAGAAGATTTTAATTTAATGAAATGCAATATATCATTGTTTATTCTTTTAAGGTTAGCTAAAATGTTTAAGTTATTATATTTAAGTCTATAATTCATTTTGCATTAATTTTGGGGAGTAGGGTAAGGTAAGACTCAAGGCTCATTTTTCTATATATTTATCCATTTCTTCCAGCATCACTTGCTGAAAAGACCATCCTTTTCAATTCAACCTCCTTATGCTTTTGTTGAAAATCAATGGACTACTCATGTAGAACTGTTCCGAAATTTTCTATTTTGTTTCTTTGATTTATTTATTAACTGTAGATACTTTAATACATACCTGCTAACAGATAAACAACTTTTGTTTGCATAGTATAGATTATATGCAGCTATTTAATTTTCTCAAATGATTTTTCTTCATCCATTGATATAACATGATTTCCACCTTTATCTGATTTAGATGATGAATGTTACTAATTTGATTTCATATCTTAAAGCACTTGTTTTCCTGGGATAAACTCCATTGGATCATGTTGCATTATTCTTTTACTATATTGCTAGGTTCAATTTGCTAATATTTTGCTAATAACTTTTGTATCCAGTTTTATAATTAAAAAAATTGTTCTTGTAATTTTTCTCTCAGATTCTGACATTATAGTTATTCTAGGAGTTCTCTTCTATTTTTTTAAAAAGGCTTCAGTAAGATTGATATTTTTGTCTTTTTAAAATGTTTACTAGAATCTTCAGTGTGGGCATATGGGCCTTTGTTTTGTTTTTAAATGTATTTTTCATTGCAAGAATATTTACTATAAAATCATTTTGTTTTAAGATAGATTTGAATAACTCACATTTTTCAGGGTTTTGCATGTCAGATTTCAGCCTTTCACTCTTCTCTTATTTTCCTTTAAATGTTTATGATATGTGCAGTAGTATGTCTTCTTTCATGTCTGATATTGCTCATACATTTTTATCCCTAATTTTTTTCAGTCTATGTGCTTATAAATTGCATTAATCTTTCAGAAAACAAATTTTGACTTAAAATGCTTTCTCTATAATTTATCTTTCTCAATTTCATTTATAACTTCTTTATTTTAATTATTTTTTTCATATACTTTGGGCCTAATTTGTTTTGGTTTTCTTCGCTTTCTGAAGATGAAAACTTACATGTTGATATAAACTTTAAAAATGTTTTTATAAGAGCAGTTGCAGCTATAGTTTTTCTCTGTACACTGCTTTAGGCATGCACAGTTAATTTTTTTACATCATCTAGTTTGACATATTTTCTAATTTCTCCTGTGATTCCCTTTTTGACCCACTTACTTTTTTTTTTGTAACATTTGGGATTATTTTTAGATTCCTTAATATTTATTATCTCTAATTCTGTTGTGGATAGACAATATATTTTTTTGAAATTCAATGAGTCTTTTCTAAAGCATGTCATATGATTTATTTGGGAGAACGTTTCACTTGCAGTAGTAGAAACTGTTTCCTTTGTAGTTTTAGCTGTAGAGTTTAAAAATGTCAATTAGTTCAAATAGTTTGACAGTTTGAGTCTATATTTTAGTTTTTTGTCTACAATTACTGCCAGTTACTGAGATGATGTTGATAAAATTTGTAACTGTAAATGTGAAGGGTCCATATCTATATTCAGTTTTGCTGGGCTTGCCTTATGTGTTTGGGTGCTCTGCTACTAAGGAAATGCACATTTGGATTGGCTATATTTTCCAGATAAACCTGTTTTATCATTATTAAATGTTTCTCTTCTTCTCTAGTAATGACCACTTTTTTTGAAACCTATTTTTCTTTGTCATTAACATATTTCTGATAGATTTTGTTTCAATTTTTTACTGTCAAAGCTCTCATGTTTTGGTGATAAATGTATACCTCTTCAAACAGAAGGTCTGTTGTACTTTTAATCCTGCCTGACAATTCCTGTCTTTTTGTCCATTATTGTCTACGTACATATAATTATTGATATAGTCAAATTAAAAGTGACCATACTGCTCTATGCTATTTGTTCTCCTAGCCCCATCTTTTATTTCCGTCTTTAACTACTTGTCTGCTTTCTTTTTGGTTGCTCAAATACTGGTTAGTCATGTCTTTGAAATCACCAATTTGTACTTGCTCTGAATATGACAATATAACCCTCAATTTACTAGAGTTTTCTCAGAGTTAAAATTATATAAATACTTATACATTTTTAAAATTACAACAGTAAAATTTGATGTATGTTCTGGTCCTCTGTGCTATTGTTGGTGCATATTTTACATTTCTATAGATGATATACTCCACAATGCCATGTTACTAGTTTTTTCCCCAATGTTTAGTATCCTATCAAACACATTAAGAGACAAGGAAAGATAAATGATCTATAATCTTCTGCCTAGCAACTCATTTACCTTTTCCGGCTTTCTCCATTCCATTATGTAGGTTCCAGTTTCTACCTGTTTTTTCCTTTCTTCTCTTGAAGTACAAGTTGGAGGCAACAATTCCTTTCAGATATTGTATGTCTTTATTTTATTTTCCATCTTCATAACATGTTTGCTGCACATGGTGTCTCAACTTTGCTTTTTTTTTTTTTTTTAACAACTTAACATCTTCCAATCCATTAACTTCTGGCCTTAATTGTTGCTGATATGATATCAACCATTGTTCACATAGTTTTCCCCTATCTTAATGTAACTTTTCTATAGATGCTTTGCGTATTTTCTCTTTATCTGTGTTTCCACCAGACTTACTGGATTGTGTCTAGAAATGGGTCAAGTCAAATGTATGCTATTTGAAATCAATTACTTACTTGGACATATAAGCTGATCAATTTATCAAACTTAGGAAAATTTCAATTGATATATATATATTATATATGTATACATATGTCTATATAGATAATCCATACTATATATAGAGAGATATATAAATATGCATATATATGTGCATGTGTTTTATAAACATATATATATAGAGAGAGTATGTCGTGTGCTGCATAACAACATTTTGTTCCATGATGGACTGCATAATACAGTGGACCTCTAAGATTGTAATAGAACTGAAAATTCCTACTGCCTAGTGATGTCATAATACAATGCATTACTCATGCGATTTTGTTGATGCTGGTTTAAACAAACCTACTGTGCTGCCAGTCATATAAAAGCATAGCACACACAATTATCTATAGTACATAACACTTAATATGAATAAAGACATTATTTATTACATATTTACTATATTATACCTTTACTATTTTAGAGTGTACTCTTTCTACATATTAAAAAGTTATCTCTAAAGCAACCTCAGTGCGACAAGATGTGGAGGTAGAAGACAGTGATATTGACGATTCTGACCCTGTGTATGCCTAAGATAATATATATGATTGTGTCTTAGTTTTTCACACAAAAAGTTTAAAAAGTAGAAATAAAAAATGGAAACAGCTTGTAGAATAAGAATATAAAGAAAGGAAACATTTTTATCTAGCTGTACAATGTATTTGTGTTTTGAGCTAAGTGTTATTACAAGAGTCAAAAAGTGTTTAAAAGTTAAAAGTTTTTGAAGTAAAAAAGTTGCAGCAGACTAAGGTTAATTTATTATCAACAAAAAGATAATACTTTTAAATAAACTTAATGTAGACTAAATGTACAGTGTTTTAAAATTCTATATTAGTATACAGTAAGGTCCTAGACCTGCACATTCACTCACTCACTGTTGACACACAGACTCACATAGAACAACTTCCAGCCCTTCAAGTTTCATTTATGGAAAGTGTCCTATACAAGTTTACCATTTATGAAATCTCATGTATAATATTTTTACCTTGCCTTTTCTGTTTTGATATGTTTAGATGCACCAACACCTACCTTTGTATTACAGTTGTGTATAGTACTTTTCTTAGCATAGTACCATGCTATTCAGGTTTGTAGCCTGGGAGCAATAGCTTATACTATATGGCCTAGGTATGTAGTGGGCTATGCCATCTAGATTTATGTAATAATACACTTTATGATGTTTGCACAAGGATGAAACTGTCTAACAATGTATTTCTCAGGATAAATCACTGTGATTAAGTGATACAGAACTGTATGTACATGTTTTTTATTCTACAAAGCATTAAGAATAAGAGAACTCTCTCTCCTCCTCCTTCTTCAATTAAATTCATATAATTTTTCTTAATATTGTCTCCTAGGTCACTGAGATTTCATAAAGTTTAATTTTCCTGTTGTTTATATTGAAATATGCTTCAGGTTTACTACTCTTTTCTGCTGCAAGTCCCAGTATTAATGCTAAAGACCTAGTATTATTTTTTCTTTTCAAGATACTATAATTTTTATTTGTAGTATTTATTTTTTTCTTTTGATTTCCGTTTCTAACTTAAATAGCTTTATCTGTTTTGTAATCACCACCAATTAAGTCCTTAAACATATTGGCTTTGAATTTCCTTATCCTCTGAAGAATTATGTAAAATACCAAAGAGCTTTGATTATGCAGATTAGACCCATTATCATTTACCACATTTAAAACCAGCACTCTTTTGTTCAAAAAAACAAAAATATACAAGCATACATAATGTAGTCTTTAAAAAACTTTACCACATACATATAACAGAATGGTAGAAAGAAGGCAAAACAAAAGGTTTCAGCATTATTATGAACATAGTTTTGACACTGAAGGCTTTCTAAATGAAGAAAGTAGAGTCCTCAGACCATGTTTTGAGAACTTCTGGTCTAACTTCACTCATATTATAGTATTTGGAAATTCAAACTGATACTGAATGTAGCGTTTGAGGTATCTTTAATTGTGGTTAAATCATACAAAATTTTCTCAGAATTTATGGCCAAGATGATGCCATGTATTCATCAAACCATTACAATATTTTCCTGGGCACATAAGACAACTGCATTCCCTACCCTGCCCTATCTTATGTGATACCTTGTGGTCAGTTTTATAATATAAAATATAGAAGAAATTATATAACACTTGGTTTCCTGGATCTTCACAACTTTCACTAGCATTTTCCTTTATCTTTCTGCTCTTCGAAGAGTATCCAATGGTTCCCGGCATTGCTACAAATAAGAAAAAGGATTCTTGAGTCACCACTTGAAAGAGAGTTACTACGTCAAGATACATCAGCTTTGGAACGTGTATGAGTGAGAATCCTTTAAGAGAGATTTTTAAGCCACTGAAATTTGGGAATTTTTGTTCCAATAGCTAGAATATTTTCTCTGATACACCACTAACCACATTTTAGACTCACTTTAAACATATTATCCCCTATTAGGTGAACCTGGAGTTCTCCTTTCCTATATTTATCTAGCCTATGCTCCAGCCCATCTGCCCAAAAACTCATTCCCTTTCATCTGCAAAGTTTACATCAAAGCATGCCTTAATTTGTGATTCTAAATATGGCTATAAAGTTTAATTTTTAAGTATCTTTATTTTCAAGTATGCCTACCATTTGGAAACATAGTATTTTTACAACTGTTATATATAATTAGTGGTATTTTAAGTGACAGGAGGTATAAATGCCTGTCTTATGTTGAATATTGTTTATAGCTTCTTCCAGTTATATGCAGGTTGTATTATTATCCTGTTCCAAAAGTTCTTCACAAAATAAAAACAAAGTGATTCTTTGCCACTCAGCTTGTAAGATATTTCTCAAACTTTTATCACTGCATTTTTCATTCTATGACAAATCGATTAACTTTATTTTTCTGCATATGATATCTGGTCCCATAATTTAAAAGAAATGCAGAGAGCCAAGCCCTAATTACTTTCATGCTTTTCTAAAGTTATGAGTTCAACTTTCAGAATGCCCTGCCATAAAACTTTTAATTGGATATAGAATTTGCTTGTCACTTGTATATCCAGAAATGTATCATTATGGAAAACATGGAAGAAAAAATACATTTCTACTTGTTAAGCCCCTATTTGAAGTAAAATAAATATGGTTTCAAGTTTTCTTCTCCCACGTACTGGCTGTGTGACCTAACAGACTTTGTGTGACCTTGGCTTTCTCATATTTATAACAAAAATGTACAAAATAAAATAAATTATTTTTGTGAAATTTAAGACTGATAATAATTCTAAAGTACTTTGTATAATTTCTGACACATAGATTTAAATATTTTTATCTACTTTATGGAGTTATTTTTTAATTAAATGATGCCCTTGAAGAGCTACAGATGAATAAGAGCAAAGATTATTTTTCCTCCCATCACCGCAACCCTGTCATAGGGAAGAGTAAATCTGTTATAAAAGAGTATACATTCTCTGCTAGTCCCAAATAACTATGTTGCTAATAATATAGCAACATTAAACTATGAAAATATTGAGTATATGTAACTGGTTCATTGAAGGGATTAAATCTATTGTGGATACACCAATGAAAATTACCTTTTTCTCTAGCTTTCCCTTTTCTATCTCTTGATATAATCTTGGGGAGATCCCACAGCTCTCTGGTCAATCTGAAGTAATACATAACTTTTTTTCAGTCCAAAGATAAACTCCAAACTCACATCCAAAATTTACACCTTCTTTGCCTTCTCAGTTTAGGGCACTGAGATTTTGGGATTGGCAGTGCCTGAAGTAGTTATTCATTTACTATAACTCTCTTCATTTTGTGTTTTTTCCAGGTCTGGGGGAAGAGGCATAACAAAAGAAATATGTGGTAAGTGGAATAATGACCTCCATTGTTGTATATTTACAAATTCTTGAAGCCTGTGACAGTGAGTCTTACATGGCCACAGGAATCTTACAGATATGATTAAGGTTACAGACTTTGAATGCAAATGTCACCCTACATTATTTAAGTGAACCCAATCTAACCTTGTGAGCTTTTGAAAGCAGAGAATCTTTCTCAGCTGTAATCAAAGAGAGATGATTTGATGAAGGCAGGTAAGAAAGATGACAACGTGAGAAGGATTCTATGCCCTATTGATGACTCTGAGATGTACAGAGTATGAGAAAAGACCGAGAGAGGATGCTAGGAGGTGTGGGTTGCCTCCAGTTGGCAACACAACAGAGACCTCGGTCCTAGAACTACATGGAACTAAATTTTGTCAATGCCTGAATGAGCAAGGAAGTAGATTCTCACTTAGAGTCTGAGATAGAAAAGTAGCTTGTTGAAACCTTAATTTTAGTCAAACGAAATCCAAGGAATTTCTGACTTACTCAAACTTTAAGGTCATAAATATGCATTGCTTTAAGCCACTCCTTAGTAACTTGTTGCCTAGCAATAGGAAAATAATACAGAGAATAACTGATACAGTTTATGCTATTTACAATTCACTTTTAACGGATCCTGCTTTGCATATCAGGCATCCAAATTCTGTATTACCTTAATCTGTGAGTTTTTACAGCCCTCAGTGGTTCCCTGTGCTTTGGAGTTCCCTGACTAATATGGTTTGGCTCTGTGTCTACAGCTAAATCTAAACTTGAATTGTAATCCGCATGTTTCGAGAGAAGGACCTAGTGGAAAGTGATTGGATCATGGGAGTGGTTTCTCCATGCTGATCTCATGATAGAAAATAAATTCTCACAAGACCTGATAGTTTAAAAATGGTAACTTCCCCTGCTCTCTCTCTCTCTCCTGCCATCATGTAAAATGTGCTTTGCTTCCCCTTCCCCTTCTGCCATGATTGTGAGCTTCCTGAAGAACCACCACTCCCCCCCACCACCCAGCCATGGGGAAATGTGAGTAAATTAAACCTCTTTTCTTTATAAATTACCCAGTCTCAGGTGTTCTTTATAGCAGTGTGAAAATGGACTAATACACTGAAGTCGACTGTATGCTACCAGACAGAAAATTTTGTGACAACGTTCTTCCACCGATCCCTGATGCTGTATTGACTAGCTGCCTGCTTTCTTGGGAAGTGTCCCATCTAATTAATTTGAACTTTGCCATCTTTCACAGAACCACTTGATCTACAGGAAGCTCATAACTGCCTTACCCTCTGTATGCCAAGGGTGGGAGCTGTCACTACTTAATGAAGTACTCTTCCTTTTCTCTTGGGGATATTTGGCTTGGGGTGGGAGTGAGGGGCAGAGTAGGTAGAGAAAGGCCAAGGCAGTTCTCATCGGGCCTACAAACTCCTTGATTCTCCTTCCTGGCAAATTCTTTGATTATGTTACAAAGGCTGGTACTGGGAAGTTGGGATGGGTAATGCTTATTGACATGATTTGCCTTAAGATTAGCTTTGAAACACTTTTCTTAAGCTACAATGCCCATTACTGAAACAACTGGAAAAAAATATGCTTTTACATATTTACTTTTTATTTGTATTTTTAAAAGATGTCTTTATTTTTATTTCTTAACTAGAGACAGGGCTTCACTTTTATATATTTAAAGGCAACATATGAAGATTGACTTTATGTGTATCTTAGAGTTAAAAATGATAAGAGGTTAGATATATGATTCTATTGCAGACTACTGAGTTTTTGTGATGGCTACATGGGCTCGGAAGGGGATTCTTTATTTAAACATTAGCCATACAAGGATAACATAAAACCTGATTATCTTCCTGTCATCTTACTCCACAAGTTCTTTCGTGTGACAGAAATATAAGTACTTTTTCAAGTAGCTTTCCCTACCCTCATAAAAAAATATATTAAAAATCACTAGACTGTTTCAGGGTCAACACAACTGTATTGAAGAAGAGGCTACAAGATAACTAAGACCACAATTGTATCCATTAACCAGACACAGAGCCATGTGAATGCAAGCATCGTTGGAAACTGGCAAGCAGTGTTTACATTTTCATTAACAAAAATGGCTCTCAGTTGTAAAGAAGGACCTTTCCAGAAATCTGGAAGGAATGAAAAGAACATAAATTATACTAATTGAAGTAATGGAAGCCAGCTTGTAAGTCCCAGACTAATCTCTTTTTCCTTAATAAGTCCCAGGTTCATCACTGGCTTGTATACAACACAATCGGTGGAAAAAGAGTCACTCTAAGAGAGCTAAAGCTGGGCTTTCCTGAATTCCTTGTGCTAGCTTTTCCCTTGGCATACAGTTGAGAGCCCATATAAAAATTCCTTTTTACTGTAAAAAAATTAAATTGTTAAGCTATTTTTTTCATTGTTTACTACTACAAGATAACTGCAATGGAACCCAGTAAAAGAATGTTCAAAGTCAATAATAAACTTGTCACATGAATGGAGGATGTAAAAACCCCATTTCATTGGCTTTAAGATTTTCATAACTTTCTCATCCAGGAAGAAACCAATATCAGCACTTCTGGGAATCAAACTCTTACTTGAAAGAACAGTAGAAACAGTAGCAAAGACTGTGGAAAGATTGAACAGGAAAGATCAAGATTTAGAGAATCAATCAACAGGAAACTGTCCAACATTCTTTCCCTGAAGAAAAACTAGCATATAAACCTGGTGTCTTTATTATCTGGCTTGGAGCAGCGCTCTCAGTGGGCTGAAACTTTGTTTACTGTTTGATTCTGTCTACCAGTCTACCTGCAGCTGATTCCCGGCAGGATGCCATGAGGGTATTTAAACTCTTTTAGATCTCTGTCAAGAATGAAAGAGCAGTGGACTGTATTGAAATAGAAGTTAAGGCATTTTTCACGTGAAGCAAGGCTAAAAAAATCAGGGGTGAAGAATAAGCTGTTTGGGAGAGGAAAAAATAACACAATTTCAAGGTTCTATGTGTTTTAATCCTTAAGAATAACTTAATGATCTGCATATACGAGGTTATGTTAGGCTATATTTTAATAGAAATTTCAAGATTTATAACATGTGAAATGTGTAAACCAGTTTCTCATTCCTTTTCTGATTATCAACAGGACAATTGAGATATGATAACCTTTTAGTTTTCTGTATCTGTATCTATAAACTACAAGGTTTCTGTTACTCTGAGAAACACAAAACTGTTTTGTTTTGCTTGTGCCAATATTACTGCTTCTCTTTAATAAAACAAAAATATATTCACATTGCGTTTCAGTGTCCAAAATATTAGAAGTTTTTGTTTGCTTGTTTGTTTGTTTTTTCCCTTTAAGTCCCCTAATCATTCCTTGTGACTTCTCCTTTTTTTTTTTTTTTTCTGGTAGTGGTAGAATTTAAAGTCAACAATTTACTATTAATTATTTCTAGTTAAGAAAAGATTTAAGTTTAAAACAATCATTTTCATGCTAATGATAGACATTCTTCCAGCATTAAACTCAATTCTTTCATCTTAATAATTCACATATGTTCTTTTTTTCACGGTCAGAGAAACACCAACAAGCTTTGGTCTGAGTTTGCTGCAAGGGAAACGCTGGCAAATATGAACTTTTTTTCTTTTAAGGATACTGACTTGTGAAAGGGATTAGGCCAGTCATGAAAAAAAATCAATGACATATTATTCTAGGTAGCATATATGTTCCCCTTTGAGGTTCTCTCTTAGAGAAAGACACAAGGTAATTGATTCAAGAGCAGAGATGAGGTAATTCAAACTTATCATTTAAATGTGTTCAACATAATACTTCCATAACAACTTTCTTTTTTTTTTTTCCTCGCCAACAGAAAATAAAAATAGAATACTGTTGAGTTCCTTCTCTGAGGAGGAAAAACCCTTCAAAAGCATACATAATACAGCCTATAAGGCACTAAGGAAAAAACAGCCTATTTGTACTCAATTCTCTTTATTAAACTTTACAGAGGAGCAAGCTCATATGGGTTCAGCCATCTGTTTGGGAAAACTTATAGATCTGGGTGATAAACACAAATAACTTAGCCACTAGAACACTTATCCACCTGTAAAATATTTACTAACTTTATTTTATTTTCCAAGCAAACATGCTCTAGTAGAAGTAAATCTGGGGGCAAAAATATGAGGAATGACAGTAATATCTTTTATTTAAATTTTACATCTAAACTGGCAATAGCCTGTTTCTGTTTGTGTGTGGTGGTCTATTTATTCACGCATTTGTGTTTCTTCACTGAGTAGATTTTTTTTTAATTGTGAATTTTTAAAGCTTGTGGAATAGAACTATTACTGCATTATTTGCTTTAAAAATACTGTCTAAAAATTAAGAGGCCATGTTTTGTGGTATCCGTTTGTTTTAATACAGATAGCATCCTCAAATAAAAATTACATTTCTCAATTAAAATTAATCGTCATTTTTATGAATCAATATTACAAATATTTTAAGTCTAAGAAGCATAGCCAAAGATCCAAACTGTGATAAAGGAAATTTTACTGTATTTAGAAAATAACACAATAATTATATTTTCAAGTGCCTGAAATCAATATGATTTCCTGAACAAATTTCTTCTTAATATGAATAGCTCTTGTTGTAAGAGGTTAAATGAGACTGGCTAAGTAATATAACCTGAGGGCATCAAGGTTTAATTCCCTCTCTTCCATTTTCCTTAGAAATGTTTCAATGATACGCATGGTTCACTCAGTTTAATGATCTGGGACAAAAAGAATGTGCCCATCTTGGTTTGTGGCTTTCTGCAGATAAGGCATTCATAAGTACATTGAGGACAAAAGCCAAGTACCACTATTTTTCTTCTTATAGAAAGCTATTAAGCACAAACAGAGTAAATTTAGAAATATATTTTAATATACCGTAAGTTTGTCCTGGGTCTACTTCGAAAGGTGAAAGCAGGGCAGAATAATTTCTTAGCAGTATATCTTAATCAAGATCTATTGACTTTTTTAGGCTTTAAAATAATTTTAAGTAGTGCGCTTCCAGTACACCAGTGAATCTGATATTACACACCACAATTATGCTATAAAAGAAATACGAATTAGGAGATAATCATAGAATTGCTTTTTGTTATTCCTCACAAAAAATCATAACACCAGTGAGAAATAGTTTTGAGGTAAAGGAGTTGAGATGTGTGGTAATACAATATCATGGCTTATGTTTGCTTACTATTTAAAAATAAAACTAAAAGTAATGTAGGATCTGGAAGAGAACAATTCTGGAATCGCAGCATTTTAATATGATAAATGATTCTGAAAGCAGCTTTGGTATTTTTTAACTAATGTTGTTCAAATTACACTTAATTTTTTAAAATTGAAATGAGAAAATACACAGACATGACAACAATAACTCATAATTCATGTATGTTTTATACATTATTTTACCTTTATAATCAAAATAATTAAATCTACTAATCCAAAGAATTATTTTAAATTATTTGAAAGAGGAGAATAGAAATTGCCCCTTGTCTTACATTATTTTACCTTTATAATGAAAATAATTAAATCTACTAATCCAAAGAATTATTTTAAATTGTTTGAAAGAGGAGAATAGAAATTGCCCCTTGTCTTGTCTTTGAAAACATGTTAGCAATGACATACAACGACAAAATGATTTCAGTGTCTTTGAAAAACAAATATATTCCATTAGCAAGCAGCTCTGCTACCAGCCCGTGATCTTGATTTCTTATTATTCTTCACTTGTTTCTGTTTAAAATGTCAATCTGTTGGCAAAGTAACACATATTAAAATATATTTTTTGTATAAGATATTAGATATATCTATAAAAGACTACAAAGTTTACTGTGTATGGTATGATTCATTTGTTGCTTTAGAGCTCAAGTTCAGCAATTAGATCCACTATATCCCAACTAAATGAATGAGCTTGGAAAAGTTAACCTCTCTACTTCAGTTTAGTCATTTTTAATATAGGAATAATAATAAGACCTATTAAAAATATATTGTATCCTGATTTTTATTTCTTACATATGAAGTCACATTTATAGATATCAGAGAGAAAAAGACAAGAGTATATGGAGAGGTAATGCTGAAGCCAAAACTAGAGAGGAAGCTGGGAACCCCATGTCAGGTATCTAAACACTAGGGCTGATTTCCTGCACTGAAAAGCCCCTGGGAAAAGCGTGAGTGAGGGAACTGAAGGAGAGCTCACTCTTGCCATGGACCTCTGGGATACTAGCTACAAGGGACCCCCACATCCTCAGTGGACATGTGAGCTGGCAGGGAGATTTCTCAAGGGAACAGGCAGAGGCAGGTCCTCGAACAGTGTGGAGCCCCAGGAGCATTTGGGCACTAGGCAGCTCTGGTGGAGAATGGTTACAGAGGCCCATTCTCCAGGGCTCCCCATATCCCTCTGGGTGGTGCTGGCTGCAGTTGACCTCAAACCCAGGATAGAGTGGTGCTGGCTTCTCCACATGACTAGGGCATGCCTAGCTACCATGCAAAAGTAGGTGCACAGAGCAGCCTCCCCAGTTGAGCCCTAAAGTAAATTCCCAGTGACATGGGGGCACAATGGATCTCCTAGCACAGCTAGAATCTGGCCCAGACCACGGGATGTCCCAGTGACCCCAAAGCTGTGGTGCACAGTTTGGGATTACAGAGCTAAGATCTGTGGCGGGCACACAAGGTGGGGAGGAGTCTTCACCTACAGAGCACTGACAGGGGCTCGATGTGGAGCTTCCTGGGCTGGGGAAGGAGTGGGGTGTGCCTTCCTCTGCAGGACCAGTCAGGAAAGAGGGTGGCCTAACTCCCTGTCACAGCCCCTATCTGAGAGGGATCCACAGCACAAAATACCTAAGGGAAGAAATGTGGGTATGGCAACAGCAATCAGAAGGGGCTCCCCCAAAGCCCAAGAGTGGACCTGATGAGGGAGCTGTCCCTTCCATCCCCACCACAAAGCAACCCAGTGAAAGCAAGGAAGTACAACAGAGCTACTACCGGCCATTATTCTTAAAGACCATCTACTTCATTGCAGCCCAAACTACAACACCAGAAATTATCCTGCCAATATATCCACCTATGATCGCACAAAAATTTACCCACACATCAACAGTCTATGCAGAGCACTGACCCTCTGAAAGCATGCAGAAATGAAGCCAACTGACTATATTCAACTTAACCAAAGTTACAGGAACACTAACCCTTCCAGATAAGAAAAGTCAGCATGAGAACTCTGGTAGATCAAAAAGCCAGAGTGTCTCCTTACCTACAAATGATTTCACTAGCTCCCCAGCAAAGGTGTTTAACCAGTCAGAAATGACTGATATAACAGAAATTCAAATCCAGCTGGCACGGAAGCTTATTGAGACTCATGAGAAAGTTGAAACACAATCCAGGGAATCCAGTAAAATGTTCCAAGAGCTGAAAGACAAAATAGCTGTTTTAAGAAGCAAACTGAATTTCTAGACCTGAAAATAATCGCTACAAGAATAATACAATCAGAAATGTTAACAGTAGAATAGAACAAGCTGGGGAAAGAATCTCAGAGCTCAGTGACTTGTTATTCAAAACAACTTAGACAATATTAAAGAAAATATAATTTTTTAAATGAACAAAACATCTAAGAAATATGAGACCATGTAAAGAGAACAAATCTACAATTTATTGGCATTTCTGTAATAGAAGGGAAAATAAGCAACTTGGAAAATATATTTGAGAATATAGTCCAAGAAAATTTCCCTTATCTCACTTGAGAGGTTGACATGTGAATACAAGAAATACAGAGAACCCTGGCTAAATATTATAGAAAACAACCATTCTCAAGGCACATAGTCATCAGCTTCTTTAAGGTCAACACAGAAGAAAAAACCTTAGAGACAACGAGAGAAAAAACAAGTGATGTACAGAGAAACCCCATCAGGCTAACAGCAGATCCCCCAGTAGAAACAGTAAAAGCCAAACAACATTGGGGGTCTGTTTTCTGTATCCTTGAAGAAAATAAATTCTAACAAAGAATGTTATATCCTGCCAAACTAAGTTTCATAAATGAAGGGGAAATAAAATCCTTCTCAGACAAGCAAATACTAAGGAAAATTGTTTCAAGTAGACCAGCCTTACAAGAGGTCCCCAGGGAGTGTTAAACCTAGAGCTAAAACTATGAGACCTGCTACCACAAAAACATGTAAGCACATAGCCCACAGGCACTATAAAGCAAGTACATAATCAAGTATTAATACCAACCAGCTAACATCATGATGGCAGGGTCCAAATCACACATATTGATATCAACCTTGAATGTAAATGAGCTAAATGTCCCAATTAAAAGACAAAGAGTGGGTGAGCTGGATTAAAAGACAGGATCCATCCATCTCTTGTCTTCAATTTACTCATGTCACATGGAAGAGCACCCACAGATTTAAAGTAAAGAAACGGAGAAAGATCTACCATGCAAACAAAAAGCAAAAAGAGAGCAAGAGTCACTATTCTTATTCCAGATAATAAAACAGATTTAAATCAAACAAACAAAAAAATTAAAAACAGCAATGAAGGGCATTATATAATGATAAAGGGTATGATTAAATAAGAAGACTTAACTATCTTAAATATATACACACACAACATTGGGATACCCAGATTTGTAAAACAACTCTTCTTTGGCCTAGGAAAACACTTTAGACAATGACCTAATAATAGTGGAAAACTTCAACACCTCATTAACAGCATTAGACAGACCATCAAGGCAGAAAACTAATGAAGCAACTCTGAACTGAAATTCAAAACTTGACCCCATGAACAATTGGACCTCTACAGAAAAATTCACCAACAATCACAGAAAATATTTTCTTCTCATGTGCACATGGAACCTATTCTAAGACTGACCCCATATTCATTATAAAGCAAATCTCAATAAATTTTAAAAAATTGAAATTATACCAAGAACAATTTTGGATCACATTATAATAAAAATAGAAGTGAATATCAAGAAGAGCTCTCAAAACCACACAAATACATAAAAGTAAACAAATAGTTGCTGAATAACTCCTGGATAAATATCATAATAAAGGCAGAAATAAAAAATAAGTCTTTGAAATTAGTAAAATAAAAACTACAACTTAATAGTCTCTGGGATGCAGCATATGCAGTGTTCAGAGGGCATGTATAACCCTAAATGCCCTCATGAAGAAGTTGGAAAAACCTCAGATTCATAATCTTAACATTGCACCTAGAGGAACTAGCAAGCAACAAACCAACTAACCAACTCCAAAGCTGGCAGTAAAAGAATAACTAAAGTTAGGGAAAAACTTATGCAAAAATCCCTATAAAATATGAGGAAACCAAGAGTTGATTATTTGAAACATTAAACATGAAGATAGATAGATAGATAGATAGATAGATAGATAGATAGATAGATAGATAGATAGATACATAGATAAAGAAAAAGAGGGAAGATCCAAATAACTACAATTAGAAAAGACAAAGATATCATTATAAATTATAACTAATAACATTATAAATACTATAAAAATATAAAAGGTTATCAGAAAATAATATAAACAACTTTATGCTCACAACTCAGAAAATCTGAAAGAAATGAACATATTCCTAGAAACCCACAACCTTCCAAAACTGAATCAGGAACAGATTGAAACTGACTAGTCAAATAGCATGCTCTAGCACTGAATCACTAATAAAAAACCTACTAATCAAAAAAAAAAAAAAAATTCTGGACCAGAGGGATTTACAGCCAAATTCTATCAGACTTACAAGGGAAATCAAGACCAGCCTGGGTAACATGGTGAAACCCCATCTCTATTAAAAATATAAAAAATTAGCCGGGCATAGTGGCACACATTTGTAGTCCCAGATACTTAGGAGGCTGAGACAGGAGAATCACTTGAACCTGGGAGGAGGAGGATGTAGTGAACCAAGATTGCACCACTGCACTCCAGCCTGGGCAACAGAGCGAGACTCTGTCTCAAAAAAAAAAAAGAAGAAAAAAGAACTAATACCAATCCTAATAAAATTAGTTCAAAAAAATCAAAAAGGAGAGACTTCTCCTTAACTTATTTTATGATGCCAACATCAGCCTAAAACCAAAATCTGGTAGAAAAATGATGAAGAAAGATAACTTGAGGCAAATATCCCTTGTGAACATAGATGCAAAAATCCTCAACAAACTTCTACCAAACTGAATTCAGCAACACATCAGAAGTTAATTCATCATAATCAGGTATCCTGTATTCCTTGGATGCAAGTTTGGTTCAACATACACAAATCAATAAATGCGATTCACCACATGAACAGAATTGAAAGCAAAAATCATATGATCATCTCAATAGATAAAGGAAAAGCTGTTAATAAAATCCAACATCCCTTCATGATATAAATTCTCAGACTAGGCATTGAAGGGACATATCTCAAAATAATAAGAGCTATCTATGACAAACCTACAGCCAACATCATACCGAACAGACAAAATTAGGAAACATTCTTCCTGAGAACTGCAACAAGACAAGGATGCTCACTCTCACCACTCCTATTCAACATAGTATCAGAAGTGCTAACGGAAGCAATCAGGCAAGAGAAAGAAAAGGCATTCAAAAACAAAAGTAAGTAGTTAAACTATCTTTCTTTGCTGATGATGTGATTCTATGTTTAGAAAGCCCTGCAGACTCCACCAAAAGGCTACTAGAACTGAAAAATAATTTTAGCAAGGTTTGTAGATAAAAAAATCAATGTACCAATAATCAATAGCATTTCTACACACCAATAATTCCCAGAGTCAAATAAAGAACATAATCCCCTTTATCATAGCCACAAAAACAATAACAACAACAACAAAACATACCTGTGAATGCAGCTAACCAAGGAGGTTAGCTGATTAGAAAGATCTCTACAAGGAGAACATAAAAAGTGCTATAACATATGTCAGAGACAACAAAAATAAATGAAACAAAAACAAAAACAAAAAACATTCCATGCTCTTGAATTGGAGGAATCAATGTTGTTAATATTGCCATACTAACCAAAAAAGGAAATGAAACTTTATATACCTACCTAAGGAGATTCTTTCTAGAGGTTAAGAGCAAATGTTAAGATAGTGCAATGGTATTATCCCAGTTACATACAAACTCATAGACTCCAACACTCTAATAGGTATTGTAAGAGTATATGTATATATTTGAACATAGAGAGAAAAGCATTTAAGACTTTATACATTTTATTGATGGCAGCTCTTTTCTCGGGAAAAAGAACTAAAGGTCCTCAAGATAAATAAGTAATGTAATTTCATCAATAAATGTCAAATTTTAAAATAAAGTAAAACTATTACAACTGGCTGTGGAATTATTCTGTTCAGAAATTCTCCTTAAGCTCATAGAAAGGAGTCAGAGCAAGAAAAGAAAATACATGTCCCAGAAGTTCAGTAGACTTTTCTCAAGAAAGGAAAATGGGCCTAGAATTCTGCTCATTTCTAGCAATCTAATGTGACCAGGTATGGTCAACAAACCAGAAACACAATCAGAAGGGTAATTTATATTCACCACGTAAAGTAGTGAAGAAGAAAGTCTGCAAGGACTTACCAGTACCACAGGAAACGACATAGAAATAACAGAGCTGAAGACAGACAACTGCATTGTCAAATAAAAAATGTGGGGGAACATCAACATTTTGAGTTTTCTGGGAAACGTACTATGGGTAAAATTCCTGACCTCCTCTTTAAGAAAACTCTTCTTGATGACCCACTATTTAATCTAGTGCTTCTTTAGGTCATAATTTTGTTTCTTTGAGTGAACTTTGTGTAGAAACCATGTCCCATGATATGTCATCCCTTATCAGGGTTATACTTTATATTGGAGTAGAAATTCATTTGGGATCTTGGGGAAAACTAGTGTATTAATTAATTCTGTGACTTGAATGTCTCATTCCTAAGTTGTAGGCTGAGCTTTGTGCTTCTATCCTTGAAGGAGTGAGTTCCTTTCTGGATGCCCTGGGGAAGAATGTTTACTTGCTCATGTACATTGTTAACAGAATTTACTCCCTCAAATTTGTAAGGCTGAGGGTACCCTTTTGTTGCTGGCTGCCAGCTGAGCACCACTCCCAGCTTCTAGAAGTTTCCCAAACCCATGCCCTTGCTCCACGCCCAAATCTGGAGAAAGCAGCTCAAGTCACTTTCACGCTTCAACCTCTTTTGCCTCTTTCATATTCAGATTTCTCTGACTCACTTATTTTATTTATTTATTTATTTATTTATTTATTTATTTATTTTTGCCATTCTCCTTCATATTTGAGGTCCTGTGTAATTATGCGTATGATTTAGAAAAGGATAATCCCTCTAAAACCCATAAACTTAATTCCATCTGCCAAGTTACTGTTGCCGTTTAACGTAACAAAACAGAAGTAACAACAAGGACATCTTTGGGTGCAGGTGTCAATTACACTGCTCAAGACAATATATTTGATCTTTATTAGTGCAAACAATTATTTCTTTCAAGTCGTAATTAAACACTTGGTAAATATAAAGAGTAACAGGGTTAGTGAACTTTCAGATAGGGATGGTCTTGTTTTTGGTTTTGTTTCCTGTTTGGATGATTTGAAGAATGAGGATGAGGATGAGGGTATTCACAGTGAAGTGAGATGTATTAACTTGTTTGAAATTTGTCAACTTTTCTGAGAAGCCTTGGAGAAAAATGAATTAATTTTTAAGCTAAATATAATATTCTGACAAATACCAAAGTTGAAAAAAACCCTGATGATATAGAAATAAGGAGAGGGTGGTTTTATATCTGCGTATTTTCATCCTTGCTTTCAACCCAAATTTTTAGAAAAGTTGTCCTGTCACAGCAACAAATGCCGGTGGTTTTACTTAAGGATTTAATTTTTCCTTTGTATTTTAGCAATTCCTACAACACTTTTTTATTTCTTAGTTGTAGCTGTAGTTTTTACATTTTCATAGGACTTAAAATAGTGCCACTATTGAAAATTTTGCTCTAGAAGCAGTATTTAAAATTATTATATTACCCAAATAAAAATGGAAAACTAATAAACACACAAAATACGGTAATGTAACTCACTAATCACTACATAATGGCAATAGAGTGATAATTAGCTCAGAGGTCAATTTCATAATATTTCAAATTCATGAAAAGAACATTTCCATGAATGCTAGTATGTCAAAAAAAAGGAGAATAAAAATTCTACATGTGTTTGAAAATAAAACTACCATTTTTCTCACAGAGTTGACTGATTCTACAGTCTGAGTAATTTCGGCCTTCCACAGACAGTAAACTTAACGAACATCGCCCTAACTTCTGATCCACCGCTAAAAGTTAAGGTGACAATCTAACGTCTAGACACCAAAGTAAAATACAAAGCACTTGAAATTCAAGGTAAACACTAATAGTAAGGTGAGATCTATAGTTTCTCTAAATTAAAACTTGTAAACACAGGCAATATATGATGCAGTAACGTTGGCAAATTGCATTTATGTCACAGTTGCCAACTTGCCTATTTTTTACATGAAGGAAATGAAGAAACCCACGTGGAATTTTTGTCCATATGTCTATTTGCAAAGCTGAATAGATGAGGAAAAAAATGATTTTGAGAATGTACTGAGTATTTTCCAAGGCTTTGTAATGGGATCTAGCAGACCCAGTTTTACAATCTGAAACAATATGGCTTCACATGATTGAAGTTTTTCAAAAGAGGATCAGACAATTGAAAGCAGAAGTAGAACTTAAAAATCTGATCTAAAAGACAATCTATTTAGTGGTTATCAGTCAACCTCTATCCCTAGCCATCTATTTCATATTTAGACCCTGTCAATTGCGCTTGTGACCCAAGTGACTACACTGACAGCGATGAAGGTTATTCATGAGCTCAATAAAATGGACTTTCCCTTCTCCAGGTCACTTGAACCTCTGTTTGAACATGTCCGGAAGAAATATCAACCCTGAGCAAAAAAATATGGCATCATTTTCCAGGGTATCAGCCAGATACCAAGTTGCACAGTGATCATAGAGAAGAACTTTAATCAGGCATGGGATAGCACTTTTTTTCCCTCACTGAAATAGACACTGCTAGGATATGCATTTGCCTGTCTGTCAGTAACATTGCTGATACACAGCATGGTCTCTGACCAAAAATTTGATTTTCTAGTAAATGAAAGTGAAGATTGAGTTCATGGTGATGAAATTCAGTGATTTGGTTATATTACCATTCAGCCCGAAGCAGCTATCCTGAAGAAACAATGGAATGATCTTGACAGTTAGTTAAGGCTTCAGAAAGAAGATAATGTGTTACCCTGCTGGGGAAATGCCCTCCTCGATTTGTTACATGCTCAGAACCAGTGACTAATGTGTTATCTCCCCAAAACCAGGATTCACAGGGCCAGAAATCCAAGGCAGGAGACAGCTCCTCTTCACTATTACACTTTGGCAAAGAAAGTATACCGAGTGAGGTTAGTGAAGTGGGTGGAAAGCTTATATTCTTTTTTTTTTTTTTTTTTTTTTTGGTGAGATGGAGTCTTGCTCTGTCACCCATGCTAAATTTCAATGGCATGATCTCAATCTCGGCTTACTGCAAATTCTGCCTCCTGGGTTCAAGCGATTCTCTTGCCTTAGCATCCCAAGTACCTGGGATTACAAGTGCCCATCACCACGCCTGGCTAATTTTTGTATTTTTAGTAGAGACACAGTTTTGCCATGTTGGCCAGACTGGTCTCAAACCCCTGACCTCAGGTGATCCATCTCCCTTGCCCTCCCAAAGTGGGGAATGACTATATTCTTACTACCTCTCAGGGATAAGAAAAAAATTATTAGGAATGCAGGCAGTAACCTGGGTTTATTAATTGTATTCCAATGTTATAATTTTAAATGTAAATCTACCCCAATAGACAGTTTTGCTAATAACTAAAACCCATCAGGAAGGAATATTGAGGTCACCCAGTTAGTCAAGGAATCACGACCAACTGAAGTGGCATTTTGGAACAAAGAGAATAAAGAATCAACAGTTACAATAATAAAAAACGTAAGAACTATGATTTTCTGGCCAATGGAAGAAATGAGGACTTTCATATTTATATGGTTTTCTGCCTTATTTTAATATGGGTGTATTTGTAAATATAACTAGTACTTTCCACTTGTTTCTCCTCACCCATACTCTTACCATCTAGC
This sequence comes from Colobus angolensis palliatus, assembly GCF_000951035.1. Classification (NCBI taxonomy): domain Eukaryota; kingdom Metazoa; phylum Chordata; class Mammalia; order Primates; family Cercopithecidae; genus Colobus; species Colobus angolensis. The sequence continues at coordinate 3,427,248 of NW_012113919.1, forward strand.
ATCGGATTTGTTTATTGTAATTACTTTTTATTCACCTTTCAATAACACAAATGTGAAGAGTGTGATTTGGCTATAAGCAGAATAAACATTATTTTAAAAAGAATAAGTTGACTTATGGGAGTTTGTTTCATCTTTTGAGGAGATGATTAGTGCATTTGTGGTTTTAGTAAAGATAGTTGTGTCATGAGGAGATTCAATTAGATTACAACAGTGATAATAGCTTTTGAAGGAATGAGAAAATGAGACGGATATTATGTTAAGATACATTTATAAGAATAAATTGTTGGTGTATACCTTGATAATATTTAAAACTATTTTCTGTTGCATTTAATTATTTTCCTGTTTATTATAAAATATACTGGTATTTGATAGAATAGGTTTACAATTATGAGATTAGACTTTTTTAAAAAAAATAGGATGTCTGGATTCTTAGGCTTCCTTTACAAAAATAACTTTATAGTAACTACCTGCAGAAAGATTTTTGGCGATTTATTTTATTTTGTTTATTTTCTGAACCCATATGTATTGTTACATGTCCTTTAACTGCATGAATTTCATAAAAACTCAATCATTACATAATTTAATAGTTTCACTTATTCATTTTCATAAATCACTACATTTTAGTATGAATCTTAACTTACCTGAAAAAATGCTAGGTTTTGCTGCTTAGTATATAACTTTATAAATTAATCTCAGTATATATATCTCTGTAACTAAACTTTTACTTAAAATTAATGCAATATTTCAGTCTGTTCAAACTTGGATTTTTCAACTGAATTCTGGTAGTATAGTCCATTTATAGAGAAAAAAAATGCCATGCAAATAGCATTAAAATGCCTTTTAAATGTTGCATAATGAACACCACTAATTTATTTTGTACTGTTGGGGTGCATGATAAGCAATAGCATGGCCTACATAGAAAATTAAACTATATTATTTACATTGTTTATTTATATAATTGAAAATCAGTAAAAAATTAACAACATAATGACTGTACAAAATCAAGATTCTAGTCAATTCTAGTGGGGAAGGAAACAGGACAAAGAAGCCTGTGTAAGAGACTAAAGTTTTCTATTTATTGACCTAGGTAGAAAAGAAATGAGTAATAGTTCTGTAATTATTTATTAAGCAGTTCACTTTTGCATCTATGTTATATTGCACCATCCAGCTATGAAGAAAATATACCTGTAACAAAATGTACAATAATCTTAAGAAAATGTGCTTCCAATTGTTATTAAATACTAAATTATTCTTGGTAATAACATTACCAAGAATAATATTACCAAGAATATTACCAATATTCTAGTATTCTAAATTATTACCAATAATTTAGTATTATGTTTGCAATTTTGTATTTTAAATTTTTTGTACTTGGATTGTATAACTTTTTAAATATCTCTAAGAAAAAGTGTTACATCAGTACTTCCTAATAGTTTTAAAAATAATTTAAAATATAATACAAAATACATGGTTGTATACTGAATTTATAGCAGTCACATATAAACTGTTATATTACAAATTATTTTGCCTCACCTGAGATATATTTTATATGTAGTATTTTATGCTTTAAACCCTCTGAGCTATTTTCTCTGACTTAACATTAATAAATTATAAAAATTCAAAATGAGAAATTTCTTCTCAGAATGAGCTAAGAATTAAATCATTTTCTCCCTTTAATATTTTACTTTATTTAAAAATTTCTAATAAACCTTTCTGAAGATATAGCTATCTAAGAAGCTAATAAGATATCCTCAATAATTTTTCTGTAACACTTTAACAAAGAACTGTTTGACATTTCAGTACTTTAACAAGCCAGCTTAAAAAATTTTAAAGCTTTGCTTTTTACAGACATATGGATTATTATTTTAAGGCAGATTTATAGTGCTTTCATTAAATTGTTGTTTAAAGAAAGTTCATTTTAAGGGTTAGAAATATAAATAGTGTTTTCATTAAATTGTTGTTGAAAGAAAGTTCATTTTAAGGGTTAGAAATATAATATTAGACTATTTCTTCTAAGAGTTATACAAAATTATAGCTAATAGAGCTGGAGCCAGTCTTAGAGTTTGTTTCAATCAATGCTCTCTACTTAATAATGAGTAAAGCAAGAGCCAAAGAGAGGAAGTAACTTTCAGGAAGTCAACTTAAGAGACTAGTTTCCAAAAGAATTACATTTCCTTAAAATTTTACCTAGTTTAAGTAACTCTTGATATTTTGTTGATTCTACATTATCAACATTTTGTTGATTCTACAGAATCTTTGTTGATTCTACATTATCATTTGATTCACTGCATTCAGCATTTTAAATTAAATTAAGGAGTAACAGAAACATGATTTTGATTATGCATTAACCTCAGACCCAGTGTTTATCTAGCTTTTAATTATAGAATAAATGTAAAATCCAAGAAGACTGCATTTTTAGATGAGTAGTAATTTTTATGCAATAAGTATCATCTAGCAGAGGAGTATTTTGGAACAATTTTTATTCTTCCATTAAGCTTCAAGCACTTGGAAATAGTAGAGAATACTGTTACTTTAGACATCCCAAAACACACCTCACCTAAAAGTTACCTGTTTAATGAGCTGTCAAGGGTAAATCTATGTCACACCTTCTCTGGGACACCATTTTCATAGAATAATAAGTTAGTAAATCCATGCAGAGGTTGCCATGACAATGCCCCATAGAAAACCAATAGAATTGAACCTTAACAGATAATCTAGAGTAACTATCAGCCAACTTCATGAAGCCACTGAGAAAGACTAAGGTCAAAATATTTAGGAATATTAGCAGATTAAGTATTTTTTCACAGTTTAATTAGATATATGTTCCAGATTTTGTTCCTTTCATTTTATTTGCATATGTTTCCAACTATGCTCAACACCTAGCAGGTGTGTAAAAATAGGTTTTCTTTGTAATTTTTAAATGTCCTTTATCTTGTCTCTCAAATAATGTTTTTAAAGTAGAAAAATAATGTTCATTTGGGTAAACAATCTGAATAATCTATGTAATAAATTGTAAAAAAAAAAACACAAAAGTTATTTTTAGATACTAACAGAAAAAAGTTAAATGATTGAAATAGCAGTTGTTATACTAATTTTTTTATGTAGATAGATACACTCTTAATCATTCAAATAGATTTTGACAGTCTTGAGACTAGTTGAATAGTGGAAATAAATTAGCAATCATTACTGTGTCTGAGAAGAAAATGAACCAAAAGGGAACAATTCCTACATTTCAGAGTTATATTTAGAATTAAAACATTGTTATGACTAATTTGATAGATAAATATATTAATAATAAATAGTTCTGTTTTATTCTTGTTTGATATGTTGGATTTATCTTATTTAACAAGTAGAGGTTGAGATCTTGTCAATTTAAATGAAACTAATGTCAGGTCATCTGCCATTAATTTTATAAATTAAGTGAAAGGCTGGAGGTATGATGTAAGATTATAACTAAATTATTCTGGGTAATAAACTTCTGATTCAGACTCTATCTGTGTTATAACTATGGACATACATGGTCACATATTCTTTGTCATAAGGCATAACATGTATTTCAAGCTAAAATTTTAAATATTTAAGGACAGAGACTCAGTTGCACTCTTTTCTTCAAATGCACTGACAGAAATAAACATAGAGTATGTAATGAATATTTTAATTTGTGATTGAGGTAAATATGGATAGTGTAAAATATATTTTTGTTTGTTATGATTGTAAAAATTTTCAAAATGTCTCCTTGTTGTAGGTCAGAATTCTATTTGTTTTACTTATTTTTAAAATTGTATTACATATACTTAAGGTGGATGGCATGATGTTTTGATTCACATATGCATATAACACTGATTACTGCAATCAAGCTAATTATTATGTCCATCTCCTCACTTAGTTATAGTCGTTGTATTTGGTAAGAACATTTAAGTATACTCTCTTGGAAGATTAAAGTGTGCAAAGTAGCATTATTAACTACTGTCACTTTACTGTTCAGTAGTTCTCCAGAACTTAGGTGTTCTACGTAACTAAAACTTTGTACACTTTAACTAACATGAGATGTCAGAATTTTAATACTTCAGAATAAGAATATATACAAAGGGCTAGCTGCAATGTTTGACTATATTCTTGCAGATTGTATAATTTGGGAAGGAGGGTTGGTTTTATTCATGTTTGAATCCTTGATAATGTGGCAGAACGCTGGCTACACAGCAAAACTTAAATGAATGTGCAGACAGATGTCATTGATTTTAACCCACAACATAACCTGTGGTTCTTAATAAATGAAAAATGAACAACAGCAAGAAAGCATGCTCTCCAGTTTGGTAAATATGTGTTGAGGTAAACAAATCTAGAAGATATATGCACACACACACTATATATAGAGAGACAGGTTTGTATATGTTGCATATATTTTATATTACATACAGGTTAATATATGAAATAAAAATCAAAATTTTTATTGATAAATCTACCCATTTAGATGATATTTTAAAAATAGATTCAAAGCTTAATTATGCATGTTGGTTGCATGGATATATTGTGTAGTGGTGGGTTTTGGGTTCCTAGTGTACTCATCACCCAAATAGTGAAGACTGTACTCAACAGGTAATTTTTCAGTGCTCACTCCCCTTACATCTTCTCGCTTTTAGAGTCCCTAGTGTCTATTATTTCCCTCTGTATGTTCTTGTATACCCATTATTTAGCTCCCACTTACGGTCTTTGATTTTCCTTTTCTGAGTTATTTCACTCAGGATAACGATCTTCAATTCCATCCATGTTGTTGTGAAAGACATGAATTCATTTTTACGGCTGCATAGTGTTTCATGGCACATATATATACACACACATATATGTGACATCTACATATAACATGTATATATAATGTGTATATATATAATGTGTGTGTATATATATACACGTATACATATGCGTGTGTGTGTGTGTGTATATATGTGTGTGTCACATTCTTTAAATCCAGTCATCCACTTATGGAAAATTAGTGCTGCTATAAACATATGAGTGTATGCATCTTTTTGATATATTTATTACTTTTCCTTTGGGTCAATACCCAGTAGTGGGTCGCTGGGTCAAATGGAAGATCTATTTTTAATTCTTTGAGAACTCTCCATGCTATTTTCCATAAAGATTGTACTAATTTACATTTCCACTAACAGTGTGTAAGTGTTGCCTTTTCTCCCTGTTCTCACCAACCTCTGATTTTGTGTGTTTTTTTTCTTCTAATAATAGTCATTCTAACTCGTGTGAGATGATATCTCACCGTGGTTTTGATTTGCATCTCTCTAAAGATTCATGATGTTAAACATGTTTAAAAATGTTTGTTGGCTGCTTTTTTATGTCCTTTCTTGGAAAATATCTGTTCATGTCCTTTGTCCACTTTTTAAGGGGGTTGTTTTGTTTCTTGTGGTTTGAGTTCCTTACAGATTCTGGATATTAGCCCTTTGTTGGATGCACAATTTGCAAATAATTTCTCCTATTCGTAGGTTGTCAATTTACCCTGTTGATGATTTATTTGGCTCTGCAGATGCTTTTATGTTTAAGTCTCAATTATCTATTTTGGTTTTTGTTGCATTTGCTTTTGAGGTTTTAGTCATAAATTATTTGCCTGGGCCAATGTCCTGAAGAGTTTTTCCTATATTGTCTTCTAGGACCTTATAGTTTCCCATTTTACAGTTAAGTCTTTAATCAAGCTTAAATGATAGTTCGGATATGATAAGAGATAGTTGTTTAGTTTCATTCTTCTACATATGGTACAATTTTCCCAGCACCATTTACAGAATAAAATGTCCTTTCCTTATTATTTATTTTTGCCCACTTTGTCAAAGATCAGTTGGTTGTAAATATGTAGCTTTATTTCTGGGTTTTTCATTCTGTTTTATCGATCTATTTGTTTATTTTCATACCAACACCATAATGTTCTGGTTATTCACCTTGTAGTATAATTTGAAGTCAGGTAATATGAAACTTTCTGCTATGTTCTTTTTGCTTAGAATTTCTTTGGCTATCCAGCCTCTTTTTGGTTTCATACAAATTTTAGAATTGTTTTTTCTACTTCAGTGAAAAATAATGTTGGTAGTTTGATAGGAATTGCATTGAATGTGTAGAATGCCTTGGGTAGTATGGTCATTTTAATAATATGGATTCTTCTGATCCAAGATTATGAAATGTTTCTTCAATTGTTTGTGTCATCTACAATTTTTTTCATCAGTGTTTTCTACTTTTCACTTCCTCTGTTTAACATATTCCTATGTATTTTACTTTTTTAGCTATTGTAAATGAAATTGAAATTTTTATTAATAAAATTATCCACTTGCATTATGAAATGTTTTATGAAAGGAAGATGTCACATGTATCTATGGTTCAATTAATTGATTCATCTCTCTTTTCCTCCATCTATTTAAACCTCCATCCATCTATCCATTTCCAGGAATAGTTATGACCAGAATTATACATTAAAGCATATTTAATGAAATAAAAAAAGAAATAATAAATACATTATTATATATATACACATTATAAAACATCATTAATGTTTCAAGGCATATGTATATGTATATGTCACATTTATATATATATATATATCACATTTTTTAAATCCAGTCATCCACTGATGAAAAGTTAGGTTGATTCTATGACTTTGCTATTGTGAATAGTACTGCTATAAATATATGAGTGTATGTGTCTTCTTGGTCTATTTATTACTATAATAAATATATTTATAAATAAATATATACTTGTATTATATTTTATCTATTATTTATATTTTATTTTATTTTAATATCATTTATAAATAATAAACATCATTTGTAAATAAATATTATTTATAAATATTGACATGTATATTACTATAATAACTGCATTATAAACACATGTATATGCCATGAAACACTAATAAACACAATAAATGAATAAACCATCTAACTAAATTGATATTCTTAATATTTTTTTCATAACTCATACTAAACATTTAGCACTACAGTTTTGTTTGCAATCTAAAATATTATAATTGCAAAAATTTTCTTTGGGCAGAAGGCAAAATCTAAAAGAACTTAGTATGGCATACATTTTGTAAATGTAGGTACATGAGAGAGAGAAAGACATGTAGAGAGAGAAAGAGACACACAGAGTGAGAGAAAAAGGCATGGGAGGAAAGAGAAAGGGAAGGATGTAGAAAAGTAGGAAGAGATGACAGAATAAAATAAGGAGAATATCTACACAAATTTGGCATTTGGTATTTGCCAGTTTTTACATAGTAGAACTCCCCTTATCTAGATATAGTCCAAGACCCCCAGTGGATGTCTAAAGCTGTGTATAGTATCAAATCTTTTGTATGCAGCTGACTCTAGAAAAGCATGGGTTTGAACTGTGCGGGTCGGCTTATACGTGGATTTTCTTCTGCCTCTGCTAGTGCTGAGTCTATAAGATAACCCCCTCCTCTTTCTCTTTCTTCTCAGCCTCTCAATCTGAAGATTACAAACATGAAAGCATTTATAATGATCTATTTGCACTTAACGAATAGTGAATATATTTCCTCTCCCTTTCTTTTTCTTGTTCCTTTTTTTTTCTTTTTCTTTTTTTTTTTTTTTCTGAGACCTAGTCTCTCTGTCACCCAAACAGGAGTGCTGTGGTGAAGAACGGCTCACTGCAGTCTTCACCTCCTGGGCTCAGGCGATTCTCCCTCCTCCCACCTCAGTCTCCCGAGTAGTTGGGACTACAGATGCGTGCCACCACACCCTGCTAATTTTTGTATTCTTAGTAAAGATGAGGTTTCACCACATTGGCCAGGCTCGTCTAGAACTCCTGACCTTGATTAATCCACCCGCCTCCCAGAGTGTTGGGATTACAGACGTGAGCCGTCACTTCCAGACTCCCTTATGATTTTTTTGAATAACTTATTCTTTTCTGTTACTTACTTTATTGTAAGAATACAACATATAATACAAATAACATAAAATATGTGTGAATCTACTGTTTCTGTTATTGGTACTTTTGTTCAACAGTAAACTATTAGTGATGAAGTTTTGGGATAGTCAAAAATTACATGCAAATGTTTCACTGTGTGGGAGTTTGGCACCTCTTACTCTCGTATTGGTCAAGGGTCAACTGTGCTTTTTTTCCAATACATAGATACTTATGACATAATTTAAATTATAAATTAGACAAAATAAGAGACTAAAAGCTATAGCTAATAATGAAATGAAATAACATACTCTAATAAAAATTATGTGAATGTGGTCTCCCTTTCTGTCTCTCTCCCTGTCTCTCTCTCTCTCATCCCACAAAGTATCTAATTGCATGTAATATTTTGTACTACCGTTTCAGTAATTGAAATTGAAGAAAGGGAAATTGTGCATAAGAAGGACAGACTATATTAAAATAATTAAACAAAATTTTGTATATTTCTCCAAAGAATCTCCTATGGTAATTAAGCTATCTTTGTAAAACTGTTTTTCTACATTTTTATTTCTACATTATTGTGTTTATAAGGGTTGATGCCCTGTTTTGCGACAGTTATTGTGACTCTTTTTCTTAAAAAAAATTACCTTATTGTCTAGAACTGATATTATATATGTCCCTATATTCTCAGATAAATCTCTCACTTTATTTCTATTGTTTTTTGGTAATAAGATTTTGTTAGTTTTTTATTACTGTGTTGTAAATTACTAAAACTCTAAAAACCCAGCAGCTTAAATAAATATACATTTATTATATCACAGTTTATGTGTGCCAGGAATCTAGCCACAAGTTGTGAAGTTCACCTGTTTATCGTCTTGCAAGGCTATAATCAAGGTATTAGTGAGTTTTTGTTCTTATCTGTGATTTTGAGTAGGGAAGAATCAACTTCCAACTCCCTAATGTTATTGGGGGAATTCATCTCTTTATATTTTTAGGACGGAAATTTTCAGGTTTTTCCAGAGTGTCAGATTGAGGCCACTCTCAGCTCCCAAGAGGCTACCCACTGTTTCCCGCTACACAGCTTTTTCCATAGACAGTTCATATGACGGCAGCTTATTTAAAGACAAGCAGGAGAGCAGAAAACAGCAAGACTCAAAGCAAGTTAGCTAGAAAGATTGTCTTAGGTAAAGTTAACTAGAAAGATAGTCTTATGAAATGTAATCATAGATTTGATATTCCATCAATTTTGTCACATTCTATTGATTAGAAGCAAGTCAGTTCACCCACATCTAAGAAAATGGCACTGCATTACATTGTGAATAGAGAAGGCAAGGATTAAGTGGTCATTTTAGAATCTGTCTGCCACACTGATTTATGATCATCTATCAAAGTTTTTCTTTTAATATTGGGACCCAGAAATTTTTTAATATATGAGTTTTATGTTTTCTAAAACATATTTTATGGTAGAAACTTAAGATTCTTTTCGATGTCAAATATGAGCTTTGTACCTCCAGTCAGCCTCATTTTATATACTTAACCAAATCTGATCATATATTTTCAACTGACAAAATCAATTACAATTTTTCTTAGAAATCGGTTTTATGCTCAATGCTTTATAACTAGTGATATTGTTTCAGTTTCCCTTAAAAATATTCTAAATAATCTAAACCAATTATATGTATTTGTGCATGTGTACGTATGTGTGTGAATATATATATATACACACACATATATACATATGGTAACTGTAAAAGTTATGATAAGCTAACTTTAAAGCCTCAACAATGAAAAAAATCTGTAATAACTAACACAAATTTTTCAGTTCCAAATTTTTCTTCTAATGTGTGACTTTAATAATGTCACACATATAAATACAGCTTGAGCATCTGTAATACAAAAATCCAAAATCTAAAATGCTTCAAAATCTGAAACTCTTAAACAACCACAAGATGATCAAAGAATATACTCATTGAAGCATTTTGGATTTCAAATTTTTGGATTAGAGATGCTTAACCAGTATAATATAAAAATATTCTAAAATCCAAAACAAAACCAAATCTGAAATGCTTCTGGTCCTAAGAATTGCAAATAAGGGATACTAAATCTCTAGTAGTCCTGAACAAAACATGTGTATTTTATCAATAATAAATTTCTTTTAAGTTTGTTCTTCATTTAATCTTGAATGTGTATGTTGCTATATAAAATATGTATATATGTATGCATTGTGTACTGAGTTTTAAGCATATTTTAAACTAGTAACATCCAATCATTTTTGTTTAAATAAAGGGAAAGTCTCCATATGTGTGTGGATAATTAAAATACTTTATATAGTATTGTTTGTTTCCTTAATTGAAACATTTTTTGTCTTTATAGCTTGACTGATTTTTACTCATTATTAAACCTTGAGATTCTAGTTATTATACAGTGAATGCAGATAATTATTTTATTGTGTATCCACACAGAAATTATAGTTATACTAAATTTGATGCAAGCAATATGGAGAAGGAAATTTCTTGCTGCAGAGGGAAATATATCAAGAATATTCAGAATATCAACTAAAATCTTCCGGCTGAAAATTATAATTTTAGTTGTATTTTAGATTTGCATTGTACTTTCTTGAAAGAGCACAGTTATTTTACTTACATAAAAGTAGTTAAAATATTTTTTCCTTATTTTAATAAAGATGATGAAAAGAATAAGGTTAAGATTAAATGACACATGTAGGGTGAGGAGTCAGAGAAGTATGTATCCAGCATTTACTTAAGACTCTGAATGCCAGTGTGAGTCACTCTAATGGAAGGCAGCCACGTGCATGCAGTGGAAAGTTCTCTAGAATGGGGAACAGACACATGTAGGGCCTCAGAAATGGGAGTCCCAAGCATATCTTATCCTCTGTCCAGCTCAACTTTTGTCAACATACTTCTCAATTGTTGAGCTAATTTCTTCAGAGTCTTGCATTTGAAATTAAATAGGAAGATTTAAAGCAATTCTGAAGCATATTCAACATCTTGAGAGCAGAGACAATTTTCTTTTCAATACAATATTATAAATACAAGTATAATGCTAGCAATTGGTAGCTGTTAAACATATGCTTTCTGAATGAATTAATATTCTATTTTTTCCAATACCTTGATTTTTTTTTTTTTTAGAAATAAATAATGTACTAGTTAGAGGAATGGTTTGTGTATCATATAAGTAATGCATTTCCTGCCAGAGATTCTTGTGGGTAAAGCCTGAGTATTAAAGTAGTTCATCAATAACTTTTTTTCTCTATAAAAGAGGAATTAAAATTATAAAAGGAGACATAAAGGAGTTACCACATAACTTGAATATTAATCACCATGGACTGCAATATACTTTAGGTTAAAAAAATAGCACTACTAGTGAAAGCCCCCAGATGCTGGTTTCTTTCTTAAATGTGATTTTTTAAAAAGTTTAGAAAATATGCACCAATTGGGCTTGCTTTACTGGTTGTATTTTTATAGCATGTACTTACTTTTTTTTTTCTTTTAGGACATTGATGTTTTAACTTCTCAGATGTAAATATGAATTGATCAGCATTGACAGAAATATAACTATTCATTACTTAGGCATACACTGGCAGGTACTATGTTGGGATAATACATCTAAATGTCCTTTTATAACACAAATGGAATTAGAGTAAAATATTTTAATGAATATGTTAATTCATTCATAATTCATTCATTCTCAATTCATACGAGAAGAGAATTTCTCTGGAGAAAAAATTAATAAAAATATTTTCAATTGTAAAGATTAAAGAGCATTTAAAATGTCTCCGAGTGGAGATTCACTTCACAGAGATCTTTACCTGGATTTAGCAACTGAGTCTTTCTGTTTTGAAAAAGTCCCCATGACAAGTGAGGAAGGTTATTGAATAACTATAAATGTTACCATTCAGGCAAGCTTTTTGTCCTTAATTCCTTCCCCACGCCAGTGGATAAAGAGTGTGGGTCAATCCTAGAAAGCTTATTCTACTGTCACTTATATGTGTATGAAATAAAACAGAATTCTTTAGAGCTTTGCCCAGGATTAAGTTTAGAGGAAGAGGAGACGACAAAGAAAACAAATTGGGGCTGGTTACATGACAGCAATTTGTCCTCCACCACCTCAGAAAGATTGCGTGTAGTTCTCTCTGCTTGTTTGTCTCATGAGTCTAGATGCTCAGAAAGCTTAATTTTACTACCCTTATGATGATCCCGTAGGACGCTGAGAATAAACTGAAGATACAGAGTTTTCCATTTTCTTCATATTAATAGCTATCTAACTTGCAGAAGTGTTTCTATAATTATAATATTTCTGCTGGCATAAGAAATACTCATATTCATGAAAAGAACTTGATACATCTTTATTGGTTTTGTTCCTTCTTTTCAGAAAAGTCTAGAATAATACAGAAAATACACTTTTCTCTTTACTTTTGAAGGCTATAAGGGATCAAATTTCACAAATTTCTTTTATAATCCATTTCAGGGTTTTACTGTTGACATCATGAAGACAGTCATTTCTGGAATCAAAACAATCAATTCTGTTTTATTAAAGCATATTTTATCCCTTTACTAGTGCCCATTTATTAATTTACCAGCAACTTAAACCAATAAATATCCTCTTCTAAACTATTAAATACATATTAAATCAAATTTATTATTACATTTTCAAATGAAATTTATGATTTTGCAAATTATTTTTGGTTTATAGGACTCACTGTAAATCAATATATGATATTGGAGGTGCAAATGATTCAATCCTAAAATTACAATTTCCTAACTGAACAATGCCAATTCTCTAAGTCCCCCACATTGAGTTAAGTTTAATATCTATGTCTACTTTATCAGGCTGTTGGATAGTTAAATAAAATTGCATACTCACAACTATGATATTTTGCATGTGTTCAATATATTACGTTCCTATTATCTACTCAGTCCAGCTTGGTTTTTCATTTTTAATTGAATCAACATTTTAAAAAACTATACTTTAAAATTTGTTGACTCAATTATTTAGATATTTCAGCATCTATTTTGAATAAAAATTAATGTATGACCTTTCCATTGTCTTCTATGTAGTAGCTGAAACCTAATCCAATGTTTCACTAAATTATGCATCTTTTCATTTTCAGCAGCTGTGGCATTTATTTCTCAAAATCCCATGTAAGATTAGTAGGGATATCACAGGATATATATTTCTCTAATATTTAAAATTTAACATTTTATTCTACCCAAAATGACTTTTAGGAGACATATTATTTCTATATAAATATAATGGCATTATTAATATATTTATTTTTAAGCTATGTTTAGTTTAATTTAAATATTCACTTACTAAGGCTAGCTATCAAAGTTAGCATTTTAAGCACACTTTGATTCACTTCTGAGAATGATGATTGGTAAGGGACATGCAACAGGATATCAGGAATGTAGCTAGAGTTGGAGAAATCAAAAATCACAAACTCCTTCCTCTTAGAAAAGATAATTATGGTGTTTCAATCACAGAGACCCTCTACAACTATTCCGACTTTTCCCAAGCTTTTGGGAAGACAAAGGATAAGACCTCAAGTAGTATGATTTGCAGAAATTTACTTTAGAAATAGCTCATGAGGGAATGCAGTTTCTCCACGAACCAGCTAGATGATCACTGGTAGAGCAAGTAACTGGAGACTCTGGATGCTAAACTCTCTTGATGCCTACTGCTTTTTCCTAATTGAATGAAAATATGGGAAACATTGGATCTGAGAGGTTGAAGACACTCAATTGTTGTAAAATGAATGAATGTATGAATTATAAATCTAAGATTATATCCTAGCATTGCATCAGTATATCTTTTGATTGAGTTTTTCTTTCTGAACTCTCCTGTAATTTTTACACTAAGAAAATAATATGAACTCACAGGATTTTGGAAATTGAGTGTTACTACCTGAGAAAAACGACTATGTCATATATTCACTCAATACACACAAATTTACTGAGTAATTGCTGCCTGCAAATCATTGTTCTGTGTGGTCAGAATATATTAGTAAATAAAATGAATTTACAATTTTTATGATGATGAAAAAGATAACAATGATATCATCATCATCGTAAAAATAACAATTTTATAATTTTTGATATGTGACAACCAATATTATAAGTATTTTATATCTAACGTAATCCTTCTCTAAAAGCAATGAGATAGAAATTTTTAGTTATCTGCATTCAACACATGATAAATTCAAATATAGTGAGATAAAAGCACTTGCTCAAGGTCATGAAGCTAGTAGATGGTAGAACTGAGATCAAACCCAGGGAGTCTGGCTCCAGGATCTGTTCTTCACCATAATACCACGCTGTCACCTAATTATACTAAGTGACTATTAGTTGATTCTCCCGGTCTACTATCTGAAAAAAATCTGACAGTTAAAAGTTACAGTGACTGAGAAATAATGCTTTATTTGTACCTAGGGAAGGCTAGAAAAGTTTGGAAGAAAAAAAAGATCTATGTTAAGCATTAATTTTAAATCATTAAGGACTAATAAGCATGAGGTATAATTAATCTAAGTAATTTGTATGGTGTAAAATTGTTCAGTTACATGGATTTCTATATATTTAGAATGCTCTTAATTTGTGGAAGAGAAAAATGACCACTGTAGGTCTTAACTAGTTTTCTGTGATGACTGCGGGATATAGGGCAGGACTGCGACTAGGATGCCCAATGACAAGGAAGGTGTCAGTGGATTTTTTCACACATTTTTTCTGTCTCTATTGTACATTCATTCAATTATAATTTATAAATGAATGATTTAATTGAAGTAATTAACACCAACGTACACACAAAAAAGATATGCATCATTCTGCCTTAGGTAATAACCCAAACCCAAGTTAACAATTCAAGCTTTCGCCTTTGAGATTCATAGTGTCCTTACTGAAAACAATTCAATAAATATTAATGAAAGATGACTAAGCACTGTGTTTATGGTAAACATTGGTGTTAGGGTAGTAAACAAGTTGTAAAAATAATTATTAAAGCAAACCTCATGCTAAGATTGCCTTAACTACATAACCCAAGCAAGTAGATCTAAATGATACAATATTTTAATATCAGAAATTTTTTGTGCTCTTTCAGATGGTGAATGTAAATTACAATATTATTATTAATTAGTTTTTCTAGACTTCTACACTGTTACTAAATTATTAACAGTGAAAATCAGTACACTAATTCTTCATTTATGTATCAATTACCTCTAGCACACAAAAATACTATTCCACTCACCTAAATATATGCATAAAGTGAACTCCTGTTCGATTGAAAAGTAACACACAAAATAAATGTATTTTTAAGAAAAATTTAAATAATCCTGAATGTAAAAAATACACGCTTATTGCTAATCATGGGTACATTTTCCTTCAGTATGAGAATGATATTTTAATACATTATGTTAAAGGAAAACTGAGCAAAACATTTTTTTCAAGAAAATTTATAACGTCAAATCATGCATTAGAGTAATGAGATTAATAATAGAAAGTATAGATTTATTCATTCTCTGGATGATAAATCATGACAAGTCATTACAGTCATTTAATTCTGCTGCAGTAAAACTGTGTGATGGAAAAGAGGGATAATACTATTTAGAACAGTTCATGTGTAGCTGATGTGTTAAAATTAAGTCAAGGTTGTCAGTAGTGTTCTAAAATTGTTTTACATTAATAGAAGTCTGGCAAATTTGAGCAGAGTATAAATCATATAAGAATTGATTACTCTCTCTGAAGATTTCACTACAGTACATAAAGAGAACATCCCAAGATGAGCTAATTTGTCTTATAATTTATGATTTCATGACTCATACATTGATTGAACACTTTCATGAAACATATCCTTAGCCCCCAAAATTAAGTTATAATAATGTAATAAGCATAAAGATCACAAACTTTATTTTAATCAGTCCATAACCATTTGTATTTTTATTATTTCTATGTGAACTCTCATTTTATTTTTTAAATAATTATAAGTTTATAAGTATTATTTTAAAGTTATGTAAACATCAGGCCCACAATTCAAAAGTTACAAAGGGATTTTTCTTGGTTGCCTCTGACCCATAGTCCTAGTTAATTATTTGGAATTGCCAAGTGTTACGAGTTTATTTAGTAGTCTTTCAGGCATATTTCTTACATACAAAGTATATATATTTACTTTTATATTGATTTATTCACTTCCTTTTTACACAAAATTTAACATCACGTACACACCATTCCAAACTTTTTATTTTATGTTACTGTTGTGAAGTAGGTCTTGGAGACCATTTTATGTAGAAAAAAATAACTATTTGTAAAATTCAAGGTGGCCTATTTTATGCTAGAAAACACACTTACTAAAAAATTTAAAAAGTGAGATATATTAATATGTATACTTTTGAATTAATACATTAAAAATAAGATCTAGTAATAGTTCTAATTGCTAATCTAATTTTGAAGTATATGAGTTTAAACCATATTTTGAGATATTCATGAAAATGTAAAGTACAAGAAAAAAAATCTGAGATTTCTACTTTTAATTATATTCACAGCATAATACTCTGAAAGTATTATGACTTGTGGCCTGTGATCACAATTTAAGAAAATGCTCAATTTTAGAACTTAGTGTGAATAATTTGTTTGTTTGCTTGCTTGCTTTATTCTATTTTCTAATTCAAGATTACAGACTGAATGCTTTATGTCGGTCTGTGGACCCCAGGTACAGACCCTTCTATTTAAGAGAATGCAGAGTCTTTATTTTTGTTTTCAAATTTGTCTGTTTAGAAAGTATAATCACTGACATCAAAAATCGGAAAAAGTACACATCATTTATTTTTGTGTTACTTAGTTTTTATCTGGCAAAACTGAATATTAAGAAAGTATTAATCTGCATAAATATTCAGTTATTCTAACTTTACTTTCTGTTATATATTTACTTTCCATTGTAACATGAAACAATGTTATTCCATTGTATAACATGAAAGAGTTCTTGTAAGTTCTGAATGGATACTGAGATAATGATATAAAATTAAGATTGTCAAAATCTATAGTTAATGTTACACCCATAATAAATTATATTTGTTACCATTATCAATATCTGATTTTAATAGCATTTCTAAGAATGAAAAATATTATCTTTTGAAAGATGTATTAGCTGAAGTCATGTATATCTGTATTATGATTGGTGAGAGTTTTCCCAAATAATAATGTTAAAAGAAACACAGATACATCATTATAAAATGAAATTAACCCAGATCAATTTAACACTTTAACCATCATTACACAGATGTACATTTAATCTTTAAAATACATTGAAATAAAAGCTGATTTCAGAAGTTTGGTTTACTTACATGTGGACTTTGGCATAAATTAGCAAGTGAGATTTTATAATTCTATGAGGATAAATTCACCTTTATTGAAGTGCAAATTTATTAGAATATGAATTATAAAATCTTCTCCCATGAAGATTGATGGCATGCTTTTTTCAAGTTAAAACTAAAGAAAACAAAATGTTCTCTAGATAGGTTAAAAAATTTTCTCTGGCCTCTTGGAGGTATTTATTAAAATGTCACATTCTTAGTAAGGCCTTTATAAGCCAGCTTTTTTTTAAATTTCTTTTTCTTTGAAACAGAGTCTTGGTCTGTCACCAGGCTGGAGTGCAGTGGTGCAACCTCAGTTCACTGAAACCTCTACCTCTCAGGTTCAAGCGATTACCCTGCCTCAGTCTCCTGAGTAGCTGGGACTACAGGCGCGCCACCAATCCGGCAATTTTTTGTATTTTAGTAGAGACGGGATTTCACCATGTTGGCCAGGATGGTCTAGATCTCCCAACCTTGTGATCCACCTGCCTTGGCCTCCCAAAGTGCTGGGATTACAGGCTTGAACCACTGTGCCTAGCCTGGGCTAGCATTTTTAACATAGCAACCCTATGCTATTCTTTCCCTACTTTTATTTTTTTCCTGTACATTTAAATTTGTAAAAGATATCATACATTTTATTTATTTATTTATTTATTTATTTATTTATTTATTTATTTATTTATTTATTTATTTATTTATTCTGAGATGGAGTTTCGCTCTTGTTGTCCAAGCTGGAGTGTAATGGCGTGATCTCGGCTCACCGCAACCTCTGCCCCCTGGGTTCAAGCTATTCTCCTGCCTCAGCCTCCCAAGTAGCTGTGATTACAGTCATGCACTACCACTGCCAGCTAATTTTTGTATTTTTTGAGTAGAGACATGGTTTCTCAATGTCAGCCAGGCTAGTCTCGAACTCCCAACCTCAGGTGATCCGCCTGCCTCGGCCTCCCAAAGTGCTGGGATTACAGGCGTGAGCCACTGCCCTCTGCCGGATATCATACATTTTCTTTCTCCTTCTTTCTCTTGTTTACTCTCCACCCTGCCATCTAGAATACAAGCTCCAGGGGTGGGGATAGGCAAAATAGGGGGAAGACAGGGCTTTGTGTCTCTGCAACTCAGACTGTATAACTTGCCTGACACAGACTAGGCACTATATAAACCTATGGTGATAGAGTCTCATTAGTGTTTATAACTGCACTAGTGTGTCCAAACCTCATGAGCTTCCCTTCTTAACTACCTGTGTCAGCCTGGCCACTTTTAACAATGCACCCATTTAACTAACCACCAACCCCAGCAATGATTCTCGAATTGCAGCTAATCATATAGGTAGCATATAGGTAGCCTGGCATTATTACAAAAATTTTGAATCAAAAGATTTGTATTATCTCTAGACCTAGTGCTCCAGGGACTATTCTTAAGGGCCTTAATTGTAATAACAAAGATTTCTGAGCTCTGGAATTCTGCACTAGTTTCAAAGACTTGGAAACTCTACCTTCCCAAATTTAATTTAATGCCTTCACTCTATAGGCATGCTAATTTCTAACACTTGTTCTAACTACCATGTCAAAAACCTATGGATTTTTCATTCATTCCGGCATGGGGAATTGGGACTCGATACCTAGTAAATCACAGAGGTCCATGGTATTTGGGATCTCAAAGTGATTTGGATTTAGACCGGTGGTTTTTATGGATGGCAGCACATATGTTTCACTTGGGGTAACTTTTAAACTCCAGTTACCCCAGACCTCAATGTTCCATAGTTTCACTCAGATATAAATAGTGTTTAAAACTCCCCAGGTGACTCCACTGTGCAGTTCCTGGGCCAGTGTTCTAGCTCTGTTGCATCACTAAGAGTTCAGCGATTCTTAATCAAGGTCTGAACACTCCTTTAATAATCAGTATATTCAATTTGATTGCTACTAAAGTTTAGCCATGGGCATTTCAATTGTACTTAGTTGCCATACGTCACAGAACAAAATTTGCAGGTTGCAAGGGAGTCTAACAAGAAAGATGGAAAGTTGTGTTTCCTTATCAGTCCAGACAATCTGGGTTAAGATTTTGTCTTCTTTTTATTACAAGTTACAAGACGTTAGAAAAAACAATTCAACCCCACTGTGATTTCTTTTCTCTAAGGATTGCTCTATTTTAGTTTCCACCAAGATGCCTATCTGACCTTTAGTAGGTATTGCAATTTGAGTTTAGTAGGTATTGCAATTTGAGATTAAGCTCCAGTAGAGCGGAGTCTGTGTCTGGCATTCCCAGTTCCTGGAACAAGGCCTGGTACATAACATACTATGGTGAATAAAATAGAAACCTGGCAAAGGCTTAAATGGCAGATTAATAGCGTTGCCTAATGGTACTCCATCTCAGGATTTGTAGGAGAGTATCATATCTTTGCATATAATCACAGTATTCAAAATAATTCAAAATACCTCATATTTGGGGATGGGTACATGCAATTCCTTTCTACAGTCAGTTGTTGGGCCATAATTTGACTCCACATAATTAGGTGTATGTTGTAAGGCTGTGGTTAACCAAGGAAGAAGAGAAAAAAAAGAATCTCAGCATCCCAGCTATCACTCCCCGATGGAAATAGTTCTCAACATTGGCTATGCATTATAATAATGTGGTCAGCTTTAAACATTTTCCATACTCAGTGTACTTGGAATATACAAAGGTGTATTCCAAATCAATTTCATCTGATGTTCTGGGTTCATAGACTCAGTTCATCAACCTTTTAAAAGGCTCTTATACATGTGATTCCAATATATGGGCAGGATTTAGAATTATTAAAGTAGGAAAAGTCAAATTTTCTTTCATAAAGAATTATAATTACAGACACTAAGTCACTTAGCAAGGAAGATCACTTATCAAATAAAACAGCACTAAGGAACTTGAAAGGAGATAGTTCCGAATATTTTTTCTGCGCTTTCACATTTAGGTGACTCCCTTACTCTCTCTTGCGGTCTGTTTTTCTTTATGGTCTTCTAACGGAGCCTCCTGTTTCCAAATGGCTTATTCGTGTTTTACTCCATATTTTTCAAATGTTAACATGCGCCTATCTGAATCACGTGAAAGTCTTCTTTGCTCTATCCCCAGTGTTTCCATTTCAGAATGTTTGAGATTGGGCTCAAAAATATAAATTTTTATTTTCTTCAGAATTCAAAGGTATATTCTAAGAGTTGCAAAGCAACCATGACCATCTATGTCAGATACTTTTCATTATCTCAAAAAGAAAAAGAAATCCTCATACATTAGCAGTCATGTCAATTATTTATTCTAGACATTTTATGTAAAGGAAATAATAAAACGTGTTTTCTGTGACTGTCTTCTTTATCTTAGCATAATGTTTTCAAGGTCCATTGATGTTGTAGCATACATTAATATATTATTCAGTTGCATTGCTAACATTAATTTGTATGACTATATATTTTATTTATTCATTCATTGGTTGCTGGGCATTTGTGTTGTTTCCACCTGTGGGATATTATAAACAAAGTTTCTAAAGCATTCATGTTTTTATATTAATCATGTTTTCATTTCCCTTGAATATGTATGTAGAAATGAAATGAAGGGGTCATATGGTAATTTTATGATTAACCTCTGTGGAACTGCCAACCTCTTTTCCAAAGCATTTGCACCATTTTACAGTCTCTCCAACAGTGCATGAAAGTCCAGTCTTTCACCATAAGTGTGATATTAATTAAAAGGTGGGTTGTAGATGACTTATATCAGATTGTGCACATTCCATTCTATTCCTAGTTTGTTCAGTGTCTTTATCATATAAGTACATTCGACTTTTTAAATAGCTTTTTCTGTGTCTATTGAGATGATCACGTGTTTTTAACCCTTATGATATTAATATGGCTTATTATATTAAGTGATTTTCAGATGTTAAAACAACCTTGAAATTCTTTTTTTTTTGAGACGGAGTCTTGCTCTGTCGCCCGGCCTGGAGTGCAGTGGTCGGATCTCAGCTCACTGGAGGCTCCGCCTCCTGGGTTTACGCCGTTCTCCTGCCTCAGCCTCCCAAGTAGCTGGGACTACAGGCGCCCGCCACCTCGCCCGGCTAGTTTTTTGTATTTTTTAGTAGAGACGGGGTTTCACCGTGTTAGCCAGGATGGTCTCGATCTCCTGACCTCGTGATCCGCCCGTCTCGGCCTCCCAAAGTGCTGGGATTACAGGCTTGAGCCACCGCGCCCGGCCAACAACCTTGAAATTCTAAGAGAAATCACATCAGTTATAGCATGTAATTCTTTTGATATGAAACTGGATTTGGTTTACTAGCATTTTTGAGAATATTTACATCTATATTCAGAAGGAAATTTTTTTCTATAATGTCTCTATCGGTTTGAGTATCAAGATAACACAAGTTTATAGAATTATTGGAAAGTATGTCTTCCTCTTCTACTTTGTGTGAAAAAATGTGAATTCTTGATTTTGATCTATTTTGTTTTATTTTTCTTTAACTTTTAACTTCAGGGGTACACAGGCAAGATGTGCTGGTTTGTTACGTAGGTAAATGTGTGCCACGGTGGTTTCCTGCATGGATTATCCCATCACCTAAGTATTCAGCCCAATATCCATTAGCTATTTTTCCTGATGCTCTTCCTCTCCCACTTCCATCCCCAGCAGACCCTAGTATATGTTGTTCACCTCCGTGTGTCCATGTATACTCATAATTCAGCTCCCACTTATAAGTGAGAACATCCGGTGTTTGGTTAACTGTTCCTGTGTTAGCTACATCCATGTTCCTGCAAAGGACATGATTTTTTTTTTTTTTTAATGGCTGCATAGTATTCTATGGTGTATATGTACCACATATTTTTTGAAATTCATTCTATCATTGATGGGCATTTGAGTTTAGTCAAAAGGTACAAAATAACAGATAGGAGGAATAAGTTCTGATGTTCAATTGCACAGTAGAATTATTGTGGTTAAGAATATTATATTGTATATATCAAAATAGCTAGAAGTAAGAATTGTAAATGTTCTCACCACAAAGAAGTGATAAATGTATGAGGTAATGGATATCCTAAATACCCTGATTTAATTTTTCCACAATGCTTACATGTATCAAAATATCTCTCTGTATCCCACAAATATGCACAATCATTATGTGTCAATTAAAACAATATTCTATAAAAATAAAAAAATCAATAATCAAAAATCTTTCATCAAGAACATAGCATACCTAGAACAAAAACCCCAAACAAGAAATAAGGTCGTATTAAAGAGCAGAAACCAATGAAACTGAAAACAGAAAAAAATAGAGAAATCAGTGAACAAAGAACTTATTAATTGAAAAGATTAATAAAAATTGATGAGCGTTTGGCAATGTTGTCCAAAAAATAGAGAAGTTGCAAATTACTAATATCATAGATATAACAAGAGATATCACTGAGGACTTTGAAAGATCTGATGAAGACATCAAAAATATAAAAGGGAGTACTAGGAATGAAAATACACACATAAATTAGACAACAACAAAAAATCAATTTCTCAAAAATACATTCACTCAAATAAAATAATTTCATTAGCCCTGTTCTACTAAGAATATTAAATTACTAATTAAAGAACTCCTCCCAAAAATCTCCAGAACAGAAAATTTTACTGGAGAATTTTATAAAACATTTAACAAAGAATTTACACCAATTTCACGTAGTGTTTTCCAGGATACATCGCAACGTATTTCATAAAACTAATATTATTCTGATATTAAAATCAAAGAATATGCATATGCATGCCAACAATTGTCATAAATATTAAAATCAAAGTATATGTATATGCATGCCAACAATTGTCATAAATATAGATGCAAAAGTTCATAGCAAAATGCTCACAACTATAATTCATAAATAAATAAAATAATTTTATTCCATGATCCAGCGTGGTTTATGTCAAAGATGTAAGGCTGATTTATATTTCAGAGTCAATTGATATAATCTATTAATAGACTAATGACAAAAAGCTCTCAAATCATATGAATCAATAAAATGAGGTCCATATATTTTTTGGTTTAAAAAAAAAGATGTTTTTTGGCAATTTTGAAAACAGTTTAAGATGTCATATCAAAAACCTCCCATCAAATATCTAAGTCAAAATGTTAAGGTTGAAACATAGCTTCTTTGCAATACCTTAACCATTTCTAAAAATTTAATTTTTTATCACATTCCATTACTTTTCTGGAAAAAAAATTTATAACTGTGATTATTCAATAATGATGCCCACAGTTTTAAATATGTAGGTAATTTCCATGTACTTTGTATATTGTATTTTTAAGATCTTTGTTTCATGTTAACATATGTGTTTATGTGTATGTATTTAGGAATTTAAAAGTGAAAACACGTAAACATCTCAGCTTTTGCCTTTTAAGTAATTATTGTGTTTATGTCACTGTTTTACTTTTGTTAAACAGTTGGAATTTTATGGAGTCAGGTATCAAGGTATTTTTCTGGCATTCCCTATTGATGTAAGTTCTATGGCTAATTTTCTCCCCAATACATACACATACACATGGACATACACCTATGGGCAATATTTTATAGTTATTGTGAAATTTAAATTCTAAATCCACATGAGATTTATTTTGGTGTTTTGTGTGCTACGTAGATCCCACATTGTAATTTCTAAAAAAAATATTATTTTGAAAATATTTTTTTCCACCTATATTGGATACATTCTTGATTATATCAAAAGATTTCTTAAAAACTTCTTTATTTCGTGAAACATTGCAAACTTCAGAATGACAAATTTATTTAGAAAAATAAGATTAAATAACAAACTTTAATTATAAAATTATTCCCTCATTCAAGCTTTTCTTCCTTATGTCAGATTCAACCAATTCAATCAATATGTTTGAAGGACAGACACATAATAATATTTGGATGCATTAGACAATTAAAAGGTGAAAAATACCTAAAATTAACAAAAATGTGCCAATGAATTATCTTGTTTAGAACTTAAATGTGAAGATTGAATGAAAAATAATTCATTGGCTCGCAGTTGATATGTTGTTTCTGATAAGGAAACTCAAATTTACACATGTAAATTATTTTAAAAATTAGTAGAATATAGTTTGAATTAATTCATTATTCTGTGGAATATTATAAATAATATAGCATTTTAACCAGAGATTTTATGTCCATAAATATTAGTTTTTAGTTTTGATCATTTAAAATCACTTATACTTTAATTTGGATACTTAGTTTCATGAAAATTTTGCCTACTTTATGTTTTTGAACTTAGCACTAAAAACAGAATATAATTCCCAGGAAGATTTCTACAGAGAATTTATTAGACTATGAGATGATGATTCATTTTACAGTCAGTTATAATACAACTGAGAAGTTAGAAAACAAAACAGAGCAGAAAAAAACACAAAACCTAAAATAGCAAAGATAAGTCCACTTATTTTAATTATTCTTATACTGAATACATATTTGTTACAAAATAAAGTTTTGCTGATTTACACATCCTGTTTTTGCTCCATGAAAACCATGAATATCAAAAAGGTGGGTCAGGCCGGGCGAGCTGGCTCAAGCCTGTAATCCCAGCACTTTGGGAGGCCGAGACGGGCGAATCACAAGGTCAGGAGATCGAGACCATCCTGGCGAACACGGTGAAACCCCGTCTCTACTAAAGAATACAAAAAACTAGCAGGGCGAGGTGGTGGGCGCCTGTAGTCCCAGCTACTCGGGAGGCTGAGGCAGGAGAATGGCCTAAACCTGGGAGGCGGAGCTTGCAGTGAGCTGAGATCTGGCCACTGCACTCCAGCCCGGGTGACAGAGCGAGACTCCGTCTAAAAAAAAAAAAGGGGGGGGGTCAAACAAAAATTGAAATTTAGAAATATTCATACAATTAAGCAGAACTGTTTTAATGATAAATTGCCTCTCAAGCCTTTACTCACAGTTACTGCCTTCAGTTTGGATGTATTTTAAAGCATCTGTACCTTAGCTTTTCCAGTATACAACCTTTAACAATTAACAAAGTAGATTTTAGGTGTAGTTTCTTAAAATCAAGAACATTCCTAATAAAGGGATGTCTAGGCAACAAAATTAAATTTATTTGATCAAACGGAATTTATAATAGGAGAATTTTATAGCTCAGAAAGTAAAAATAGATGAGAACTATTTAATATTATTTTAATATTTCCTAAGTAAACACTGTATTTTAGTAGAAGAAAATTTTAGCAATGCATCCTGATAGAAAAATGATTATAATTAACAATACTGGGTGAGAACACAAAATTGTAATGTTTTTAATCTCATATGTTAGAATAAAGTTGTTAGGATTAATGGAACAAATTATGATTTCACAATAATTTCACTTAAATAGAACCTCCAATTTCTCTGATATGACATAGATCTAGAATTTATTTCACACAAAATGCATAACTGAATGTGTGTATATCTGTTTGCAGACTACAATTCGTCTATAGATCGGATTTCAAAATCTATTAGGAAGTTTGTTGGTTCAAATTTGAAACAGAATTTCCCTGCTGCTATTTTCTGAATGTCTGTGTCCCCCCAAAATTTATATATTGAAATATTATCCCCCAATTATACTCTTAAGAGATGGAGACTTTAGGTTGTGATTAGATCACGAAAGCAAGAGGAATCCTCATGACTGGGATCAGTTCAGACAAGAGACCCATGGAATCTTGTTTGCATCTTTCACCACGTGAACATACAGCACAAATCTCATTATATATGAAGTAGAGTGCAGGTCCTCACCAGACAGCAGATCTGCTGGCACCTTGATCTTGGACTTCCCAGCACCTAGAACTGTAAGAAATCAATTTCTGTTGTTCATAAGCCACCCAGTTTATGGAATAATATTACGGCAGCTCTAACAGACTAAGGCACTTGATAATGAAAATAAAATGGTTCATTGCAAGACTATAAGGTTTTACCTTGTACAAAGAGAGAATTAGACTCTTATACAAAATAGCTTTACTAGAAAGTTTTCTAAACAATGTTTAATATTGTCATTGTGTTATCTCTATTATGAGAATGTTTTCCTGGTCATTTATATCTTGTTCATCACTATATCAATAATTTAAGAATCACTTTCACACAATTACTGCGAATCATTGTGTGATATTATAACAACTCTAGTAACTACCATTTTGTTTAATGACCTCAAAATTCATTTTATTCACCAAAATTATTCTTTATTATATATGAGGAAAAAAACTTTACATATTTAAAAATTTTTAAATGTGCTTATTTTGCTATAAATATGTAAATTAGCTGCAAAAGACAATTGTCTAAGATTTAGTAAACCCATATAGACATATTAATTATTGCTTCCTTGATTAGAAGAATTTCTATGACATTAATTGTGTAATATTTATCTCTCTTAATATCTGTGTACAGATCTACACAGACATCTGCAATCAAAGTGTAAAATACTGCTTATTTATCTGGCAGTACATAATTATGAAACCACGAAAAGTAATGTCAGTTGCTTAAAAGTTAATCTTTTCTGTAACAAAAGTTAAAAACATTACTATCTCAATATTTTTGTTAGGAACATAGCAGTCAGTGAGCATTATATTAATAAAAAGTCACCCTGATGAGCATAATAAAGAAACAGTTCAGTGGCCTAAGAAAGCAGTTTTGTTATTATGCAGTAGACAAATAGGCACCAATGGACATAATTATTTCCTTAAATACGTTTTGAAGGGAACATAAATTACAATGCAATTCAACTTTCCAGAACATGTGCCTCTTTAGGATAAATTTACCTTTCTTTCCTCATTGAATACAAATGTTAATACCATCACTCTTTTTTCTACTCTCCTCCCGACTCTCCTTTTTGACTAGACCAATATCCAAGACTAGTGTGCACTTACTTTGTAGCTCCACTGCAAAGCACACTTACTTCCTAGTAATCTAGGGACTTAAATGCAATTTCCTCCAGGTATCATTGAGAGATGGTTTTAAGGATTACTAAAATACGGCCTATGAGACTGTTATCTTGCTCTTACCTGCTTTTCCTTCAGATGGTGTAAAGGATAATCACAGATCAGATTGTTTAAAGAAATATTCCTATATTCTTAAAATAGCCAGCAATTTTCACATATAGATTAAATAAGAATAAATTCATATAAATTATTTATTATAAATTCTCTGGATCATTCATTAATGTATTCATTGAGCAAACTTTGGATGAATAACTATACTTATGGCATTCTTTTAGGTTCTGGTTGTAGAAATATTTGTATCAATATGTCACATTTATATTAATGTCCAGGTAAATGAAATTTTTATTTTAAAATTATTTTTAAATGTTATATTTTTATGATGCTTTAAATCGCCAATATTTTACAAATGAAATGTGTTCATTTATTCATTCATTCCTCTCTGGGAACTTAGGATACAATATGGAAGAGACACATGATGAACAAATTAAAAATTCATAGCTCCTCACTCAAAATGCTCCTTCTGAAGAATGAAACATTATCCAAGGACCAGTCTGACCTCAGGAACCCTCACTTCAGCTCCAGACTTGGAATGCAAACTTGGGAATGGAGCTACACTGGCCCTGACCCACAGCAAGTTAAGTATTTGTGCTCATCACACAAGGTACCTGGGAGACTGAGGATTTAAAAAATTGAGATATAATTCATATGCCATAAAATTCACTCTTTTGGAAGTGCACAATTGAGGGAAGAGCCAAGACAGTTAACTAGACTCAGCCAGGAAGAGTATCTCTTACCAAGAGACCAGACTGTCAAGAAGATCAGCACACTCTGAAGAAATGCTTGGAAGAAAGTCATTGAAAGTGGAAAGCGGGGGGATGCAAACTCTGAGATGAAGGCAGAGGAAGCTGGGATCCCCACATGGTGTTACCGATCACAAGCACTCATTCTTGGCCCAAAGTGGCTCCTAAGGATGGGCTGATTTAAATACAGTGACCCACTCTCACTACAGACCAGCAGAATTCTAGCTTCAACAGACCTCACAGCCCCCATGGACATTTGAGCTGGCAGGAAGAGCTGTTTGGAGAGTTGGCAAGGACAGGACTCCAGACTGTGTGGAGCCTAGAAGGTTTGGCCTGGGAACAGCAGCAATGAAGTGTGGTCAGTTATGCCCATCCTTCAAGGCTTGCCATGCTCCTGTAGGTGGTTTTGGGATTTGTCGACTATCGTACCTGTACAGGGACTGAACAGGGCAATCTTGCCAGTGGAACAGGATCTGTCTGATCTGATTTCACTTCTGCTTGCTGGCCTCTCCCAGGGTTCCTGCCTGGCCACATCCACTTATGGCAAAGCCTCAGATGCCCAATTGGGGCACTTCTCAGTGGCCACTGCCATAGTACCTTCACCTGCAAATCCCACCTAAGCATCAGAGAGCTTCTGCCAACAGGTACCTTCTAGCATGCACCTGCTTACTCTCTCCCCCCACTGCTGTGTAGGCACACACTTGCCTGCAGCATCCCCCCACCATTTTGTTAGTGTGCAAACACGTGTGGACCCAATGAGCCTACCATCCTGCTGCCTCTGCTATGTGCAAGTGCAGACCCCACTGCCACCAAAACAAAGTGCTTTTGCCAGCATCTCCATCACTGTGTTGTTGCCAGTGGCCTGGGAACACTTCATCCTGTTCAGTAGCAGGGGATAAACCTTGAGTGGCCACACAACAATGTCGTGGGCCTAGTCCCATACCTCAGGCTTAGAGCAAGCAGCCTAGGACTGCAGAGCTGAGCCTTGTTTCCCTGATATTGTCCAGAAATGAAACCAGTTGACTGAAATCAACTAAAACTACAGTCAAACCTCCAAGGGTACTATGAATGTAAAATCAAAAAGCCTCACCCAAAGGAAAGTGACTTTAAAGAACCAAAGATCGGAAAGAACTAGTGCAAGAACTCTAGCAATGCAAAAAGCCAAAGTGTCTTCTTACCTCCAAATGACTGCAATAGCTCCCCAGAAATGAATCTTAACCAGACTGAAATGTCTGGAATAACAGACATAGAATTTAGAATCTGAATGGCAATTAAGATTATTGAGATTCAGGAGAAAGTTGAAACACAATCTAAGGAAAATAAGGAATCCAATAAAATTATGCAAAAGCTGAAAGATAAAATAGCTATTTTAAGAAGGAATCAAACTGATTTGATAAACTTAGTAAAAGTTTAGCCCAGTACAACAGCTGAAAAACTTAGTACAGGAATTTCATATCTATAAGAATTTCATAATATAATCAAAAATATTCACAGCAAAAGTGATCAAGCTGAAGAAATAATCTCAGATTCTCAGAGCTTAAAGACTGTTTCCTCAAATCAAATCAGTCAGACAAAAATAAAAAAAAAAAGAATATTAAAGAACGAATGAAACATCTGAGAAATATGTGCTTATGTAAAGAGAAAAAATCTATGACACGTTGGCTTCCTTGAGAGGGAGAGAGAAAAAGCAAAATGGAAAACATATTTGCGAGTATTTTCCATAAAAAATTCCTGAAACTTGCTAGAGAGGTCAATTTGCAAATTCAAAATATTTGAAGAACACATATGAGATAAGAGGTAAGACAATAATCTTCAGAACACAAATTCATCAGATTCTCCAAGGTCAACATAAAAGAAAAAATATTAAAGGCGGCTAGCAAGAAGGGGCAGGTCACCTACAAAAATAGAATCATCAGGCCATCAGCAGATCTTTCAGCAGAAACCCTAAAAGCCAGAAGGTATTGGAGGTCTATATTCAGCATCCTTAAAGAAAATAAATTCTGTACAATGATTTTATATACAGACAAAGTAAGCTTCATATGCGAAGGAGAAATGAAACCCTTTGTATATGAACAGACACTAACGGGATTTATTACCACCAGGTACACCTGACAAGAGGTCTTTAAGGAATCACTGAACATGGAAATGAAAGACCGTTACCAGACACCAAAAGAAAACATAATTACATAGAAGATTTATACAATAAAGCAACTACACAATTAAGTCTGCATAATAACCAGCTAACAACACAATGACAGGATCAAATCACACATATCCATATTAACCTTAACTATAAATGGACCTAATGTCCCACGTACAAGGCACAGTGGCAAGTTGAATAAAGAAAGAAGACCCAACTATCTACTGTTTCCAGATACCATTCTCATATGCAGTGATACCCATAGGTTCAAAGTAAAGGAATGGAGAAAAAAATCTCCCAAGCAAATGGAAAACGCAAAAGAGAAGGGATTGCTATGCTTATTTCAGATAAAACAGAATTTAAATGAACAATAGTCAAAAAGGACAAAGATATTACACAATGAAAAGTACTCAACAAGAAGACAACTATCATAAATATATATGCACTCAACGCTAGATCACCCAGATTCAAAAAAGAAGTTCCTAAAGACCCGTAAAGAGACTGAGATAATCACACAGTAATAGTGACAGACTTAAATACCCCACTGATGGCATTTGACAGATCATTGAGGCAGAAAATGAACAAAGGTATTTGGGACCTAAACTCAAACTTTGACCAAATAGACCTAATGGATATCTACAGAACATTCCAACCAATAACAACAGAATATACGTTCTTCATATCTGCAGATGGCACACACACTAAAATTGAGCACACGCTCAGCCATAAAGCAATTCTCTCAACAAAATCAAAAACACCAAAATCAGACCAACCACACTCTCAGACCACATTACAATCAAAATAGAAACTAGTACAAAGATCTCTTAAAATGATGCAATTACATGGAAATTGAACAACCCGCTCCTGAATAACTCCTGAGTAAACAATACAATTAAAGCAGAAATCAAGAACTTCTTTGAAACTAATGAAAACAAACACACAATATACCAGAATCTCTGGTACACAGCTAAAGCAATGTTAAGAGAGATGACGGTGCTAAACACTTACGTCAAAAAGTTAGAAAGATCTCAAATGAACAACTTGACATCACACTTAAAAGGAACTCGAAGAAATAGCACAAATCAATTGCAAAGCTAGCAGAAGAAAAGAACCAAAATTAGAGCCAAAATGAATGAAACTGAGATGCCAAAAAAATGTAAAAGATAAATGAAACCAAAAGTTGTTGCTTTTAAAGCATTTATTTTAGGTTTAGAGGTTCATTTGCAGGTTTGCTATATAGCTAAATTGCATGTCACAGGGGTTTGGTGTACAGATAATTTTGTCACCGAGGTACTTAGCATAGAGCCTGATAGGTAGCTTGTTAATCCCTGCCACCCTTCCACCCTTCACACTCAAGTAGATCCTCGTGGCAATAGTTTCCTTCTTTGTGTCCATGTGTACTTAATGTTTTGCTGCCACTTATAAGTGAAAACATTCAGTAGCTGGTTTTCTGTTCCTGGCTTAGTTTGCTTAGGATGCTGGCCTCCAGCTTTATCCATGTTGCTGGCAAAGGACATGATCTCATTCTTTTTAATGGCCGTGTAGTATTCCAGGATGAATATGTAGATTTTCTTTATTCAGTCTAATCATGATGGGCATCTAAGTTGATTTTGTGTCTTTGTTATTGTGAATAATGCTGTGATGAACACACAAATGTATGTCTTAAAATAGAATGATTTATATTCTTTTGGCTATATACCCCAGTAGTGGGATTCCTCGGTCAAATTGTAATTCTGTGTTAAGTTCTTTGAGGAATCACCAAACTCTGCTTTCTGCAATGGCTGCACTAATTTACCTTTCAACCTGCAGTATATAAGCATTTCCTTTTCTCCATATCCTTGCCAGCATCTGTTTTGTTGGTTTGTTTGTTTGTTTTTACTTTTAATACTAGCCATTCTGAGGGATGTAAAATGGTATCCCATTGTGGCTTTTATTTGTATTTTCCAAATGATTAATGATGTTGAACATTTTTTCATATGATTCTTGAATACATGTCTGTCTTCTTTTGAAAAGTGTCTGTTCACATCCTTTGCCCACTTTTTAATGAGGTTATTTGTTCTTTGCTTATTGATTTGTTTAAATTCTTATAGATGCTGAATATTAGCCCTTTGTCAGATGCATTGTGTGGAAAAATGTTCTCCCATTCTGTAGGTTGTCTGTTTACTCTGTTGACAATTTAGTTTGCTGTGTAGATGCTCTTTAGTTTGATAAGATCCCGTTTGTCTATTTTTGCTTTTGTTTTAATTGCTTTTGGCATCTTCGTCATGAAATCTTTGCCCATTGCTATGTCCAGAATGGTATTGCCTAGGTTGTCTTCCAGGGTTCTTATAGTTTGGAGTTTGACATTAAAATCTTTAATCCATCTTGAGTTGATTTTTTATATGGTGTAAGAAAGGGGCCCAGTTTCAGTCTTGTGCATATGACTAGCCAGTTATCCTACCACAATTTATAGGATAAGGTGTCCTTGCTTTATTGCTTCTTTTTGTCAGCTTTGTCAGAGATCAGATGGGTGTAGTTGTGCAGCCTTATTTCTGGGTTCTCTAATTTGTTCCATTGGTCTATGCATCTGTTTTTGTACCAGTAACATGCTGTTTTGTAGTATAAAGTCAGGTAGCATGATGCCTATAGCTTTGTTTTTTTGCTTAGGATTGTCTTGGCTATTCTGGCTTTTTTTTGTGATTGTTGTTGTTACATATGAATTTAAAAATATATTTTTCTAGTTCTGTGATGTATGCTGTGAAAAGCAGTGTGGTGATTCCTCAAAGACCTAAAACCATACCCACCACTTGACCCAGTAACACCATCACTAAGGATATACTCAAAGAAATATGTATCATTCTATCATAAAGACACATGCGCAAATATGTTCACTGCAGCACTATTCACAATAGCAAAGACATGGAATCAACCTAAATACCCATCAATGTTAGACTGTATAAGTAAAACATGATACATATATACCATGCTCTTTGCTCTTTGCAGGAACATGAATGAAGATGAAGCTCATCATTCTTAGCCAACTAAGGCAGAAACAGAAAACCAAATACTGCATGTTCTCACTTATAAATGGGAACTAAATGATGAGAACACATGGAAACATAGAGGGGGACAACAAACACTGGGGTCTACCAGAGGGTGGAGGGTGGGAGGAAGGAGAGGACTATCAAAAATAACTAATGAGTACTAGGTTGAATACCTTAGTGGTAAAATAATCTGTACAACAAATCCCTGTGACATGAGTTTATTTATATAACAAACATGTACATGTACCCCTAAATTTAAAATAAAAGCTATTTTTAAAATGGAACAGTCACACAGGATTTTGTGTGCAATTTCACAATATTAACACATTTTCCTAAAATTCAACACTAGGTTCCCTCCAAGAACTTGGTGCACCTTTATGGATCCCAGTTAGAACCCCCTGACTTAATTTTACTTTACATTTTTAATGTAAATGGTTTTCTTTAGAGAAAAACTTGGATGTCTACCATATGTGATTATATGTGCCTTGCCAAGAGCATATCTTTTCTTCATTCCTGGTAAATGAAGAATATTTCAAGATATAAAAGAAACTGGAAAGCAGTTTTACTTATTGTTATTAATCACATCTTCTTTAGAAACTGTTTTGTGAATCAAATATATGTACCAGAAAATGTATCTGCTTCCTTTTGTAAATCAATACAACAAACAAATACGTGTTGTTTAAATGCTGATATCATATCCTCAACTCATCTGCCTATTTTGAAATATTAGAATACTGTGAATGTGTTTAAGAAACAAGTAATGCATGAATGTAGATAAAATATTAATTTTTAAAAAAGTTAGGTTTATCAAAGAGCCTTCAGAAATTGTAAGAAACAAAAATAAAATATTGATGCATTAAAATATAACGGAATTTCATTTTACTAAATTTTGATGTTATGATTATATTCACTTTACAATGGAAGAGCTTGCAACATAATTAGTAAAACAGAGAAAACGTCTGCACAGAAATGTCGGAGTTATATATACATGAGGCACTCAGTATATTTTCTTTCACTCAGAATTTTAAGAAAATAATATATTTAAAACATTTTAAAATATGAATATCCACATTATATTTGTATCTTTAAAATCAAGAACACTCAAACATTAATATTTTACAATGCTGAAAAAATTTCTGCCCCCAAGAGAATATGTGATACGATTTTATAAATTATTCACTTTATAATTTAAAAGCTTACTGTCATCTTATGTCTCCCAGAGTATGTGCATGTATATGCTCATATACACAAACACACACACACATACATGCATGCAAAAATGTTTATATATGTAATTTTGAGTTGATAACATTTGTAACTTTTCTGAAAGACCAAAGAAAACTACTAAAAACTCAAATGTATGCACACATATATATATACACACACACACACATACACACACACACATATATATGTATATATATACACACCCTTAGGTTTTTGATATATATATATCAGAGTATAACATATACATATATATATATGAGTCTAATCAGAGTATATCTCTGATTTCTGTGAATCTTGTCAGCTTTATAGACAAGATTTTTAAAGTCTACATCATGACTTTTAAAAGTTACAGGATGAATTCCTTCATGCAGCTGATTTTTGATGATTTCACAAGGACAAACTTTAGTTATTTGAAATTCATCACTAGCATTTTCCCAAAGATACATAAATAGTATGGTGCAGCACCGAATACATTTAAAATGAACTAATCACAAAATCATATCATGATGAAATGCGTGTCAAAAAAATGGCATATCCATGTTTATCTTAAACCAAGCATAGTCATCCACAGCCATTAAAGGTGGTCAGTTTGCAAAATGAAAGTGAGATTTAAGGGTAAATATTCTTATTTATTCCAGTGGTTCAAACAGAATAGCAAGAATGTGAGCCTATAAATACTTAGACTTTTGTAAGGTTAAGTGAAAAGTTAAGGAAAGGAATTATAATCATACTTTTAAAAATGCAAGAAATTGTTTCTATAAGACAGAGCTATGATTATGCTATATTATAACATTGGTAAAATAGTGGACAACAAAACAAAGAGAATAAAAAGTATGAAACCAGGTCCTTTTAAACCATGGAACTCCTATTTGTTAGAAAAACATTGCAAATCCATGGGTATATCAATTCAATAAATCTTATTTTAAAAAGCAGCCATATATAAGAAAAAAATAAGGTATGATTCCATCACACTACATGAGACAAAATTCCCAAATAAGTTAACCATATTAGTCCACTGTCATGCTATTATGCTGTCAATAAAGACATACCAAGCCTGGATAATTTATAAAGGAAAGATGTTTAATTGACTCACAATTCAGCATGGTTGAGGAGGATTCAGGAAATTTACAATCATGGCTAAAGAGGAAACAAACACATCCTTTTTCACATAGCCACATGAAGGAGAAATGCTGAGCAAAGGGGTAAAAGTCCCTTATGAAACCATCAGATCACATGAGAAGTCACTCACTCTCACAAGAACAGCATAGAGGGAACAGCACCCATGATTAATTTATTTCCCACCAGGCCCCTCCCACAACACATGGGGACTAATTATGGGAACTATAATTCAAGATGAGATTTGGGTGGGGACACAGAGCCAAACCATGTCATTCCACCCCGACTCCTCCCAAATCTCATGTTCTCACATTTCCAAACACGATCATGTCTCTCAAGCGGTCCCCCAAAGTCTCAGTTCACTCCATCGTTAACCCAAAAGTCCACCTCCAAAGTCCAATCTGAGACAAGTCCCTTCTGTCTATGAGCCTGTAAAGTCAATAGCAAGTTGTTACTTCCTAGATACAATGAGAGTACAGGCATTGGGTAAATACACTCATTCCAAATGGGGGGAGTTGACCAAACCAAGGGCTACAAGTACATCCAGCAGGACAGTCAAATCTTAAAACTCTGAAATAATCTTGTTTGTCTCCATGTCTCATATCCAGGTCACACTGATGCAAAAGGTGGGCTTGCATGACCTTGGGTAGCTCAACCCCTGTGGTTTTGCAGGGTACAGCTTCCCTCCTGACTACCTTCACAGGATGGTGTTGAGTATCTGTGGGTTTTCCAGGTGCATGGTGCAAGCTGTTGGTGAATCTACCATTCTGGGGTCTGGAGAACAGTGTCCCTCTTCTCATAGCTCCACTAAATGGCGCCCCGGCAGGGATTCTGTATTGGGGTGCCCACCCCACATTTCCTTTCCACACAGTCCTAGTAGAAGTTCTCCATGATGGCTCCACCTCTGCAGCAAACTTCTGCTTGGACAATCAGGTGTTTCCATACATCCTCTGAAACCTAGGTGGAGGTTCCCAAACTTCAATTACTGACTTATGTGTACCACATGGAAGCTGCCAAGGCTTGGGATTTGCAACCTCTGAAGCCATAGACTGAGTTGTACCTCGGCTCATTTTAGCCACAGCTGGAGCAGGGGGGATGCAGGGCACCAAGTCCCTAGGCTGCACACAGCCAGGATGTCCTGAGTCTGGCTCACGAAACCATATTTTCCTTCTATGACTCTAGGCCTGTGATGGAAGGGGCTGCCATTAAGACCTCTGGCATGCCCTGGAGACATTTTTCCTAATTGTCTTGGTGACTAACATTTGACTCCTCATTACTTATGCAAATTTGTGCAATTTGAATTACTCCCTAGAAAGCTGGTTTCCCTTTTCTATCACATTGTCAGGCTGCAAATTTTCCAACTTTCATGATATGCTTCCTCTTGAATGCCTTGCCACTTAGAAATTTCTTCCAGTAGATATCATAAATCATCTTTCTCAAGTTCAACATTCCACAGATCTCTAGGGCAGTGGCAAAATGCCACCAATCTCTTCACTAAAACATAACAACAGTTACCTTTATTCCAGTTTCCAATAAGTTCCTCATCTCCATCTGAGACCATCTCGGCCTGGACTTCATTGCCCATATCACTATCAGCATTTTTATCAAAGCCGTTCAAAAAGTCTCAGAAATTTCAAACTTTTCCACATCTTCCTGTATTCTTCTGAGCCCTCCAAACCATTGAAACCTCTGCGTGTTACCCAGTTCCAAAGTTGTTTCAGCATTTTCAGGTATTTCTACAACAGTGTCCCACTACCTCGTACCAATTTACTGCATTAGTTCATTCTTACACTGTTAATAAAGAAATACCTGAGACTGGGTAATTTATAAAGGAAAGAGGTTTAATGGACTCACTGTTAAGCGTGGCTGGGAGGCCTCAAGAAACTTACAATCATGGTGGAAGGGGAAGCAAACACATCCTTCTTCACATGGCAGCAGGAAGGAGAAGTACTGAGCAGAAGGGTGAAAAGCCCCTTTTAAAACCATCAGACCTCATGAGAAATCACTCACTGTGATGAGGACAGCATGAAGATAACCACTCCGTAGTTTCAATTACCTCCCACCAGGTTCCCCCCGTTACATGTAGGGACTATGGGAACTACAGTTCAAGATGATATTTGGATGGGGATACTGCAAAACCATATCATGGGTGGGGATACAGTAAAACCATATCAGTTTAGGACATAAATATTTAAAGAAAAACTCTCAAATAACATCAAACAAATAAGATACTATTATTGTGATATTGAGTAGAATATAAATTATAAATAAAATGAAAGTACAAGGATCAAAATGAAGATGAAAATGTTATACATACTTTAAATATCTTTTTCCTGAACAAATAAAATAAAACAGATGACATTAAAATATAAGCAAACAATTAAGGGAAGATATTTCAAAGCATATAATTAACCAAGAATTTTTAACCAAAATATATTGCAGAATTTCTTCGAAGCAACAAGGTTAAAAAAACACAAAAATATGCCAAGGATATAATCAAACACAAAAGTTAATAATTCAAAATGCCCTCAAAATAATTATGTGAAAAGAGGTTGAATTTTACACACAATGTAGACAATACATAATGAAATAACAGTGAGATATCATTTCACTCACATCGTATTAATGAACTTGTTTGTTAAAAAATAAACATTATTTTTTACAGTATGTTGCATTTTAGCAAAATAAAGTTTATTTTGTATTTGACTACATTTTTTAGTCATGTGCTGCATAATGACGTTTTGGTCAATGGCAGTCCATATATATGAAAGTGGTCCCATAAGATTATAATAGAGCTGCAATATTCATATCACATACTGACATAGCTATTACAATATTGTAGTACAGCATGTTACCTTTTCTATACTTAGGGAAGATTAGATACACAAATACCTACTATTGTTTTACAATTGCCAATAGTATTCACTACAGGAACGTGCTATACAGGTTTGTAGCATAGGACTAATAGGCTATACCCATATAGCCTAGGTACCTAATGGACTATGACATCTAGGTTTGTGTAAGTACATTCTATGATGTCCTCATGAAAAAATTGCTTGATGACGTATATCTGAGAACATATTCCCTTTATTAGGCAATGCATGACTACGTTTTAGATTTACAGAAAACTGTGAAAATTGTTCAGAGCTCTTATGTAGATCACATCCAGTTTCTTCTATTATTAATATCTTCTATTAGAATTGAATTTTATTTATTGGTTTATGAATAAACCAGTATTTACACATTATTACTAACTAAAATCTGTACTCTATTTAGATTGCCCTCGTTATTTAATTTACTTTTTTTTTTTTTTTTTTAATTCCAAGATGTCATCCACGATGTTTTCTTATTACACTAAGGTTATTGGTTTGGGGGAAGAAGACCACAGAGAATACGTGAATTTTTATCAAAAGATATCAAAGATACATGCTATTCATGTCACATCACTGTTCATGTTGACACATTGACCTTGATCACCTGGATATGGTAGTATTTGTCAAGTTTCTCTACTCCAAAGGTAATATTTCCCCCTTTCCACTCTGTACTCTTTGGAGAAACATATTATGCTGAACACATCATCAGTGCGTTAATTTTCACTTTTTTGAGGATGGAATATCTACATAAATTATTTGAAATTCTTCTACATGCAATATTTGTCTCCTTTTCATATTTATTTATGTTTTCAATCATTTATATCATTACAGATTAATGAATATTTGTTATACTCTGGTTACATTCAATAACACATTTATGGGCTTTTTGTTCAAATTGTTCTGACTTTGGCTATTAAAAGCTATATCTTTTGGTTACTGTTTTCCTAGTTATGGCTAGGTTTTGACGTATTATTTTGCAGTATTCTTCTTTAACAAGTCCTCACTCTCTGGAACTATAAGATACTCCAAAATAATCTTGTGTATTTCCTACCCCAGCCTTACAAACAGCCATTACTTCAAGGAGTCCTTGATCCTTTTATTGTAGAATTGTATTACAAATCAAGATCTGGGTGCTAGATCTATGTACGATAACTAGAGGGCCCTTGCTTCCAGGTCCTCTCTGCTGAAAAAGCAATTAAATATATGAATATACTATTAAATGTATAAATATAAATATGTGCATAAATACATATCCATCTGTACCTATAGTTAACTATACATGAACTTACACTAATGTCTCCCACTCTAATCCTATAGCACATGGATTTGCCTCATCACCCCCCTTACTTTTCTAAAGAGTCTCACTCCATCAATGAGAAATCTGACTCCCACCATTCACCATATATTTGCTTTGTTGCTCATTTCCAGTACACATATATAGCAGTGTCAAAAATGTTAATAACCTTGCAGGACACAATTTATCAGCTAGATTATGGTGCTTATCGGCATTTTCTTTTACAATTAGTCTTACAAATTTCAACCATTTTCAAAGTTACTAGATCAACAGCTTTCTCCCCCAATGTCCTTCAATAAAGTTGTTTTATACATCTGACATGCAGTTAAATCATTTTGTAACATTCTGCATTTTATTCTGCAATCCCCATCATCAATGTTTCTTAAATTTGCATATATAAACGTCCACTATTTGTGTTGTAGAGTGCAATTGATTTTGGCATGCATAGTGTCATATTTCCACAATTATATTTGCATATAGAATAGAAACAACAACAACAGAATACAGGAGAATCCCTGAATATGCAGAAATTAATGATACATTTAAAAAAGAAATATGAAGGGAAATTAAAAAGTATATATATATTTTTAAATAGCAAGGAATAAATCAAAAGTTAAATTGGAAAATACTCTTTCCCTGAAAAAGAATAAAAATGCTATCTATTAAGATTAGCAAATGCAGCTGAAACAGAAAATTCACCCCACAAATAAATTTTCTGTTTCACCTATTTAACCCTCCTCCTACTCTCCAACCTTCACAAACACTGATATTTCCATCACTGTAGCTTCATCATTCCAGAATGCCATATAATTGTAATCACACAGTATATAGCATTTGCATACAACTTTTTATCATTTAGAAATGTGCATTCTAAGTTTCCTCCATTTTTTATGTCTTCATAGCTCCTTATTCTTTATAGCTAAATAAAAACCCATTGTATGTGTGAAGTATGTCCAACACTTTGTTTATTTACCTATTGAAGGACATCTTGGTTGCATTCCTCACACACAAACTTACTTCTAATTTGGGGAAGTTATGAATAAAGTTTCTATACACATTTGTGCAAAATATAACATGTTGACTTTTTAAATGTCAATCTATTTCTGGGTTTTCAGTTACATTTCATTGATCTATGAGTCTATTCTCGAGCAAATACCAGGCTGTCCTCATTAGTATAAATCTGTATTGTGTTAAAATTGAGTAGTATTAATTTTTCAACTTTTTTTTTTGAGTACAGTGTTGTCTATTGTATGTCTTTGACCTTTCCATATAAATTTTAGAATGTACTGATGCTTAAATAGTTTTTTGATGGAATTTTGATTGGAGCTACATTGACTCTGTAGAACAAACTGGGAAGAACTGGCAGCTTAACAACACTGAGTCTTCCAATGTATGAACATGGAATACATCTCCATTTATTTAGGTCTTTGATTTAACTTCAGTACAATTGTATAGTTTTCTGCACACTGATCCCATATATATTTTGAAAGATTTATATCTTTCTTACATTTTTAATATTATAAATGCTTTTTTTCAGCTTTTATAATCAGGAGGTACATGTACAGGTTTACTACTAAAGTATATGGTGTGATGCTTAAGTTTGGGGTATACAGTTGAATAAATCACCCAGATAATGAGCATAGTACCCAATAGGTAGTTTTTCAACATTTGCCCCACTTCCTCTCTTGCACCTCTAGTAGTCTTCAGCATCTGATGTTTTTATATTTATGTCAAAGTGTACCCAATGTTTATCTCCTACTTATACATGAGAACATACGGTATTCAGTTTTCTGTTTCTAGATTAGTGTTTTCATAATAATGGCCTCCAGCTGCATCCATGTTGCTGTAAAGGACATAATTTCATTCTTTTTTATGGCTGCATAGTATTTCATGGTATATATCTAACACATTTTCTTTATTTCATCTAGGTCGATTCCAAGTTTTTGCTACTGTGAGTAGTGCTGCAATGAACATATGGGTGCACATGTCCTTTTGGTAGAACAATTTATTTTACTTTGAGTATATACCCAGTAATGGGATTTCTGGGTCAAATTATAGCTCAAATCTTAGTTATTTGAGAAATCTCTATAAAACCAATAGAATGGAAGATAATATTCCCAAACTATGTATCCAACAAAGGTCTAATATCTAGAATCTATAAGGAACTTACACAACTCAACAAGCATAAAACAAATCACCTCATTAAAAAATAAGCAAAAGATTTGAATATATACTTCTGTAAAGAAGACATACAAGCAGCCAACAAACATATGAAACATTGCTCATCATCACTAATCATCAGATAAAGGCAAATTAAATCCATAATGAGACACTATTTCACACAAGTTAGAATAACTTGTTAAAAAGTCAGAAAATAACAGGTGTTGGTGAAGTTGTAGACCAAAAGGGACACTGGTACACTGTTGGTGAGTTTAAGTTCGTGGTGTAAATTACTTCAGCCACTGTGGAAACACTTTTAAATTTTAAATTCCCATTTTTTAGTAAGATATAAAGTGCAAAATGATTTTTACATATTAGCCTTGTATCCTGTGACCTTCTACATCATATAATAGTATCTTGGTGAATGTTCTATATGAGATCGGGTTGAATAAATATTCTGCTGGTGTTGAGGATGGAGTATTCTATCAATATCAATTAGACAAAGTTGGTTGATAGTGTTATTCACTATCACTACATCTTTATTGATTTACTCCTGTTTGATTTATCAATTATTGAAAGAGAAATGTTAAAGTCAGTAATTTTTTTAATGTAAGTTACTGCCTCTTGCAGGTTGACACTGGGTTGTTAGATGCATACAAGTTTAGGATTTGTTATATCTTCTTGAGGAATGACCCATTTATCATTATGTGGTGTCCCTTTATTAGTCCTGAAAAAAAATTATTTGAAATTAAATTCCGCTTGGTCTGAAATTAAAATAGTAACTGCAGTATTTTTTTTCACTGAAGTTAGCATGGTATACCTTTTCCATCTTTCCTTCAAACTATTTGGTTCTATATTTAAGGTCTATTTCTTGCAGACAACATACAGTTAGGACTTCTTTCTATAAACATTCTGACTGTCTCTACCTTAGAATTAGTGTATTACTACTGTTCCCATTTACAGTTACTGCTAATATAGTTGAGTTAAACATTTCTTAGTCCTTGTTTGTAATCATGTCCTACTTATCGCACTTTGTTTCTTTTTACTTATTCCTCTTTGTTCAGGCTTTTTTTGTTGTTTTTATTTAACATTTTAGATAATTGAATTTTTCTTTCATCTATGAGCATATTAACTATATCTTACTTTATTATCTTTAATGGTTATCATACAGTCTTCAATATATGTTTTTAACTAATGTACTCTAACTTCAAATATCACTACACCATTTCACATATAATGTAGGTATCTTTGAGTGTTATAAATTTCTCCCTCTCATATCTTATATCACTGCTTTAATTCATTTCACTTATCCGTAGATTATAATTACCCAGTACACTGTTATCCTTATTACTTTGAACAAAGTTATTTGTTAGATCAATTAAAATAAAGATTAAAATATACTTTATCCCTATTGATTCCCTCTCTGATGCTCTTTGTGTAGATCTAAGTTTCTGACCTATGTTATTTTTCTCCTTTCTGAATAAGATTTTACAACATTTTTAAAAGAAATTTCTGCTGATACTATATTTTCCCTGTTCTGAGGAAGTATTTTTTTCTCCTCATTTTTGAAGGATATTACTGGCTATAAAATTCTAGGTGGCTGGTTATTTTCTTTAAACACTTTACCCCATTGTTTTCTTATTTGTACAATTTCAGACAAAAAAATCAGCTGTAATTATTTACTAGTTTCTCTAAAGTTAGGATAATTAGGCATATACATATAGTTATATGGTATTTATACATAATAAAGCTTATGGTTTAATTAAAACAAAACAAAAATCTTTGGAACAAAGGATACAGCATTGACTCCACTTTTCACTCTCGATGTAATTTACACCATACTCTGATCTACCCTTTCTCGCAGGGGCATGGTTTTGTCAACTTATTCCCTTTGACATCTGGTTTTAAATAAGTTTTAGTGAATGAAAGTTACTGATGAGAGATATGAAATTAGTAGCTAGAGAGAGGAAGGAATATTTACAATATTTATTTATAAGAAACTAAAAAGTAAAATAGATAATTATAAGTTATTTTATCATATATAACAAGATCAGTGAATTTCTGATTAAACATGAAAAATTACTTTAACCATATTATTGTTGTTACCGCTCTTTCATTTTCTCCTCCTCCTCTACTTTCTCTTCTTCTTCATTTCCCTTTTTCTTCCTTGATCTCTTCTCTTTCTTCTTCTGTAGTTAATTTCCTTCTTTCCCCATTGTCCTATTGTTGTACCTAGTCTTTAAGGGTGAGTTGATTTCCTCGCTGGTCTTCCTTCAAGTCAAGAATGAAAGACCAGAAGGAATCAGAATTTGGTAAGCTATTTTTAGCATTGCTTATATCAAAATAGTATACAATTAAGCTATTTCTAGAAGCCATTATAACTATAAATATTTTCCATTGTTATCTTCTCTGCACTTTTATCTTTAGTCAAATCAAAT
Source organism: Colobus angolensis palliatus (assembly GCF_000951035.1). Lineage (NCBI taxonomy): Eukaryota > Metazoa > Chordata > Mammalia > Primates > Cercopithecidae > Colobus > Colobus angolensis. Next base: position 3,471,507 of record NW_012113919.1, read on the forward strand.
AATCTAATGTATACAATAGGAAAATATAGAAAAAAGCAACTATGACTTGCAATTAAACAGTTAATTGTATTCTACTTCCATTGTAGCATAGTAAAAAAAAAAAAAAAAAAAGACTACTAAAATACAAAATTTTAAGAAGACCTGCAAAAATTAAGAGAAGAATGGAATCCAAATAAAATGTAATTATGACAGAACATCCTATACTATCTTAACTTTGAATCTAAAGTATTTTTTTATTTAAATAATTGAGGGAGAAAGAGTAAGAGAAACTGAGCTTATAAATTGCATAAGTTCTCGAATTCTGACAAAAATATTTTTGACTTTGGCACACAGGTATATTATAGAAATCTAGAAATTAACTTATAAAGAAATATGTGTACATGTGCAAGTAACAATTCTTATAGTATTTTCATGAAAAACTGTGCATATGGGAAGTCTATGGTATAGAAATAAAGAATACTGACTCTGAGGTCAAACTGCCTGAATTTAAAGCCTATCTAAATTAGTGACCATTTGATCATTTATAAGGAGATTAATCTCTAAACTTAAAGTAATAATACTAACATTAAACATGTTTATGAGTCTTAACTTATATGCATTTAAAATTCTTTAATATATAGAATTTATTAAGTATTTAATATATGTTAGTTATATCATGGTGAAAAAATAGTCTATGCAATTTAAGCAAATATCAAATAAATGTATATTTTGGTTTATTCATTTGTTTTTTTATCTTTCCTAAAAATAAATGGAATTTGATGTTAATAACATATAAAATAAAACTGAAAATCAAGATAAAATCTTTGGATCTTCACTGCTAAATTATTCAAACAATTAGAGATAATAGATTGTTAATGGTCATAATCACATAATCATGATCACAGAAACCGACTAGAATTTAATATCTAAATGGTTCATAGAAAGTTTCCATTAATTTTAATATGCTTTCACTCTTCTGATTATATTTTAAATTAATATTTTTGATAGCTGTTTAGTATTTTTATTGGTATGATCAGTAAGATTTGGATATATGAATCAACATTTCAAGAGAGGAAAGAACAGATAAATATTTTCAAGTTTTGCCCTTAGCATTCTACTCTTTTCTTTCTACAATGTTTCTGTTGAAAATCTCATTGACTACCATTATTTTAACTTTCCCAGTTATGAGTATGTCTTAGTTCTGCATTAACTTTTCTCTTCAACTGGAGTCAGCATTTTCAACAGTTGCTGGTTTATTTCTATATGTAAAATACTTCCATTTAAAATATTATCTAGAGAGAGAACTAAATCATAAACATATGTTATTATTAGTTATAGATAAAGAAAATGGAGTCTCTTAGAATTTATGTAATGTAACTTAAGGCGCAGATTCAATAACTAGAAAGGCAAAGGCTAAAGCATATGTTTGCAATATAAATCCGCTGCCCTTTGTACATGATACTCTTATAATAATTCAGTTTTATTATATCACTGTACTTATATCAACATACATAACATGCACAATTGGTGTTCCATTCAGATTTAATTTATTTTATTTGCTCTTTCCAGCATTGTATGTATGGAGAAAGCCCCTTACACTAAGTTATCTGAATGAACTGCTCTACATTATGCTTTGATGAAGGCATTATTACTTTGTGTCTCTTTAGGGTATTGCAGATTTAAAAATACAAGGCTTATTAACATGAAACAGTTCCCTGAAGAAAAGTGTTCTGTGGAATCTAATGTTTACAAACATTTATAGCCCTATCCATCTAAAAGCTGTCCGTTAGTTTGCAGTAAATCAGAATGATTTACATTGAAATACACTATTGTCTTTAGTCGCCATGCCACAACAGACACACACACACACACAGACCCCACACATACACCCACATACATCTGTATATAATACATATATATGATGTGGAATAATACTATTCTGCAATGTCTTCTTCTAAGTTAAAGATATCCACTAACAAATTTAAACAGAGATACATTGCATATTTATTTTCATATTCAATCAATGACCATGTCTATAGTGATCCGTATCTAAGATTTATTTTATCTCAATTCTGTATTACCTTGAATTCTGAAAAAAACATGATGATTTCAATCTGGAATAGTAGTATTTCATATCTGCTAACTGGATTGAATGAGTTTCAGTTATAACATAACAAGAGAAATCAGGATTTTATATTAACATATGCATTTGTTAATTTATTAAATATATGCGAATATATATGCAATATGATCTAGTTTCATTAATTTATTCATTTATCTGCCAAGTATTCATTAAGCTCACTAATGTTGTATTTCTAACTCTTTACAGTAGACACAGGTTTGAAAGAAAAAAAATTAAAGGAGGACATAAAAATAAAATGTAAGGCAAAAATGTAATAAACAGATACAGACGCTATCCTTGTATAAGACAAGACTGGCATCACACAAGAACTGTAACAGGTAAGGTGATAAAGCATTGTCTCAGCAACTTTTCTGAACACCAAAAAAAAAATAAAATGAGACGCTGCTTTTAGAAAATACTATTTGCCAAAGTAAAGAGGAATGCAATACAAAGAAAAGGGAGCTCTGGAATCCTGATGGAGGCTGGTTGAGGATGGGAGCTCTTACAGTGGTAATCTTGATTTAGCAAATGAGATCATACTTAAGAAAATCAGGGATGAGCCTGTTATATACTTTGCACATAGACAATGACAAATATATCAGAAGCAACTTAACTAAATGAATAAAAATATAGTGTGCTGAGATTGGGAGATTGGTGCAAATGCTTAATTTTTCTCGAATAATTTTATATATGTAATCATATTTACATTAAAATTCCAATAAAATTACTAACCAAGCTCCATTTTATTTGAAAGCATAAGGTCTTTGTGAATATATATACTTAGTTTAAAATATCAGTTCACTTTCTAATTGAGCTGTATACCCATGGACATTTGACTGATTTTTCTGATCCAGTGTCTTACACTGGGACAATAATGTTATCTCTTTTAATGATAAACGTGAATATATGAGACTTCATGTATGAAATAACCACTGTAGTGTTTGACACTCAGAAGATGCTTTCTGAATGTTGATTTTGTCTGTTTCTTCGTACACTCAGTGACTGAGAGACCTAGCAAAATCTGTGCTCCTTGTTACAGAATTGTCACTGCGAAGTATCTGCCCAAATAGAGACTATATCCTCCAGACCAATTGGTGGGTACATAAGTCCATGTTAATAGTTCTTGCACATAAATATGAATAATGTGATGTGTTTCCTAAGAATGGTAATGTTAAAATTAGTGTGCTGAATTTCAACTTTCATTATCAACATGTAATAAGATTAGAAATCATCACTTCAAATTTTTATAACAACCTAAAAATCTAAAACAAAAGAAAAACAAAAAGAAAAAGAAATCTATGGGACTCATCAGAATATTGACCTACAGGGGGAGACTACAATCCTGAAATTTGGAGAGACAGGTGAATATAAAAGTTATGCCAAGAGCTATTTATTTGAAACAGAAGTTGCTGGGGCCATGAACTGTAAAATATATTTAAATGCTAATATTGTGAAAACAGTGAGGATGAATATAAACCAACAATTGGAGAAACTCTAGGGGCCATAGCCTTGTGGGTGAGTGGGGAGGTACTTCTTTTGGTTTTATCTTCAGCCACCCCACCAGCATACCAGCATAGTACCAGGAAGAGTAAAAACGATTTGTATGTGTGTGGCTCTGATAGATGGTGGGGGAAGAAGCAGCATTATGAAATATTTCCAGAGGGTTCTATGTAACAAAGGCCTTCTCTCCAACAGAAAACTATTTTACCAGAGCTTAATTTTTACCTACAGAGGCCGGGCGCGGTGGCTCAAGCCTGTAATCCCAGCACTTTGGGAGGCCGAGACAGGTGGATCACGAGGTCAGGAGATCGAGACCATCCTGGCTAACACGGTGAAACCCCGTCTCTACTAAAAAATACAAAAAACTAGCCGGGCGACTTGGAGGACGCCTGTAGTCCCAGCTACTCGGGAGGCTAAGGCAGGAGAATGGCATAAACACGGGAGGCGGAGCTTGCAGTGAGCTGAGATCCGGCCACTGCACTCCAGCCTGGGCGGCAGAGCGAGACTCCGTCTCAAAAAAAAAAAAAAAAAATTTTTACCTACAGGGAGACATGTAATAAAATTATGTGTCATTTAGCTTTCCAATCTCATCAATTATAAAAATAGATATATCATGCCAATATTAATAAGAAGAAAGCTTGAAAGGCTATATTATTTTCAGAAAAAATAGACTTCATAAAACAACAAATCATAAGTGACAAAAGGAGCATTGCATAATTATTAATAGGTAAATTCTTCAAGAAGACATAACCATCATTATTGTGTACCTACTTAATAATAGAGCATCAAGATATGTAAAGCAAAACCTGATGGAACTTCAAGGAAAAATAGACAAATCTATGACTATATTTGCAGGCTTGTTACTCTATCAGTAACTGACAAATTCAGCAGGCAGAAAATGTATGAAAATAGGTAAACTGAACAGCAGGAGCATTCAACTGAATCTAATTGACATTTATAAAATACTTTATCCAAAATAGCAGAACACATTCTTTGCAACATGAGACATTCACTAAGATAGACCAAATTCTGGGCCATGTAACACACTCAAACAAATTTAAATGATAAAAACCATACAAAGTATGCTCACAGACAATTCAGGACAATTTTCTAGGTGGCCTGAGTCTGACCTAGTTCTATCTTTTCCTCTTCTTATTTGCAGTTCTCAAGAATAACTATGGAATAATGCTGACAATGCAACATCCTGAGATGAGAAAGAACTAGCCAGAACAGCCCAAGCTGTGTTCCAGTCCCTTTAGAAACAACATATCCTTCAGCGTTTTAGTCCAGGGTGTCCAGTGCCCTCCAGGTTATAAAACCCAGGGTACACTGCTTTCTAGTTGCCTTCAGTTGTAGTGCAGGTGAAGCATATGCAGACACAATTCCACCTGCCTTAAGCAGCTTTCCTGAAACTTGAGGGAATGGCTTCTCTTGAATGCTAGACTTCTGTTGTCTCTTATTTTCTATGTGTAAATAATAAATTCATGTTATACAACTTCTGTCTTACTGGACTTGGGCAAGTAGTAAAAGTGCAATTCAAGATGCAGTGGGTTACAACAGTAACCAGTGCACAGTGAATCTACCTAACAGACCGCGATGCAATTAAACCAGAACTCAACCATAGAAAGAGAGCAGGAAAACCTCATGATACTGAGTTAACACATTTCTAAATAACACATGGATCACAGAAGTCTCATGAAAAAATTAAAAACAATATTTTGGCCCATCTCTACTACTCTGTCTCACCAGTTCCAGGAGTTCCCAGATGGCTCCATCACATCCTCTGTCATCCTGTATCTTACAGGTGTACTGGGATATCTGTAGGAAGGATGCTGGGTTACTCTGGAGTCCAGGGAATGTTTTGCCTCCTTTGAAACTTAAAAAGGAGTATTGGGAAATGAGGGCAAAGGTAGCTGACTAGATCCAGCCAGGAAGTTCTACTTACACTGAAAGATAACAGAATATTGAATACACCAACATACTTTAAGCAGATCTCTGGAGATAAAACACCAAGTGTCAATAGTGAGGCAGCACAGAAATTGAGACTGAAGAGAGAGGAAGCTGGCACTCCCGCACATATATGCCAAATGCTAGGAATAGTTCCTGGTCCTGAACGGCTCCAAGGGAAGAGATCATGGCTGTGAACATGGGGAAATACAAAGAAAGGGTGCATGGCCTGTTAAGTGCCTACATGCCAGCCATTACTCTTAAGAAGCGTCTACTGAATTAAAGTCCAAACAAATATATATATCCCTATGAAACCAAGGGCAAGAGATTAGTCACAAATAAAGATCCTGTACATAGCCTTGGCCATCTGAAAGCATCTAAAATGAAGCCAATTGACTATATTCAATTTACACCATCTCTAAAGACAAGCCCTCTCAGATGAGAAAAAAAAAAAAAAATCAGTGCAAGAACACTGGGGATTCAAAAAACCAGAGTGTCCCCTTGCCTCCAAACAAGTCCACTAGCTCCTCAACAGTGGTTCTTAACCAGAATGAAATTAATGAAATGACAAATACAGAATGCAGAATCTGGGCCAGGTGCAGTGGCTCACGCCTGTAATCCCAACACTTTGGGAGGCCGAGGCAGGTGCATCACAAGGTCAGGAGATCGAGACCATCCTGGCTAACATGGTGAAACCCCATCTCTACTAAAAATACAAAAAATTAGCCGGTCGTGGTGGTGGGTGCCTGTAATCCCAGCTACTCAGGAGGCTGAGGCAGGAGAATGGCATGAACCCAGGAGGCGGAGCTTGCAGTGAGCTGAGATCCCACCACTGCACACCGGCCTGGGTGACTGAGCAAGACTGTCGGGAGGAAAAAAAAAAAAAAGCACAATCTGGATGGCAAGGAAGATTATCAAGATTCAGGGGGCAGTTAAAACTCAATTAAAGAAGGACAAAGAATTCTGTAAAATGATGCAAGAGCTGAAGGGTGACATAGCCATTTTAAAAAAGAACTGAACTGAAATTCTAGAATTGAAATATGCACTAGAAGAACTTCGTAAAAGAGTTGGAAGTATTAATATCAGAAGAAACCAAGCTGGAAAATGAATCTTAGAGCTTGAAGATCAATCCTTCAAGTCAACTCAATCATACAAAAAAGTATATTTTTAAATGGATAAAATCTCCAAGAAGTAGAGATTATATTAAAAAAAAATCAAACCTGATTTATTGATATTCCTGAGAGAGGAGAGAGAGTAATAAGCTTAAAAAAACATATTTGAAGATATAACCCATAAAAATTTCCCTAATGTCACTAGAGAGGTTGACATAGAAATTCAAAGAAATAGAACTCTGGCAAGATACTATACAAGAAAACCATCCCTGAGAAACATAGTCATTAGATGTACCAAACTCAATGCTTAAGAAAGCATCTTAAAACTAGCTGGAAAGAAAGGTCAAATCATATACAAAAGAAACCCAATCAGACCAGCAAGAGACCTCTCAGCAGAAACATTGCAAGCCAGAAGAGACTGGGGCCCTATTTTCAGAATCATTAAAGAAAATAAATTTCAACCAAGATTTTCATATCCCATTGATCTAAGCTTCATAAGTGAAGGAGAAATAAAATTTTTCTCAGACAAGCAAATTCTGATGGAATTTGTTACAACTAGGCTAGCCTTACATGAGGTCCTTAAAGGAGTACTAAACATACCCCCTCCCACAAAAAAAAGTATGATACTACCACCAAAACACAGGTAAGCACATAGCAGACAGGCATTATAAGCAAGCAAGTCTACATAACAACCTGTTAACAACACAATGACAGAATCAAAATCACATATATGAATACTAATCTTGAATGTAAATAGGCTAAACACCTTACTTAGAATTAAAATATATATGTACCCAACGTTAGAACAACCAGATTTATAAAATATGTCCTTCTTGACCTACAAAGAGATGTAGCTTCACAATAATAGTTGGAGACTATTTTCAGACAGGCATTATAAGCAAGCAAGTCCACATAACAACCAGGTAACAACAAAATGACACAATAAAAATCACACATACCAATACTAACCTTGAATGTAAATGTTCTAAACACCTCACTTAAAAGGCATAGAGGGTCAAGCTGGATAAAAATACAAGAGCCATCTGTTCACTGTCTTTAAGAGACCCATCCCACATGTAACAACACCCATAGCCTCAAAATAAAAAAGATGGAGAAAGATTTACATGCAAATGAAAAGAAGAAAAAAAGAACAGGTGTCACTATTCTTACATCAGATGCAACAGAATTTAAACCAACAACAATTAAGATGGAAAAGAAGAGAATTACTGATAACAAAGGGTTCAATTAAACAAGAATACTTAATTATCCTAAATATATATGCATCCAATATTGAAACACCCAGATTCATAAAATAAGTCATTCTTGACCTACAAAGAGATGTAGCCTCACAATAATAGTGGGAGGCTTCAAAATCTTCCAGACAATATTGGACAGATTATTAATAGAGAAAACTAACAAATAAATTATGGACTAAACTTGATACTCAACCAATTGGACCTAATTGACATCTACAGAATACTATACTCAAGAGCCATAAAATATACATTCTTCCTATCTTCACACTGATCATATTCTAATATCATGCTTGGTCATAAATGTAAGTCTCAGTAAATTAAAAAATAAAATAAAATCATGACAAATACCTTCTTGGACCATGTTGCCTTAAAAATAAAGTTAGTATCAAGAAGATCTCTTTAAATTACATAAATATATGGAAATTTTGAAACTTGCTCTCAAATAACTCCTGGAGGAACTATGAAATTAAGGCAGAATCAATAAATTAATAAAAACAGGAACACAGCTTGCCAATATTTTGGGGATGCAACTAAAGCTATTAAAAGTTTATGGTGCTAAATGCCTTCATGAATAAGTTAGAAAGATGTCAAATTAACAATCTAACACTACACCTACAGGAACTAGACAAATATAACAACTCTACCCCAAAGCTAGCAGAAAAGAAGAAATAACTAAAATTAGATGAGAACTGAAAAAAATTGTGGTGTAAAAATCCATCAAACGATCAACAAAACCAAGAGTTGGGTGTTCAAAATATTAAACAAGATTGATAAACCTCTAGCTAGTTCAACAAAGAAAATGAAAAAGAGAAGATCCAAGTAAGTACAGTTAGAAAAGACAAAGACGACATTGTAATCAATCTCACTGAAATACAAAGGACCCTAAGAGACTATTATGAACAACTCTATGCATACAAGTTAGAAAATTTAGAGGAAATAGATACATTCTTGGAAACAAACATCTCCTCAGAATTAAATCAAGAAGAAAGTAAAACCCTGAAAAGACCAATAAGTTCTGAAATTGAATTGGTAATAAAAACCTGTCAACCACAAAAATCCCTGGACCAGACGAATTCACAACCAATTTCTACCAACATACAAAGAATGGGTACCAATCTTACTGCAACTATTCCAAAAATTCAAGGAGGAGGGGCTGCTCTTGAACTCATTCTATGAAGCCAGCATCAGTCTGATACCAAAATCTGGCAGAAATACCATGAAAAAATAATTAAACTTCAGGCCAATAATCCTAAAGAACATAGACATAAAAATCTTCAATGAATATCACACTGACTCCAGCAGCATATCAAAAAGTTAATACACCATGATCAAGCAGGTTTTATTCCTAGGATGCAAGGCTGGTTCAATACATGTTAATCACTAAATGCAATTTACTCCATAAACAGAATTAAAAGAAAAAATGATATGATCATCTCAATAGACACAGAAAAAGATTTTAATAAATCCAGCATCCCTTCACAATAAAAACCTTCAACAGATGAGGCATCAGAGGAACACACATAAAAATAATACATCCATAAAAATAATAAGGGCCATCTATGACAAACACACAGCCAACATCACACTAAATGCGCAAATGATGGAAACATTCTGCTTGAGAACTGCAACAAGATAAGGATGCCCACTCTCACAACTGCTATTCAACAAAGTACTAGAAGGCCTAACCAGAGCGATTTTGGGTGTTGAAACTATTCTGTATAATGCTAAAATTATGGATATATAACATTACGCATTTGTTAAAAATGTAGATTTAACAAGAGTGTGAACTTCAATGTAAACTATGAATTTTATTAGCAATAACGCATCAGTACCGTGTCATAATCTGAAGATATTAATAGCAGAAACGTGTGTGTGTGTGTGCATGCGTGCACACACACACACATGTTTGAGGAGAGGTGCAAGAAAACTGTAGTATCTGCTCTAATTTTTAATAAGAATTGTTTTAAAAAGTTAAAGAGTAGTATATAATGACTAAAGGCTGTTGAAATTGTACCAAAGTAGAAAATCTGGATTTTATATCATAGAGAATAAAATGATGAGGGTTTACCCTATATAACAGCCTCTAATCATTGTATGCATATAATCATTGTACATATAATCATCTGTGTTTGGGGCAGATTTTTAGGATATTAGATTTTTCCAGCATGTAAGGAGAGATTGATATGTATGAGACAGAATGTGTAACTTGTCAGATCAAAAGGGTATCAGATTTTCCATGGAAGATGCAGTGGTTAGGTGACTAGAATGTAAATATACTGGGCCAATATTTTCTTTTTAAATGGATGAAGAAAGAATCCAAATTAGTGTAAAGGAAACAAATGTTATACTTCAAGAAATGAATATTAACTGAGGATTTTAATTACAATTGAACTTACTGTGTTATTACTTGAGGTGTGAGAAGATGCAAGCTATGGCAAAGGTAAGACTGAATTTCATATGCTGTGCTAGAGATTTGTGACTTTATCCTGTCCTGGGAGACAAGTCTGCGTGCATCTTTTGCATTCCATTACATCTTACCAGAGGAGGCACTCACAGTTTTTGTTCCAAATTATGTTCCGAGTATGTATACAGTAGAATAGTGACTACAAAAAGATAGAAGAAACAGTCAGAGAGGGATGAAATACAGAAGATATGGTAGGAAAAACAACAAAGAAAAAATATGTAAAGTTTTTCAAAGTAAATTATCAACAGTGACAAATGCTTTATAGATCAAGTAGCTTGAAAACTAAGTGAGCCTATCCATTTCAGTAATTAGGAAATTACTAGTGGTCAGAGTCATTTTAGTGGTAACTGGATTGAAGTAGGTTGAGGAGTAAGTTTGGAGTACAAAATGAGAGACAAACAGCTAGAGCAATGCTTTAATAAAATTAGGCAGGCTAGTCGTTAAAGAGGGACCCATGTTGGAGGTAAATTTGTTTGTTTTAAGATGGAATAAAAACCTAGAACGTGAGTTTATGCTACAGCAAAACAACCTTGAGAAATTTGGAAATATATGACAGGAGATAATCAATGGGTCAATACTTTGCAGAGATAGAGTTCTCTGAAATTGGAAGAAAAAGTGGACATAAGTAAGAAAGAGTATGTGGGTGTTGTCACACAAAATTGAGGAATTCTGGAAGTAGAAATCAAATTCAGATAACAGGAGAGTTAGGATAGTATTGGATAGGAAATTTGAGGACTGTGTTATCAAAGTGCATCTTGTGATTTTGTGCTAAAGCTAAGTCACAGTGATCCATGGCAATGATTAAAAACATTTTGTCATTTGTATTCCAAAGACTCTCTGAATTGATAATAATATTGGAGTGGTGGAGGAATAATATAAAATATTCATTAAGGCTATTAAAGATATTCTTAGGCAGGAAAAAAAGAGAAATCAACAATAAGACACTATTTCCTTAATCTCTTTTCTAACCCTAGTATTTTATAAATACATAAAAACCCTGTAGAAGAGTAAGAAAGGGTAACCACTTCTGAGAAAGTAGGCCCCGGAGGCACACATTTTTGATAAGTCCAGTTAATTGCCTAGAAGTTCCTCCAGGCCAAGAGCAATGAATCAGTGAACATTTGTGTAGGGATGGCAGTGCCAATTCCCTTTGGCTATAAAAAGTTTATTGGAATTGATGATTTAAATCTCTTCTCAGCTAAAAGCATGTATGGTTTCTCTGGATTATTCTGTGTATTATAGTTCTGTGTACTTTTCAGGCCTGTATTCACTACTGAATTATATGCTACCTTAAGGCAAAGAGTAGGTGTTACTCATTTTTTTTTTCAGTACAGAGTCTTTCTCTCTTTCTCTTTCTCTCTCTCTCTCTTCTCTCTCTATGTGTGTGTGTGTGTGTATATATATATATAAAAAACAAGAGTGTGAACTTCAATGTAAACTATGAATTTTATTAGTAATAATGCATCAGTACTGTGTCATAATCTGAAGATAATAGTAGCAGAAACATATACGTGTGTGCGTGCACGCAAACACATGCATGTTTGAGGAAAAGTGCAAGAAAACTGTACTATCTACTCTAATTTTTTATAAGAATTGTTTTAAAAAGTTAAAGAATAGTATACAATGACTAAAGGCTGTTAAAATTGTACCAAAGTAGAAAATCTGAATTTTATATCATAGAGAATAAAATGATGAGAGTTTATTCTATATACAAATATATATAATATATACAAATATACGTAATATATAAATATATATATATAGGTCAAAATTTTGACCAAAATAATTAGAATAAGCAAATTCAGTAAAGTTGCAGGTTTGAAAATCAAAATACAAAAAGTAGTTAATTTTAATATACTTAAAATAATACAAAGTAAATTAAGAAAACAATTCCACTAACGATAGCATCAAAAAATAAAACTTAGGTATAAATTTAAGTAGAGTGAAAGATTTGCACACTGAAAACTCTAAGACATCAATGAAGGAATTAAACATAAATAAATGGAGAGATATCTCATTTTTGTAAATTAGAATAATACTGTTAAAATGTCCACACTACTCCAAATAACTCTAAGTAATCTGATTCAATGCAATCCCTATCAAAATTACTATGACATTCCTTAGAGAAATAGAAAAAGCAATTATAAAATCCATGTGGAACCAGTAAAGAACCCAAGCAGCCAATGGAAAACAAACAAACAAACAAACACAAGAAGCATCACCCTTTATGGTTTCAAATTATGTTATAAAGCTATAGTAACTAAAACATGTGGTATTGGCATAAAAACAGACAGATAGACTGATGAAATAGAATAAAAAGCCCAGTAATAAATCCCTACATAACATCAACTAATTTCCATCAAGTACGTCACAAATATACAATGAAGAATACTGTCTTCAATATGTGCTACTGGAAAAACTAGTTATTTACATACAATAGAGTAAAATTAGACCAGCAAACCACCATACCACACGTTTACGTATGTAAAAAACCAGCACATCCTGCACATGTACTCCAGAACTTAAAATAAAAATAATTAAAAAAAAAAATAGAATACAATTGCACCCTTATTTATCACCATACACAAAAATAAACTCCACTTGAAGACTTAACGGTAAGAACTGAAACCATAAAACACCTAGCAAAAAATAAAATAAAATAAAAAACAAGAAAAAAATACTTGAGATTGGTCTTGGCAATTATTTTTTGAAGATGGTACCACAAACTCAGGCAAAAAAAGCAAAAAATAAATGAGGAGGATTGTAACAGCTGAAATGTCTAGCACAGCAAAGCAAACAATCAACAAAATCAAAAGGCACTTTAAAGAATAGGAGAAACTACTTGCAAATGATAAATCTAATAAAAAATTAATGTCAACAATGTACAAGAAACCCATAAAACTGAATATCAAACAAAGTGAATTAACACATTAAAAAATGGGCAAAGAAAAAAATCACTAATGGGTACTAGGCTTAACAGCTAGGAGATGAAATAATCTGTACAACAAACACCTTGTGTAACAAACCGACGCTTGTACCCCTGAACTTAAAATAAAAGTCAAAAAAAGTAGGCAAAGAACCTGAACGGACATTTCTTCAAATAAAACATATAAATGGCCAACAGGTATATAAAAAGATGATGAGTATCATTAGTTATCAGAAAAACATAAACTAAAACCTCAGTAGGATATCACATTACACACATATATATGCACATATATATATATATCACAGTTTTTAAATTCATTTATGGATCCATAAATGTTTAGGTTGATTACATATCTTGACTGTTGATAATAATGCTGCAAAATACATGAAAGTGCAAATATTTCTTAGGTATAGTAATTTTATATCCTTTAAGTATATGTCCAGTAGTGGGGTGGATAGAATATATAGTAGTTATCTTTTTAATTCCTTGAGAAATCTCCAACTGTTTTCTATAATGGCTGTGCCAATTTACATTTCCACCAACAGTGCACAAGGATTCCCTTTTTTACTATACAAAACTTTTAAACATATACCTAAGTACACAAAATAATCTAATGACACATAATATGCCCACCATCTGCATCAACAATTTTCAA
>NW_012113919.1:3485520-3499968 GCF_000951035.1 Colobus angolensis palliatus
TACATATATGATTATATACTATGTATTATATATTATATACAAGATTTATATACACATATGTGTATATAAAATGCATGCTCAATGCCTAAAATTATGTACACATTAGCTTAAAATAAGTGTTTGCTAAAGAAAAAAATGCATTGCACAAGGAAAAACATTCATTATTTATTATTCATTATTTCTGCTTGAGAACAGAAAAGACAAAATTCCGTTGAAGTGTAAGATTTAGTATATGCCCTCTGGTAATCTACTTTCTACTTTAAGAAATAATCGAGATGAATCTAGGAGAAAGATCTTAAAATGGCCCTGAAGCAGTTTACAGCTTTGCCCTCTTTACCATGAAATACTGTAGTTTTTAGCCAATATCGCATATACTACATGGAATGTATATAGAATTAAACATTTCTTTAGTTGTCCTACAAATCTATCATCATCTGAAACAAACAATAAAATAGCTGAAACACAATTCTTATGAGATATCAAAGATCCTGACTTTTTGAGCTATTACAAGTAATTAATGACATTATCTCTTAAATGCTTTGTACAGTTTTTGGTACAAGATGAGTATGGAATAAATATAAATTTTGTATTAGTTTGCTAGTTGACTTACAGAAACAGACATTTGTTTTCTCACAATTCTGGAGGCTGGACATTCAAGAGCAATGCACCGTTCTGGCAGGTTTCTCTCCCTGGCTTACATATGGCTACTTTCTCCCTATGTCTTCATGTGCCTTTTCTTTGTGCATTCCTTGTGTCTCTCTCTATTTTCTTATGATGACACTGTATTTAGGTACCCACGCTAAGGTCTACAGTTTATATTAATCACCTCTTTGATGACCTTATCTCTAAATAGTCACATAGATTAGTGGTCACCCTTAAGAGTTCATTTAGTCTTAATCACCTCTTTAAAGGGCTTAACTCCAAATATAGTTACATTTCTAGGTACCAGAAGTTGACACTCCAATTTATGGATTTTGGAGAGTTGCATCATGTCCCTCTAAAATTCATATATTGAAGTGTCAGCTTCAATATTAAATATTAAAATAATAATGTTAGTAACATTATTATTTTATAATAATTATAAAATTATATAATAAAATAATATAATTATATAATATATAATAAAATTATATAATAAAATTTATAATTATAAAATTATACCATATTATTAAAATATAACAAAATACTAAAATAATAATAATAATTTTACTGGTAGTCAAATAGCAAAATTATTCTTTTGTTAGAGTCAGGTAGGTGGTAAACTTCTACAATTTTCTGTAAATATCAACTTATTTATTTTGATTGTATATTATTTTGTAAGAAATTACCTTGAAACTTAATGACTTGAAACCAAACCAAACTTGTTGTCTTCACAATTTCGCATGTCAGGAATGTGAGAATAGTTTGGCTGAGCAGATAATCTTTGGTCAGTGTTGGGTCAGTTGGATTGGCCTGGCCTGAAGAGTTAATTTCTAGAACAGCTGTTGCACACATAACTAGTCCCTTTGACTGCCCTCTTTAAACCTTTCCAAAGATGTCTCAACCTCCAGGGTCTCTCCTCATGATTTGATTTTTGTGTGTGTGTGTTGGGTGGGGCGGGGTGGGGAGGGTTTTGTTTTTTTTTTTTCTTTTCACAACATGGTGATCACAGGTTAGCTCACTTTGTTGTTATTGTTATTGTTGTTGTTGTTGTTGTTGTTTTTTTTGAGAGGTAGTCTTGCTCTGTCGCCCAGGCTGGAGTGCGGTGGCACTTCTCGGTTCACTGCAAGCTCCGCCTCCCGGGTTCACGGCATTCTTCTGCCTCAGCCTCCCGAGTAGTTGGGATTACAGGTGCCCGCCACCACACCCAGCTAATTTTTGTATTTTTAGTAGAGTAGCTCACTTTCTTACATGGCAGCTTCGGGTCACCACAGCTTTTCCCTAGTCCAGTTGCCTGCAGCAGTAGCCGCGTGCAGTACATCCAGTTCAGCAGGAGCCATGAAACGCAGTCGCCATCTGTGCAGGCAACTGCAACTGCCCGCCCCACTGCACTAGCCGGCGTGCGTGGCTGTGCTCGGTGGCCCGGAGCCCATGATTGCTCGCCCACACACGCGGGGCTCATCCTCAGCAGGTGTGGAATCCAGGCCAGTAGCATGAGCGGATCACAGCCTGCTGGACCGGCCGAGGAGGTGGAACAAACCCAGTGGATGTGAGTAGTACTCAGACAGAAGGTGCAAGCGGCCACATAGGTTTCTGGCTGGCGAAGCAACATCCCAAGGATCCTTTTACATTACCAAACATTATTTACTTATCAACAAAATGTAATTGTAAATCCATGTCCACAGAATATCCCATATGATATCACAAAAAGTAACTGAAATAGCCACAACCCCTGCCTTCTGGAATTTTACAATGTAGAGCAGAAAACAGACTGCTACAAAGGCATTAAATAAAAACCAAAGCACTGAATGTTTACATTCATTGCAGGAAAATGAAATCAGTCATGACTTGCATGTCTTCATTACATTTTTGTCAAACTTTTACTGGCAAGTAGTAATACTGATTAATTTCAGACATAAATTTAACATATATTTTATTTATCATTGTAGTACAAAGGTTAGCAATCTAAAAAATGCTCGTACTCCACAAAGCATGAGAGAAACTACAGGCTAGATATTAACTGAAATTATGGATTGGCTTTGTGTGAGTAACAATTTTATGTATCATTTTCTTAGAGATTAAAATATTACAGAAATGTTAAAACAGGCATTGAAAACTTGATAACACCTTTCTTCATTTTACATAGTGCAACTTGAAAGTGTGGAATAAATATATCTGGGGGAGGAATAAATATATATATCAGTCCTGTATCAGAGATTTGTTTTGCAAAATTATTCTTCCAATTTTTTCATTTTTCTAAATGTTGCTTTTATTTCAATTTAATTATGGAAAACATTTTTTGTTTTGTTTTAAGGTAAGATACTCATTTCCATAATTCATGATCCTTTATAGTTTAGAGGCAGATAGCTTAAGTATCAAGCAAAGTTTACTTTAGAAAGGCCAAACAATTCTTATTTTAGCATATACTCAAAAAAAACAGAATGAAAATATTCCTATTTATTGGTGTCGTGTACAACCAGAAAATTTCTAAATCTCATTTCCATAAGAAAGGCATGCACACAAATAGTTCTATATCACATAAGACTGTTTAGAATTCCTCTACCCTATACCATAGATCACAGTTTAAAATTTTGTTTTCTCATATGATGTGATCATATAATAACAGGATATCAGAAATTAAAAAAAAATGCCTACCAAATATATGTGAATTTTGAATTTTGTCTTTTAAAGAGAAAAACAATTGAATAACTGTCTGGATTTCTTGTTTTGACAGAATGTCAAAAAAATTCTCTATTTTTTAATCTGAGGATTTTAAATTGGTGAAAATAATTTTTCTGTAGAGAAATATACCCCTTTTGTTATTAATTCTCTGCTTGAGTGTTACAATTTTATTTTAGTTTGTTATAGTGACATTTGATTTAATAGTAATGAGGTATACAGAACTAAAATTGCTTTTAGATAAAGTAGATATGCAAAAACAGTATGGAAAAGATTTTTTTATCTGTAATAGAAAAAGTTCCATTGATTTAATTACATATTCCAAGTAAAAATGTATGTTTTTCATGAAAATGTGCTTTAAAGTTCTTGTATATAATACAATATTAGTCAACAAGAAAGGATAGCTAGATATGTTACAAATAAACATTAATGTGTATAGCCTACTCTATAAATAGTCACTGGCCAACTAGTGTGGTAGGATTTTTCATCTTTTCTTTCTTTTTATATATTATATTAGAAACATGTGAGACATATAGAAAAGAAAACAAATGGCTTAATGAACTTCATGTACACAAGTGTTATCAACCCATGGCCAAACTTCTCCATGCGGCATCCCAACCATTTCCCACCGTCCCCATTTTAGCACCAGATTATTTTAACACAAAGTCTCGATAACATATCATATATTAACGGCAATATTATATTCCCTTTAAAACATATGTGCAATGCTTTTAAAGCCTTAATATCATTAAACAGCTAGTGTTCATATTTACCTGAATATTACGTAAATTTTTCAATTCCTAATTTTTTACTTTCGCAAAGTCATAAGGATATGAATTTTTACTTTCTGAGATCTTCCTACTTTTATCTGAATCTAGCCTGTCATTGGGTTTATTATCCCTGTTTTGTTCCGTTTGGATTTCACTCTCAGCAGTTTCTCTTTAGTGCAAACTTTTGTCCTTGAATAGTGCTTAGGTTAGTTATTTAGATTCCAAAACAGCTCCATTCCTGAGGACTTCCAATAGTCCCTGGACACTCACTGTAAATTTTAGCTTGTGATACTCTTGTTTAATTCCTGCTGATGTTCTTAGATTTTTCTGCAGTATGTGTCAGTAATATGTAGGCTTCTCAGATCCAAAGATTATGACATGTTTCTTTCCTCATTTTTCTAGTACAAACTCTTGTATAAGGAGATTCTTAAGACTGTGGTGGCTGGTTTCTACCCATTTATATTTTGAGGTTTATGGGAATATATTGTTATGCAATGCATTAGTTTCCCATGGCCGCCTTAGTAAGTTCCATCACAAATTCATCTCTTCTAGTCTGGAGTTCAGAAGTCCAAAATTATTTTAGGTGGGCTAAAATGTAAAGATGTCAGCTGGAATGTGTCCTCTTGGAGGCTCTGGGGGAGAATCTGTTTCCTTTGTTTCCGTTGTTTTCCTTGGCCTTCTAGAGGCTGCCTGCATTCCTTAAACTCATGATCTGTTTTTCACAAAACTGCAAGTTTTTGTCTATTTGGCCCATTTCCCATTTCTCAAATCTCCCGTGCTGAACTTTTATAAACTCACATGTGATTACATTTTGGGCCTGTGATGGTTAATACTGAGTGTCAACTTGATCAGATTGGAGGATGAAAAGTATTGATCCTGGGTGTGTCTGTGAGGGTATTGCCAAAGTAGATTAACATTTGAGTCAGTGGGCTCGGGAAGGCAGACCTACCCTTGATCTGGTGGGCACAATCTAATCAGCTGCCAGTGAATATAAAGCAAGCAGAAAAATGTGAAAAGGCAAGACTGGCCTAGCCTCCCTGCTTACATGTTTCTCTCGTGCTAAATGCTTCCTGCCCTCAAACATCAGACTCCAAGTTCTTCAGTTTTGAGACTTGGACTGGCTCTCCTTGCTCCTCAAGCTTGCAGACAGCCTATTGTGGGACCTTGTGATCACGTAAGTTAATACTTAATACACTCCCCAGATAGATGTACATACATATGTATATATTTTATATATAGGCAATTTTGCCTAGTGAGTCTTATTTTCACATTGTTGTTAATAACAAGTGTTTTTCTGGGCACCTAGGAAATACCATTTGTTCAAAAGCCAAAAGATAGTGTCCATATTCTTATTTATCTTTCAGGTTAAGTATTTTCTCTATTGCAAATTAGCCACAAAATTATAGCAACTAAACCATTTTGTACACTGAACAGTAGACTCGAAGAGCATCTTTTTAGATAGGATAAAGGAACTTGTTTAAAACAAGGTCACAGAAATTCACTCCTATGTTTTGTTTTAGAAATGTAATTATTTAAGCTCTTACATGTAGATCAGTTATGCATTTTGAGTTAATTTTTGCATGTGGTCTGAGGTAAGGGTCCAGCATCATTCTTTTGCATATAGATACCTGTTTTATTCAGCATCGTTTTTTTTGAAGGCCATTCTTCCTATGTTAAGTGGTCATGTCTCTCTTGCTCAAAATCAGGCTATAAGCATAAAGGTTAATTTCTGGACCCTCAATTTTATTTCACTGATTTTATTTCTTTTCCTTATGCCAGTACAACACTCACTCAAATAATGTAGCTTTGTATTAAGTTTTGAAATCAGGAAATGTAAGTTCTCTTATGTTATTATTTTTCACTAGTGGTTTGGCTTCTGGGGGTCCCTTGCTTTATTACATGAAACTAAGCCCAGTTTATGAATTTCTACAAAATCTTTAGATTTTAAGTGACAGAGGTACTACTCTTCCTTTCAACTTAGAGGCAATTATATTTTTCATCATTGGCCAACTTTCAACATGTTTTATCTCAAGAAATAAAGAGTCCTGAGGAGAGGAAGAGAAAGGGGGGGATGACCGATATGTAGTCAACACACACACACATTTGTTAATTAAGTTCTCCCTCTTATATGGGTGCAGTTTGTGGTACCCCAAAATATTTACAATAGAAACGTTAAAGATCACTGATCAGAGTTCATAAATGCAGAGAGAATAATAATTTTTAAATGTTTGAAGTCTTGTGAGAATTACCAAAGTCTGAAACAGAGACGTGAAGTGAGCACGTGTTGTTGAAAAAATGGCATTAATATACTTGTTCAATGCAAGGTTGCTACAAACTTTCAATATGTAAAAAATGAAGTATCTACAAAGTGCAATGAAATGAAGTATGCCTGTTCAAGCTTATGTTATCTGTAATCAGATATAGTTTTACTTCTTCTTTTCCACAATGTGTGTTTTGATTTATTTCATTTTCTTACTCAGTTGCCCATGCTAGAAACTCCAGTGTAAGATGGGAGAGAGATGATGAGAGCAAATATCACAATTCTAGTGAAAATCATTTAATTTTTTTACTATTAAATATCATGTTAGCAGTGGGTTTTTAGTAGATGACTTTTATCAGACTGAGGAAAATCCTTTCTCTTTCTAGTTTTTTGAGATGAAGTCTCGCTCTGTGGCCCAGCTTGCTCACTGCAAGCTCCACCTCCTGGATTCACACCATTCTCCTGCCTCAGCCTCTCGAGAAGCTGGGACTACAGGCACCCGCCACCACGCCCGGCTAATTTTTTTTTTTTTTTGTATTTTTAGTAGAGACTGGGTTTCACCGTGTTCACCAGGATGGTCTCTATCTCCTGACCTCGTGATTCGCCCACCTCGACCTCCCAAAGTGTTCGGATTACAGGCGTAAACCACCACGCCTGGCCAAGAGTTTTAATTTTGTGTAGATACTGGACTTTGTCAAATGCTTTCACATCTATTGAGATAACCATGTAATTTTATCCTTTATTGTATTTATATGGTATATTACATTTACCAATCTTCCTGTTTAAAAAACAATTTAACATTCCTGGGATAGGCTCACATGTTTATAGTGTATAATCATTTCTGTATGCTGCTGGATTTGGTTTGCTAGTATTTGTTGAGAATTTTGGTCTGTAGTCATAAGTATTGATTTGGAGTTTTCTTGCAATGGCTTTATTTTGTTTGAATCACAGGGTAACAGTGGCTTCATGGAATTAGTTCAGTATTCCCTTCTATATTTTCTAGAAGATGTTTTGAAGGGTTGGTGTTAACTCTTCCTTAAACATTGGAGAGAATTCATAAATGAAGCCATCTAGACATGAATTTTTCTTTATGGGAAGTTTTTAAACTGATAAATAAATATTTTAACTATTTATAGATGTATTCATATTTTCTGTTTCTTTTTTTTTTTTTGAGACAGAGTCTCTCTCTCTCTGTTGCCAGTCTGGAGTGAAGTGGCGTGATCTCAGCTCACTGCAACCTCCACCTCCCGGGTTCAAGTGATTCTCCTGCCTCAACCTCCCGAGTAGCTGGTACTACAGCCACACGCCACCACGTCTGGCTACCTTTTGTATTTTTAGTAGAGACAGGGTTTCAAAATGTTGGCCAGGATGGTCTCGATCTCTTGACCTTGTGATCCACCCGCCTCAGCTTCCCAAAGTGCTGGGATTACAGGCGTGAGCCACAGCACTCAGCCAGATTTTTTATTTATTTTTAAGTCAGTTTTGGTTTTGTAATTTTGTAGTCTGCTTCTTGATGTAACTTCCTTTTGGAAGTGAGTTGTGGAATTAGATACTGGTAATGCTGGTATAATTGTGTGAATATAATTTTTAAATAAATACTGAATGACATACTTTAAAGGAGAAAATCTGGTATGTAAGATGTATCTTAGAAAAACTCTTATTAAATATATTAAACAATAATGCATTTTACGTGAATTTAAAGTTGAAAACATTCCTTTATAAACTGTATGAACTTAGAGCATTTGGCATGTATGGTGATCTAGAATTACTAGGCTTATAATTATTGATCTATTTCTGGGAGAGGTGAAGTTACACACAGTTAAAACTTTTAAGACTCTTTTTGCAAATTTGCAGTTTATGAGTGTACCTTTGAAATGTACATTATTCATTTGCTTTTACTTCTTAACAACTGTAGAGGTCTTGGCAGTGAATCATGTTTAAGAAGCTCTAAGATGTCTTCCCAAACCGTGAATGATTTACTTGTAAAAGAATGACATTTAACTATGCACCTTTCAAGTGTCCCCAGTGTAAAATGAAACATAGTGTTCTTTGTTGATCTTACGTGATACCCCTGTGGAGATTAGTAAAAATTTATTATCTTTCTTGACTTAAAGAGGTATTTTTTACGTTAATGGTAAAGTGAAAGTAACATACTTCATATGGGTTATAAGAAACGTTAACTTTTTTTTATCCTTAAGGAATTATAGTCAGCCATAAACTCTGTAAAAAGGATGAAATCATTACTTAGATCAGGAGCATTTCAAGATGAGAGAAGATAAGAAAACGTGAATGTCAAGATTTTTTGAAAAGTTAACATTTAATTGCACACTTTTAAAAAGTTTATATTAAGAAGTCAATATAAGTTTAATCAAGTAAAAGATAAAGTAATTTTTTTACACTTTTCTTGGAAAAAAGAAATAGAGGAATTATAAAATTTTTTTTGTGATTACCATGATACATAAAGGCACAAACATATACAAGATTTGGCCATCAATGAAGTTAAGTAAATTTATAACTTTTAAGTGTCTATGTAAGTTTGAAACTTAAAAGCATTTCAACCTACATAGAATCTAATTTTATTTTATTTTATCAAATGATAATGCAGTACCATAAATGAATAATAAGCTACTTTTATTTTTTTATCTAAAAAGCCATCCAGCTTTATTGAGATAAAGTTGTTTAATTAAATTGGATATATTTAAAATGTACAAAATGGTGTTTTTATATATGTACACATTATGAAATGATTATAATCAAGCTAATTAACATGTCCATCACGTTTCATAGCTAACATTGTTTTGTGTGTGGTGGGACAATTAAAAGTCTACTTCTCAGCAATTTCAAGTATAAAATACAAAACTATGAACTACAGTCATGGCCGGATGTGGTGGTTCATGCCTATTATTCCAACAATTTGGGAGGCCAAGGTGGGAGGATTCCTTGAGCCAAGAAGTTTCAGACTAGCCTGGGCAACATTGCCCTGTCTCTACAAAAAGAAAAATAAAAAAAAAAAATGAAGTTTCACTGTAGTCAAGTTTCACTGTAGTCATTTTGTTATACATTAGATCTCCATGGCTCATTTATCTTGCACAACTAAAATTAGTATCCTTTGATCAATATTTCCCCATTTCCTTCATCACCAGCCCCTGGCAGCCGCTTTCTACTCTTTGCTTGTTTGAGTTTCACTTTTTGGACTCCACATATAAGTGAGATTGTGCAATATTATCTTTTTCACCTGACTTATTTTATTTGGTTAAATGTTCTCCAGGATTATCCTTGTCGTTGCAAAAGCAATCTCCTACTCTTTTATTAACAATGATATAATTGTTAACATCACTGTTATTACCATTATCAACAGAAGAAGCAACTCTAATGTTTATTATATCTTCTATTCCAGTTCAATTACACATGCTTTGCTGTAATAACATCTGATGTTATATGCCACAGTTTTGTAAAGAAAGAAAACTATTGGGCCCTAATTTAAGAGATGAGAAAAAGCACGGCACAGAAAGTATGACTAATTTATATAATTCCACCCAGATAGCATATGTTGGAATTAGAATTAAGCATTCAAATACATAGACTCTCATGTAGTGATTTGTCTTTTCACCATTTAACTTCTTTTACAGCAAGTTTATGTCTTATTTACAAACTCATTGGCCTGGAAAGGAAAATCAGAAATTCTGGATTTTATTCTTAGCTCTTATTTCCTCTAGTTTTACGGCATGGGGTAATCAGCTCTTTATCTATAAATGCAAATATATCACTATTACTTAAAAATATATTTCAGTTCATAAATTCTAGCTATGTCTCTCGTTTTCTACAAAAATGCTCCCAACATTCTTACTTCTACGATCCAATTGACTTGTGACATATTTCATAAGCTTCTACAGTCTCATAGAGAAAATTATGTCCGAGACAAAATTAAGAAAGGATAATTATTCATAAAATTACAGCAACAGACCACATCTGCATCACTTTTGTTTCAGTGTATTTTAACGGTGTTAGAAACAAGAGTCAATTTTATAGAGTATGGAGAGGAAATACCTAGACAGTTTCTTATTGGTAAGTACTCTCATAGTGTTGAGAAGCAAAAGGCACATTCAAATCGGTCTTCAGATATATTTGGCAATCCTTGATTAGCTTTAAAGGGGCAAGCAAACAGTTCTGAGGCATTTCAAAAGAGAAAGGATTGCTCAGTATTAGTGCAGAATGTTTACTGTGGTTGTTCAATTCTTAGAATAAGTGGGGATCGATGGAATGCTTTTCTGTGGTCAAGCCACAATAATGGTCCTTAATTAGGGGAGAGGAGGCTGCCACGATAGGCAGTTTCTCATCGGAAAGACTTTGACTGCCGCCAAGTGTGGTGGCTCATGCCTGCAATCCCAGCACTTTGCGAGGCCAATGCAGGCAGATCAATTGAGTTCAGGAGTTCAACTCCAGCCTGGCCAACATGGTAAAATCCCATCTCTACCAAAAAAAAGCCCGCAAAAATTAGCTGGGCATGGTGGGGCACTCCTTTAATTCCAACTACTTGGGAGGCTGAGGCAGAATAATTACTTGAACCCTGGAAGCAGAGGTTTCAGTGAGCCGAGATTGCGCCACTGTACTCCAGCAAGGGAGAAAGAGTGAGATCCTGTCTTCAAAAAAAAAAAAAACAAAACATTTTTTGACGGCAAATTTATAAAAGTACCCCCATGAATAGGGGACTCATTTTAATGCACACATTTAAAGTGAAAATTAAAAGTTAATTTACTAGACAGGTTTTAAATACAACCTTTTTTTGAAAAATCAATTATTTAAACCAGAATTTCTAAAACTTATGGTAAATTATATTTTAGAAACAGAAAGGTGTAATTTTTTTCCAGCTATGAAGCTACACAGAACATATTTAATATTTACATGCAAAAATATTCTTAGTAATATCATCATATGTTTCGAATATCACTTGCTTTAAGGATTTTAGGCAAAAATAAGAGGACTGCTTGTTGGTTGGTTAATTTGGCTTGTTTTTCCTTGCTGTAACAATTTGTAAGTATTATTCAAGGTTTTTCTCTGGTCTTTATACATGATATGTACATTTACTATATAAGATATTGCACAGTGGCTCATGCCTGTAATCCAAGCACTTTGGGAGGCCAAGGCTGGGGGCTCACAAGGTCAGGAGATTGAGACCATCCTGGCCAACATGGTGAAACCCTGTCTCTACTAAAAATACAAAAATTAGCTGGGCATAATGGTGCATGCCTGTAATCCCAGCTACTGGGAGCGCTGAGGCAGGAAAATCCCTTGAACCTGGGAGGTAGAGGTTGCAGTGAGCCGAGATTGTGCCACTGCACTCCAACCTGGAGACAGAGTGAGACTCCATCTCAAAAAAAAAAAAAAAGAAAAAAAAGAAAGAAAAGAGGTATTTTTGCTGGGTTTTAATAATAGAACACAAATTAATGATGTTTCTTATTTGTGTTGTTACTGTCTTACAACTATTATCAAGTTTAATATTTGTGTATGTGCATGCATGAGTACCTGGGCATACAATTAAGTCCATGAACTAAACCTGTCATGTTCCACGCTACTAACACTGAACAATAATTTCATTTTTTTCCCACCAGACTTTCTCATGTTTCTCATCTTACTCCTTTCTGTCACGTCAACTATAGAGATGACAAGATCTTACATGGATAGCTATTTTAAGAATATAATATTTGTGCGCTTATTTGTTCTTTTAAAAGTAAAACAAATATAGTTTGCAAATTGAAGTATTTAGAAAAAGTTATTTTCTACTTTTTAATTGTTCTGGTATTTTAAGTGTTTTGAAGATTTATCTTGCCTAATTAGTTTCTTGCTATATAATTTCCACCTTCAGGAGAATGCACATTCAAGAGATTACTGTTGGATTAAATCCTAGAAATTTTGATGAAGCAGTTGATTGTAGAAATGGAATGGTATCAAATCATTAATCCATGCTACCTTAATAGCTATGTTGGAACTTTACTATTTTACAATAAGAAATCAATAAAAAGGGAAGTAATTCTTCCTGACAATTAAAGGATTCTAATTTTCAGCATTATAGATGATTATGGATGCAATTTTAGAAAATAAATTGTTAAGGAATTTCGTATCTTTGCAGAAGCATGATCAAAATTACAGCAAAAACTACTAAATGTCATTATTTAAATCCAAATATGCTCTACTGATTTGAATATCGTGTTGTGCTGTTTATACATTTATTCTTTCATTCTGTAAATTTGTATAATGCTCTAACATTGGAAAGTTTAACAAAAGTAAATATTAATCAAATAATATTTCCAAGAACTCCTATATTTATGTTCACTCCAAGTGTGTTGCATTGAAATACTTTTAAACTATTCTGATCATTATATATTTATGTAATCATATTATTTCTATATTCTAATCAGAAATTGTATTTAAATGATACTGAGAATTGAAACATATGGGCTGCTATGTGGATTTCACCATAATATCCCTACCAACTACTTTTATTCATAAAATAAAATGAGACATACAATTACTGCATGAGTATGAGACATACAATTACTGTTTTTAAGAATATGACACGTACAATTACTGTTTTTCTTGTGACTAATACACACAATATGCATATTTCTATTGTAACTTGACAGGAAAATTTGATAAATTCATATATTTAACATAGAGTATAATAGTAATAAATATGAGATACATATAAATTTTAGGTAAAAGAAATATTATACATCCAAATATAATATTCAAGGTTAAAAAATTGAACTATGAAAAATTGAAATCATAAGCTGGAACAAAAATTCTAGATGAGATTATAAGGTGACACAAAGCAGCAAATGAAAAGTGATTTTCTTTTAGCATAGTGCAGTTTATAGGCAAAGTTGTCCAAGGTAAATTAAAATTATTAAAACTTATGTGGCTTCCATATGTTGGATAAGAATTCTTATAGTTACCCATATCATAAGAAGAAAACTAAGGCACAGAGAAACTAAGTCACTGGCCAAGGATCACATGGTTAGTTAGTGGAAGAGCAGATAATTAATATTTGTAGAGTGTCTTTAAGGCCAACTGCTAAACAAAGTTAGATGAGCCTTTTGCAAAATTTGAATTTAACATGTTATAATTTGCCTGCATTTATTATTCTGAGTTTGTAGAATGATATTTTAGGAAATGTTCTGATATGATTAGAAAACTTTGGCAACACATTCTTATTTGAAAATTCATAAAACCATGTATAGAATAAAGACTCTGTGATGGATTGAGGTTAGGAAGTTGTTTATGTCAGCAAGTCCCAAATTTATTTCAACACAGAATGTTATTTTCATAGAGTAAATGAAATAATGGTCCTTGGGGAAATAACACTAAAAATTACTTTTAAATTATTTGCACTCTTTTTATCTTGCAAAAATGAAGAAGTAAAATATACAGAAAAATAAGCTTGTACTAGTAAATGTAAATATTATAGCATTCTTAGTGTTGAGAAGAGAGCTGTCATAGAAACTAATGGATGGATGCATAGATTCATAGTATTGAAAATTATGAAAAAATAAGATTGAACGAAGTAGAATGGTATTGTGCTTAATGTTACAAAGTGCCCAAATTTTTTCTATAAATACAAGCTGGCCATATCTAACTTAATTCCCAACATGCGCAACACGAATCTTTTTTTTTTTTTTTTGAGATGGGGTCTCACTCAGTCACCCAGGTAATTTATAGATTCAATGCCATCCCCATCAAGCTACCAATGACTTTCTTCACAGAACTGGAAAAAAAAACAGCTTTAAAGTTCATATGGAACCAAAAAAGAGCCTACATTGCCAAGACAATCCTACGTCAAAAGAACAAAGCTAGAGGCATCACGCTACCTGACTTAAAACTATGCTACAAGGCTACAGTAACCAAAACAACATGGTACTGATACCAAAACAGAGATATAGACCAATGGAACAGAACAGAGACCTCAGAAATAATACCACACATCTACAGTCATCTGATCTTTGACAAACCTGAGAAAAACAAAAAATGGGGAAAGGATTCCCTATTTAATAAATGGTGCTGGGAAAACTGGCTAGCTATAGGTAGAAAGCTGAAACTGGATCC
>NW_012113919.1:3501313-3559130 GCF_000951035.1 Colobus angolensis palliatus
AGAAAATGTGGCACATATACACCATGGAATACTATGCAGCCATAAGAAAGGATGAGTTTGTGTCCTTTGTAGGGACATGGATGCAGCTGGAAATCGTCATTCTCAGCAAACCATCGCAAGAACAGAAAATCAAACACCACATGTTCTCACTCATAGGTGGGAACTGAACAATGAGATCACTTGGACTCTGGAAGGGTAACATCACTCACCGGGGCCTATTATGGGGAGGGGGGAGGGAAGAGGGATGTCATTGGGAGTTACACCTGATGTAAATGACGAGTTGATGGGTGCTGAGGAGTTGATGGGTGCCACACAACAACCTGACACAAGTATCCATATGTAACAAACCTGTACGTTGTGCACATGTATCCTAGAACTTAAAGTATAATTTAAAAAAGAAAGAAAATACGAATTCTACAATTACATTAAGTTGAACTATTTATTAATTACCTCATTTTAAGGAAAATATGGTATATTTTATTTTTATGATTAAAAATAAAAATACTCTGATTATAAAATTAAAGGGTAATGAATACAGAATATGGTTAAAAGATGGAAGTACATTTGAAATCTGAGATATAAAATAGCAGGACTTGAATTTTACTATTGTATTAAGAGCAAAGTAGTATTTCAAATGTAGAAATATATTCAAAGGGGATTTAACTTATTTAAACATTTTTGTCTTCTACCATTATATCAGAAATTCAGGTTATATTGCATTTTCTAAAATGAGCACTTCATGCATTCACTATAAATTTTATAATATTTACAAAAAATTGTATTGTTTATAACTTTCACCTTAATAACATAAGATGATATTATAGGGTATGTAACTATGTGAAATATTGTTTCATTGTGGACTTTCAGGACAACTACTGTGAAATAGCCAACATAGTTGCAAACAGTAATTATGAACATTATAGAACTCTGCTTATCAACAGGAATAGGCAAGTCAGAGAAGTAAAAGCTTGTGTTCCATTTCTACACAAAACAAAAATGAATTTTCAAAATTGCTTAACTAAATGAACATGTGAGTAAATAACTTCTAACGTCCATAATTTATGTTTGTTAACATTTGGCTTTATGACCAAAATATAAATAGCACAAAATTACCTTGGGAAATATGTGGAAATGTGTCTAAGTCATAGAAGCAAACCATTGTGTGCTTCATATCTCATTTGTTAGAAATTCCTCTCTGCCCTTTCCTGGTTTTGTATTGTTAGTGTTAAGCTCTTATGGTCAGGGTTTTCTTTCATAGCAAACAAATAAAACTCTAGGCCTTCGGCTTTCTAAAGCCAAAGGGGAAAAGAAGAGAGAAAGAGAAAGTTAAAAAAGGAGAAAATGTTTTATTCTCTCTTATGGCTATGGAAATGAAGACACTATTCTGTGTCAAGAAACTAGTTTTGATGAAGTGGTGAATTGAGAATATTAACAAAAGCATCAATCTTATTTGCCTTTTAAATGTGAAGACTTATGAAAATGTATAATCCTGTTCAAGTTAGTGTTTAATGAACACATATTTTAAGGCAAATGCTCTACAAATATTTTTACTATGTCCTCTAAAATAGAATCTTTAATCCCTAACAGTTTTCCCATCTATTTTATTCTTTTTCCTAACTAAATAGTTGCCATGTTAACATTTAAAGTATATTTTACATTTTATAAACACTTTAATAATACCTATAGGGCCTTTTGTTAAGCCAGAGAAGAAAGTAGATTTACCATTCTCTCCCTTCATGCATAAAAGTATGATTTAGATGGATTCCTTATTAAAACAATGTAACAGTCTTTCATACCTAAGTTAACAAAATAAAGTGCTCTATATAAATGATGATCCCCCAAACTGGACAAAGTCAACGAACTATGCATTAGTTCTTGGCCATTTGTATCCAGAAATATCTTTCCTTTTATCATAGTATTTAGATTTTACCAAGTCATTATTGTCACTAGTGTAGTTAAAATATACACTCTGTGAAGGAAGAAACATGCCTATTTAGTCCACAACTTTGTCCCCAAGCTCCCAATACACTCCTGACACACAGAAATCATTCACTAAATATTTATTGAATAAAACAGTGAATTACAAAGTGGATAGATGATTGTTTCATTGAAATTTGGAATTCGAGCTAATAACGTTCTTGAAGGATACCACAGTGAGAGAAAGGGCAAGAAGATGATACTCTGCTGCATATATGGAAAACATAAAGTTTTAAAAATGCCTGACTATAGTATTTATTAGGATTATACTTGCACCTAAGATATAAACTTAAGTTAGAGAAAGCATTTTGGATAACTGATTTTCAAGCTAAGACAGTTTTGGAAGTCTGGTATATATGAGTAAAAGGTTTCAATTTCTTTTTTAAAATACAGCAGTATTAAATAATATAGAAGACATTGTATAGGAAATATCTTCCGAATATGAAAGGAATAGAGGAATGGAGCTTTATTAAAATTAAAATATATTATGCAAATTAATTTCTAAAAGCTAAAAATGATTTCTCAAATATATTTCTATAATGTACCATATGGTAATAGTTTCATAAAATATAAACAAAAGTCTCACAGAGTCAGAGAAAGAAAAAATCATATCACTAAGAAATTTCTTTCATATAACTAAAATTTCAAGCAAGCCATCTTTGTCTTAAAATCTAGAATGTAAAACCAGGAAACAGTAGAATTTGCCTTTAGAAATGCTTTATCTCTAGCATTTCTAAATGTGGAGTCATTATTTATTGAATGAGTAAACAATTCTGCAAATTTTTAATATTTATTACTTGTTACAGGGGTTTCCAGTGAGCTTTTTTATTGAAAAATCATGCTTCCTAATTTACCAGAAAAATACTCACAATCTGCAAGATCCAGAATGAAATCCTTCAAAATCTGATTATAAACTCATTAATGAGTCATACACATTAAAAAGAGTTAACATCTTTATAAATGCAGACCATCTTCCTTTTATTAATTTAATCTATCTTGTTTTAGTCAAGTAGGCCCAGACTGGTCAGCACTAATTTTTTTCTCTGTCCCTAGGGTATATAGCTCTTTTTTTTTTTTCTTTTTTTTTTTTTGTATTTTTTATTTTATTTTATTTTATTTTTTTATTATACTTTAAGTTCTAGGGTACATGTGCATAATGTGCAGGTTTGTTACATATGTATACTTGTGCCATGTTGGTGTGCTGCACCCATCAACTCGTCAGCACCCATCAATTCATCATTTATATCCAGGTTTCTGGTGGAAGACAAAGTTATTACCTTAAGTAATGTTTAAAAGTTAGTTTAGGCTTTGTAGACTTTCTTGTGTGGATGAGTGTCAGAGGCTAATACCAACAAAATATGGAAAATGTATGTTGATGAGGGAAAGAAATTGGTACAGATATTGATAAGCTAAGAAATGGGCTGTTTGTCTGTTCACTTTCTCAACTTTGCTGCCAAGAAATTGAAAAAAAACAGAAAGGTTGCCTATGCACAGAAGCTGAGTTCTATAACTGAATAGTCTCTGTGGTGCAGAGATTCACCCGTACCAGGGGCCAATTACGTTCTGATGATGGCGACCTCAACTACAACTAACTTATTGTCAGGGAACCCTAGGAAGTCAGTGATCAGCCTGCACCCATATGGGCATTTGCTCCCTAGTGTCTCAGCAGACAAAATTTCCCCGTCCAAGCAAACTTCCTGACCCAGCCTGAAAACCACACGTCACTCTTTGAATTTAAAAGCTCATATAAGAAAGAAGAAAAAAAAGTTTAAGTAATTACATTATAAAATATCTTTCATAAATTAGTTTTTGGGTTTTGTTTTTATTTTTTAATATAGAGTTCCTCCCCAGACTGAAGCAAATAAAAATTTGGTGAAGATAGTGACTGAACTCCATGGACATGGCCTTTATAAAAGCCCAGTAAAATTCAGTTAAAAGCAATGGGTCAAACTAGGAAGATATGTACAAATCAATTTAGAATATCTATAAGTGCGAGTAATGCAGTGCGAAATAAGAAATTCGATATCCATAAAACTGGGGGCAGGGCAAAGCAGAGAGGTTGGTAGCTAGATAGAAAAGCCTAGTGCAGAGTTTCTCAAATTTGACACTGTCGACATTTGGGGCCAGATAATTCTGTGCTTATGAAGCATTGCCCTGTGTAATCAACAATATCTCCATGTGTTGTCAAATGTTCCCTAGGTGTCAAAATCACCTCTATTTGAGAACCAATGGTTTAGAGATAGGAGTTGAGCAGTGGATCAAAAATTTAGGCCTATCTATGCAAACTAGTAAGAAGGAATCAAAATGAAGTTGGGCAATAGATACGGATGACTAGCGATACCATATTCTATCTCGGCAATTAATAATGGTACAAAGTAATTACAAAATGACACTCATTGTTAAGCCCCTTATTAGTTATATTTTATTTTAACTTCATAAGATATGAAATAAATATTATTTTGGCTCCTATTTCATAGAAAAGAAAAATAAGGTTGATAGATAGTAACATCATAGTAAATATATTATTATTCATGTAGGCCTAAATTCAAAATCTATGAATAAGAGAGTATGCTGGCCAGGCACGGTGGCTCACGCCCGCAATCCCAGCACTTGGGGAGGCCGAGACCGGCAGATCACGAGGTCAGGAGATCGAGACCATACTGGCTAACACGGGGAAACCCAGTCTTTACTAAAAATACAAAAAAAATTAGCCACACATGGTGGCGGGTGCCTGTAGTCCCAGCTACTCGGGAGGCTGAGGCAGGAGAATGGCGTGAACCCAGGAGATGGAGCTTGCAGTGAGCCAAGATCTCGCGCCACTGCACTACAGCCTGGGCGACGGAGTGAGACTCCGTCTTAAAAAAAAACAAACATTAGAATATGCTGCCTTACGTTTTTTGTATGATTCCTTCTTGAAAGGAAGCAGTGTTTGGATACCTAAGCGTTAAGAGTTGGTAAGTGTTAGTGGACTCTAGAAATTGCACAAATAATAATCAAGCTTCTTTTCATATTTCTTCCATCTATAAATACTGCTTATTACCTCCATTAGCATAGTAAGACACAGGCACAAAGTTGAAAAGAAAATGTTAGGATTTCATTTAGTGTGTTCATGTTGACTCTGGCTTCATCATGTTGTCATATGATAGTTTTTATTTTTCTGTATTGCTGCAGTTTTATTTCATTGTATGTACTTTGATATGTGTTTCTGTAAGCATTGAAATCATTTGAAAGAACATGGGTTATTTGTAAATATTAATAGCTCAGAAGTTCAACAGCATGAATGGTAGAGCTACATAAAATCATGTAAAATTCAGAATTTATTTTGAATTTTAGTCAAGTATTTAAAATTTCTGTTTAGATAATTTGAAAGAGCGTTAAATAGGTTTTCTCAGTTGCAGCATAAATATAACCCCTTGCTATGTTTTTTGGTAGATTTAATATTAAAAGATATTTAATATGCAGAGCTTATCTCTGGCTATTTAGATGTTCAAAAGTTATATGATTCACCTCCATTTATTTTATGACTATCAGAATAAAGGAAAAATTCATAAAGTGTATCTTCAGTGCTAGATGTAAATCAAATAAAATATGTATGATAGGGCCATTTTTATTTGAATTTGTTTCGGTTGATAGGAACTGTGCTTTGTGGCTGTCTGATAGATATGAAATACTTTTATTTATTTATTTTCCTTTTCCCAGAATGAGATGACTATCATTGTGATTCATTCTTTTAAGTTGCTTCTGTATGGTGACTAATGTGTTCACTCAAACACCTGGTCAATCCACTACACAATATCCAGCTGTTCTCTATTCTATTCTTAATAGAAATAGTGCCTGCAGGCACACACCAGCTTGGTGTGCACAAAAGAAATGCATATTTGAAAAGTTGTTTTCCTCTCAAATTATTAATAAGGTACCTCCATCAGAGCACTTTAAATATAGGGGGAGAAAATTGGCCTGGAGGAGAACAGACTCTTAATATATTTATTACAAAATTGAAAAGAAACTGTTTTGTTGTTGAAATGAATATAGCAGTCTGGGGTGTGTATGATGTTTCAAGGAGTTTGCAAACATCAATATACTATAATATGTAATAATCACGTAACTGGGGCTGAAATATATTCCTAACAAATGGTAAAAAAAAATGTAGGTATTACAGGCTCTCTAAAATACTCTCAAGGAGGTGAAGTTTTACTTGGATTTTGAAAAATTGATGTATATATAGCCTGAGAGAGTTGAAAAGACATTTATTCACTAAGATGGGTAGAATGAAGTACAGAAAAAAAGACAGGAAAGTGGAGGACAAATATCCAGGAAAAGAGATGGAAAAAGAATAATCTGGTGGTATTATGCAAGATGAATATGAGTGTCTAATAGGGGTAGCAAGTTTAGCAGTGAGAACAGTATAAAATCTATTGCAATTATTCAAACATGAAGTAAAAAGAGGCTGAACTCACCAAATTGCAGTAGAATAGAAAAGACAGATGTGTGAGGTATTGCACATGATGAATCAGGTCTTCTTTTTCCAATCTCCAAAATAGCCTGATAGTTAAATATGCTGATAATACAAATTTATGGGTGTGGTAAACAAGAAGCAAAGTAAATGAGAATTTGAAAGGGTCTGGAATGTT
Source organism: Colobus angolensis palliatus (assembly GCF_000951035.1). NCBI lineage: Eukaryota > Metazoa > Chordata > Mammalia > Primates > Cercopithecidae > Colobus > Colobus angolensis. Next base: position 3,507,922 of record NW_012113919.1, read on the forward strand.
TTGATAAACAAGCTCGTTGGCAAGCACATTTAAATGACAGCTCCTGTGAAGAAAAATATGTTCGATAATAATTAAACACCATCAGGAATTAATGGTTTGATTCATGAAGGAGCAGTACTTATCTTTTAGTCAATAGAACCCATAGCTACATTTATCATTCACACAAAATAATATTTATCACATTTACAAATTTATAAAACATTTTTACATATATTATCTCATTTGACATTAAAAGGCCACCATCAGGAAGACATAGCTCATACTGCAGTGTGCATTTTGTAAGTGCGGTCACTCATTCATTTCATTGTGTAATCATCCCATTGAGTAGGAGTACATTCCAGGCTGTACAGCAGGGATACTGTGTTAGGCAGAGTCATATTTGCCCTTGCAAGCTCAAGAAGGTATATCAGTCATTGTCCTGGAAGGAAAAATTATCTTTGAGGAACGTTTATAATGGTTAAATGTTTGCAATACCCGTAGGTGAATGAAAGCAGGGAACTTTTGTGTCTATGGTAAGAGGAAGGTGAAGTTAAATGAACCCCACAATAACTACCACTTGGTAGAGAAATGTGACCAACATGTGGAAGCTTGGAAGGGAATCAGTAGGGAAATAAATACTTCGCCTTTACCTACTCCTTACTCCCTATAATTTTGATCTTGTCTTACTGATTCTCGGTAGCCAAACCCATCCACGAGCCAGTGCAAGGGAATCTGTTGACCTAGTCTGTATGGGGAAGCCTCCCTAAAACTAGAGAAGAGTAAGCTATATAGCAAGTGGCTCAGGAAGGAAAAAAAGTCCAGTTACAAACCTGTGATGTGTCTTTAAGACAAGGTGTTAAAATAAGTACAGTAAATTATAGGACTATATGCATCTTCCTTACCCAGAGATTCATTCTAGGCAAATGGTCAGTTTTTTCCACAGAAGTTTACTCAGATTTGTCAGGTGAAAATGTCTAGGTCTAACTTAACTGGACCAGGAAAGTTACCCTAAAATATATACAGGGTTGGGCATGAGTGAAACTGACCATTTTTGAGGGGAATGTATGTTCCACATGCCCCAGATAGATACATAATAAAAACATTATGTGCACAAACATTAGTCAGTTTCCTGAAGTTCTGGATTAGCCATAAATAAAAGTGATGGTATATTTTTTTCTGGATCCAATAGAATATTTTCTTTATCATATTGCACAAATTGAGATGCTGCTTCAAGTTCACTTATATGCGTTTTAGCAGAGTCCTGTTTCCAGAAGTAATTTATGAATAATTCACTCTTTCACCACTTAGAAAGTTAATTAAAACATAGTTTCCATAAAGTTCCTAATTATTCCTATAACTGCTTCATAAATAAGTAGTTTAAATTGAATATTCAAATGTCAAGCCCATGGTAAAATTCTCCAGAAATTATTAAGTGTTATGGCAGACACTATCAGATCTCACTAACACACATAGTCTGCCTCTTCTTTGGCACCCATCACATTAATTTTATATCATGTGATTGGCATTGACAATTTATTCATAAAACAGTTATGTGTCTAGACTTTGTCAGACTCCATCTAACAGCAGGGGTACAGTTCTCTAAGATGTCCTCTTTCATTGTGGTGAACGCTGAGGCCCAATACCACAGAGGCTATAGGGAAAGATACTGGGGACTGCTGCAGCTTTGACACCTATTTGATTAAAATGAGCAGAGCCCGTTGAGGACCAGCAGTAGAAATATACAAAGAATAAGAATTAACTTTTTATTTTTTTAATATCCTGCTATTTTGAGGATTGTTTCTTACCACAATATAAATTAGCCAAGACTATACTTCTTAATATTGCATATGAGGCCCTTAATGATTGCCCACTTCCTGTTTATCATGTTCTGCAAAAAAGTGATTCTTTATACACACAGAACTGCTTTAAGTACATCAAATATTCCGTGTTATGTCTTGAAGAATTTTCATATCCATGCATGATGCATCCATGAAAATGCATTTCTTGCCATTTTTCACCTTACCTACTGTTAGTATCCCCACCAGGTTACCTTATTCATGAAAAAGCAGTGTTGTGCTGGAGCCAAGTCCATGAGAACGAACTGTTCAATGTTCAGTAATTTTGCAACATAGTTTTTTATTTTTTATATTTTATTTAATTTTACTTTAAGTTCTGGAATACATGTGTTGAATGTGCAGGTTTGTTACATAGGTATACATGTGCCATGGTGGTTTGCTGCACCTATCAACCCATCATCTAGGTTTTAAGCCCCACGTTCATTAGGTATTTGTCCTAATGTTAGGCCTCCCCTTTTCCCCCAATCCCCTGACAGGCCCTGGCGTGTGATGTCTCCCACCCTGTGTCCATGTGTTCTCACTATTCAGCCCCCACTTATGAGCAAGAACATGCGATGTTTGGTTTTCTGTTCCTGTGTTGGTTTGCTGAGGATGATGGTTTCTAGTTTCATCCATGTCCCTGCAAAGGACACGAACTCATACTTTTTATATGGCTGCATTGTATTCCATGATGTGTGTGTGCCACATTTTCTTTATCCAGTCTATCATTGATAAGCATTTGGGCTGGTTCCAAGTCTTTGCAATTGTAAATAGTGCTGCAATAAACATGTATGTCATGTGTCTTCATAGTAGAATAATTTGTAATCCTTTGGGTATATACCCAGTGATGGGATTGTTGTGTCAAATGGTATTTCTGGTTCTAGATCCTTTAGGAATCACCAAACTATCTTCCACAATGGTTGAACTAATTTACACTCCCACCCAGAGTGTAAAAGCATTCCTATTTCTCTGCATCCTCTCCAGCATCTGTTGTTTCCAGACTCTTTGATGATCACCATTCTAACTGGAGTGAGATGGTATTTCACTGTGGTTTTGATTTGCATTTCTCTAATGACCAGTGATGATTAACTTTTTTTCATATGTTTGTTGGTTACATAAATGTCTTCTTTTGGGAAGTGTCTGCTCATACCCTTCACTTACTTTTTGATGGGGTTGTGCAACCCAGTTTTTAAAAAAGCCTCAGTATTAAATTAGATAACTTATAAGCAAACATTACTTTAAAACAAAACGTATACTTAAAATGAATGACTTTGTGATGATTTTCCTCATTTTACTATTATTTATGTTTATTACATACACATGTTGAAAATAATATGCTGTGTTGTACTACTGTACTCTTTCTACCTTCAAAATCAATGTCATCTATTTGGTAGTTTGAAATTGATCATAGTGAGATTATTTTTACCATGGAAATCAGCAAATATCAAAGCAGGGTTGGATTAATTCAGTTTCTTCACTGTCTAGATTTAGGAAAGTATGAAGTGAATGTTTATAAAGCAGATTAAACTTAAATGGAAAGTGTGTTTGTAGTCTTTACAACTGCCAATACATACAAAAATATTGAGGAAATAGTCTTCCAGTCTCCCAAAACAAATATATCTGTCTGGTTCAACAAAGCAGTTGCTCACATCACTAATAAGCAAGTGCAGTTTTGACATCCTTTTTATTTTTTTGAGATGGAGTTTCACTCTTGTAGCCCAGGCTGGAGTGCAATGGCATGATCTGGGCTCACTGCAATCTCTGCCTCCTGGGTTCAAGCAATTCTGCTGCCTCAACCTCCCCAGTGGCTGCGATTACAGGCATGCACCACCACAGCTGGCCAATTCTGTATTTTTAGTAGAGATGGGTTTTCACCATGTTGGTCAGGCTGGTCTCGAACTCCTGACCTCAGGTGATCCACTCACCTCTGCCTCTCAAAGTGCTGGGATTACAGGCATGAGCTACTGCGCCTGGCATACATTTTTATTGTTTTACTTTATTTTACTCATAAGCATAAATTATCAACCAACATTCATTGTCCCCAAGTGACAGTTATTAAACATTTACCAGCAAACGGCTGCAAAAAAGTTACTTCATTCAGAAAGCTTATTTTTATAATCTTCTTTCAGGAAGTTTTATACATTAACCCAACTTTTATGAACTTAATGTTTGTTATTCCTCCAAATTTGTATGTTGAAATATAAGCAAGAGGTAATAAAAGTAAAATGCAGTTGTAAGGGTGGGTCCTTAATATGATAGGGCTGATGTCCTTGTAAGAAGAAAAAGGGGAAACAGTGATCTTATTCTTTCCACCATGTGAGGACACAGTAAGAAGGCAGCTGTCTACAAACCATGAAGAAAGCCCTCAGCAGAAATTTTATCAACTGTTACTTTGACTTTGAACTTTCCAGCCCCAGAACTGTGAGAAATACATTTCTAGTATTTAAACCACCAGATCTTTGGAGTTTTCCATGAAAATCTAAGCAGACTAAGACACCAGTTCCCTCTGAGGAGTGTTCTTCCTAACCGCTTTATTGCTCACTTAGCATAATATTATCAGAGAAATTGTTATAGTCTAGTACAAGTGTTTCTGTTAGTCACAGTCAGTACTAATAGTTATTTATTGTATACTGTATGGGAAATACATTTTATTTGCTATATTTAGCAGCTTTTAACAAGTAAAAAATATTTGTTCTTTTGAAGATTATAATGTAGTGTAGGGAGACAAAATAAACAAGTAAGAAAGACCAATATTTTATGGCAGATAAAAAATAAAGGAAAATTAAACAATGTAAACAAGTAATTGTGAAGAAAGGAAATTTTTTATATAAGGTGGTGATGATTTGCCTTTTGATATCAGCACTTTGATTTGCTCCACACATTTCTAATTCTCTGCTTTCAGTAATGAAACAATCCTTCCATAGCTACTGGAAATGCTAAGAACTGCCTTTTTGCATTTAAATCTCCCTCCAAACACTGACCTTAGCTGAAGTGAATTGCCTTTCTTCATTGTTGGCAGCGTATATCTAACTACAGGTCAGTGAGTGTTTAAAGGGCTCTAGACTTCTTGTCTCAATTCAAGGCAACTCTGTGTGACCATTCCAGCTTCAGTGCTCCCCATGAAACTGACTGAGGCCTCCATACCCATGAATCTGCAACCAACTACTTTTGTATGACTACATTATCAGCAACCAACTTCTTCCTCTGCCCACTTCTGCTTCCTTAACTCCTCACATTGTTAGGCCTGAAAAACTCCTCACTAATATTTTTACATGTGAATATCTCTGTTTCAGAGTCTGTTTCATGGGGAATTCAACTACCAATAGTTGGTAACAGAAGTGGTCCAATTAAGCAGATGTTAAGTGGAATTCTTGAATTACTCACAGACTAATTGACAAAGAGTTCTCTTTCACTGTGGTGGGGGACCATGAATAGCCTTGACAGTGGTAGTGTTACAGATGTGCAGTTGTTGAAAGCTCCACTGGTGGTTAACTAAGATGATTCACCAGTGGAATAAAAATGCACTGACAAGCGTAAAATGGCATGTCTTGAAGTATAGGAAAAATTGTAATCATGGCAAAATCATTAGATAACTAATGCTGGGGATAATCAAAGACTGAGAGTAATTGATCAGCAATTAAATACAAAGTGCAAGTATCAGAGGAAGTCCTGGTGGCATATAAATAGACTCTTATTAATCAACAATACAGAAGAAGCTAGGCCTCTAGTCCAAGGCTTTAGCAAACTTCTGAGGTTAAAGTTTTATCCAATATGTCTGTTACCAAGAGTTCATGGCATTAATTGGAACAGTATGGGGGATTGAGAAATCGGATGACAATTTATGTTGAAGAATTTCAAATTACAAAACTGAATGGTGCATCTGATCCTTCTGTAGTGGTGACCCAATCCTATAATTTTAGAGCTAGAAAATAGAGTTTAACTTGTATGAAGAGAATTCCTTATAAGAGTACACTCTTATCACTCACTGCCTTCCCCTACCTCCCCTCTTACCACTAGAACAAAACTAGGGGAAACACACAATATAATTATATTATATGGCTCTGTGTCCCCATCTAAATCTCACCTCAAACTGTAATCCCCATGTGTCAATGAAGCGACCTGGTGGGATATGATTGGATTATGTGGACTGTTTCTCCCATATTGTTCTTATGAAGATTAGAGAGTTCTTACGAGATCTGATAGTTCTTAAAGTGTTTTCTCTCCTGCCACCTTGTGAAGAAGACACTTGCTTCTCCTTTGCCTTCCACCACGATTGTAAGATTCCTGAGGCCTCCCCATTCATGCAGAAGTGTGAGTCAATTAAACCTCATACTTTATAAATTACCTGGTCTCAGGTAGTATCTTTACAGCAGTGTGAAAACGGACTAATACACCCTATTTGGAAGATGCAAAGTATTCCAAGAGAAGGTGTTATCTTTCCAAATAGGAGCAGTAACAAGTCAACATATACCTTTTGGAAATAAATAAACATGATTAGGATTACATCCTGTAAGTACTTGATCAAGAGGAGCAAAATATAAAGTTGGATAAGAAAAAAAGTTGTCATTTTATGAACACTCTCCCAGAAAGTTGCAGTTCATATTTTGGCTAGTGCTTTGGGATGCAACACTGAATCATTAGTAGTATTTATCTTAATAATGTGGAGAAAGCAGGACAAGTAGGAATTCCAGAACTGTTATGACAGACAAGGTAAGTACAATTTAAAAGACAGAGAAAGTGAGCATGTAAATATGGCACGCTGTGCAAGTCTAACAAATCAACAAGAGGAGTATGTTTCATGGGAAAGTTCCAAAGGACATTCCATCTACCAAAGCCATTAGAAATGTGATCGCGAGTGAAGCAAGAGTATCTCTGAGAAACACCTAGGCAACCTGCTTTGCAGATTAGGACTGAGAGTAGAAAATGTTGATGTGTAACTTTTTTCCATGATAGAAATGAGAATGATAGAATTCTGATGTCTCAGAGACCAGATGGCAGCACTTAACCATCAGAAGAAAGGTGGGTGCAATTATCACAATGAGGAAGGGAGGATGGTTGGGAAAAGAAGTGATTCATAGAGAACTAGAGAGATAGTTAACAGACGACAAGATCCTAGGGGCTAAACATATGGTCTCAATCAGTAATAGAAATGTTCAATCTACGAGAATGTTTTATTAAATATAAAATTAAAAATGGAAGATTGGGAGTTAAAAGCAGTCACGCCTATGAAAAGTCATGTTCCCTTACCCCGTTCTCCAACCATTGTAGACTCAGAATCTATTAAATGAAAGAGAGCCCAGATTGTCCAGAGAAAGGCTCTTACACTACCATGACAAGTGTGTATATATGGTGATGATTATAGTAGTCCTTTCTGAAACGCAAAAACTATCGTTCTTATTCAGGTAACCAACACTGAGATAGGGTAATGTTCAAACGTTTCGAGAATTGTTCGATTTGGAATCCAATTGACATTGATACAAAGAGATCCATCTTTAAGAATGCAGCTAATGGGACTTGAAGTAATAAATAATGTCCTAGCATAGTTTGGGCTTACAGTGGTTTCAGTGGCTCCAAAGACTTATTTTCACTTCACTTTTTCACAAATGTGTAATTGGAATAAACATTATATTCTAGTAGCTGAAAAAAAGGTTCATATTTGTTCCTTGATTAGTAGGGTGAGATCTGCAGTAGTGAAGAAGAGCAAGTAGAATTATCAATAAGTGCTGCTTCCTACTCAACATATTGTGTCAAAAGGAATATAGTATTGTGTGGCAGGGGGAAATATGAGACTGGATATTCTTGAATAAATGACACAGGTGATATTCCCTTATTACATCCTCGTTTTGATTTACCGGTGTGACCCTTACAAAAGCACCCTGGAGAATAAAAGTAAATGAATGCAAATTCAAGAAAATCATAGATCCAATTACAGCTTCTCTTCCAGATGTTTATTTGCTCAAGTAGATTGAAACTCACTCAGATTCATAACATACAGACATTAATCTGGGAATAGCAATTTTCCCCCACCCCTATGAGAAAATAAGGGGTTCAACGATTACATTTATGTAAAATGGTAACAATATACATTTATGAATTAGCTCAAGGACTATGTTAACTCTCATGCCATTTGTCTGACATAGTCCAAAGAGACTGTACATGACAAGAATATCACATTGTTCCACTATATTGTTGACATCATGTCAATCAGATCAAATCAGAAAGTAGCAAGTATGTTGGTCCAGAGTGTATGTGATACAATCTACCTAGTTTCAGAAGGTGTGGAGCATGCCTTGACATCTCTCCAAAGAAAATAACAAATTATTGAACCTAGTTTCATCTCCTATAGAAAAGGAAACTCCTGAAGCAGAGAAATCAATGTTTTTTTAACCATGTTTTACAGTAAACCTTTTTATTTTTTCATTTTGAGGAGAATATATAATAACATATCATGGTGGGAATTTAAAGATCAATTATTACAAAGGTCCATATTGGGGAGGTTTCTACCATGGTGTTGATGAAAATTCAGATAATTAAAAAGTGTGCAATAGGCTTTTAAGGTTTAACTGAACAACCTTCTATTGGATGTAGAAGACCATATAAAGCAAAAGACCAAGGACAGTATAAAATTATTAAATTAGTCTATTCTGTGGGTAGAGTTGAAATCTAAGTAAACATGGAAGACTTTTAAAGAAATATTTAGAACATGTTAAATTGCTTGAGGAATCCAGGTGAGAATGAAAAGAAGGAAATAGATTTCTGGATCTGAGCTGGAATATACATATATACAATTTGAACTGTTAAACACATATTTGATATCAAAATCCAGAAGCCTGAAAGAACTGACTTTAGTTTGACAAAGAAGTGGAATCAAAAACAACTCCTCAGTTACTGCAACAGTATTTTTAAAAGAGTAGAATGGGCAAAGGATACTAAGAAGAGAAACATTCAGTAAGGGAACAATCAAGAGCGGTGGGTTAACAAAATGAATACAGATATGTGCTTAAAGCAAAATGGACAAATTAGTTATGTCCTTCATAGTTTCTGGTGGAGTAAAATATTAATACAATGTGGTCATTTGATTTGATATTGAGAATGTCATTTTTGTGTTCATTAGAATGGTGGGGGAAAAAAAAAAAGTCTTTTGCCAAATATGCTGGATGTGGCATTTGGTAAAGACAAATAAGAGACAGTTAGAGAATGGTAATTGAGTGCGATGTCCTTTTTTTTAAGAGGCATTTTTGCTCTAAGATGGGTAGAATACTGATATGGGAGTAATGAGATTGGAGATTATATAAATGCCAGGGCAAAAAAAAAAAAAAACCAGAGCTTTCTACATTATTTTCTTTTCAAACTTGGAGAAGGAAGGCATGCATGTTTCTGTGATGTTTGATATTTTTCAGTAAAGTAGGGTAAATGAGTAAAGAAAGAAAGAGACAGAGTAATTATAATATGGAATCATGTCCTTCCAAAAGGTAAGTGAGATAGGAAACTGAGAAGAATGGAAATGCTACACTCCTGTCACAACATTAGCCAGAAACAAATCATCTATAAGTTAATGTGTCTCTCTAGTTACACTTTCTGTAAGCCCCAGCGAATCATTTTACTGGAATATTATGTATATTTGGTTGTTTTATTATTCTCTATCCTTGAAACTCACATAGAAGGAATTTAAACATTTGGTATCTGTTTGAGACATTGTTCATGTTTTCTTTGAAAAGAATGGTATCCATCTGCATACTGCATCAGCTCATCTCCTGTCCACCGATGAAATGAAACTATCTTTTATTCTCAAAAAAAACATATCTATATAGCCTTTTTCCTGCTGTCATTTTTATAATTTTTGTAATGTTTTATCGCATCCAGTTGTTCCCGCACGTATTTGAATATTTGTGCTTGCTTGTGCCATATTCCATTTCATATTACCTCTCTGTTCCCATATATAATAAAGTCACTATAGAAGAATGTCCCATGCAAGTGATTTGTATTGAGCAAAGCTTTCCTCTGCATGCACTGTTTTCTAGATTCTCACTGTTTGATGACTTTCACTTGCCATTCAATTTTGTGCAAAACATACTGATGTCAAAGAATAATGTTTTCTGAGGAGTTAGTCTGTCAAAGTTGTGGGAGTTCCAATCTTCAAAAGGAATAAATAGACAACAGTTTGACTACGTGGCTTAGTCTAAAGTGTAATCTTAGAGATTTATAGTGAAACTGTACTACAATATATAAAGATCTGGATTTTTTTATATGCTCTTCTTTAATGTAACTTCACTAGCTCTCACACATCATAAACTCTCCAAAAGACAATTGATTTCTTGTTTGTGTGCAATGATGACTGCTTCTTTGTCTCAGCACATTTCCTAAATAATTTATTGAAAATTTAATTTTTAAAATAAATAAAAAATACACACTACTGCTTCCTTGGTATGTGTTTTTTATAAATAAAAGATATTAACAATATATTATACATTATTATTAAATTAATTTTATGACTTCAGGTATTTTTACTTAAATATGATTAATATTACTTAAATAATGTAATAATGTTGAAAATGATAAATCAGTAAACCTTTCATTTATTTGGAGCTATCGCAACATATATGTGGTTAAAATAAAACATTATCTGTAGATTTTATAATTTTATTTCTACATTTGTGGTTGTGCAACATAAATATTAACAATAATTTCAAAGTAAAATTTTGCAATTTCAAAAAAGATCTACAATTCCAAAGATGTTTGAAGTTGTAATGCCACATTGATGTTAGCTATGTTTTGTGACAAAACTATGCCATCTATTCCAAATATTATTTAAAATTAAAGATAAACTGATTTCATTCAAAAAGATTTGCAATTCTTTTGCTTCAGTAGAGATATTTTAATGAAGTAATATAAAAATTAGCCATCAAAGACTTGACTTTTGAACACATAGAAATTGTTCTGCCTCAATGAATTCTTGTTAATTTTACATTCTGTGATGTTTACAGCATACTACATTATTATTATATAAATTGACATTACATTTCACATGTTCATTGATTTTCTGTTTATTTCCTTGATTTTATTTTTTTCCCATTGGTGACTTTTTATCTTTACTTAAAACATTTTAATAGGATCCCTTTACTGCAGTGATGCTGTCATCAGATTGAGCCAAAAACATCTGAAAATATTGACAAAGCAAGTTGATTTTGAATTTTTGACAAGCACTGCTTTATGCTTCCATTGAACAGAAAGCAAATGGTCTCTTTTATAGACCCACATTACAAATAAGTACACAAGCAAGTATCAATATAAACATTTGAAAACAAATGATTATATATTTATAAATTAAATTGGTATTGGTGTGTGTATGTGTGAGTGTGTTACTCTTCACTTACCAGATAAGCTACCGTCTATGTATGGATGATAAATAAAATATGATTAATGATCACATTGAAAATAGTTCTCATAAAGCCCATTTAGGGATTTTGTTACAGTACTTGAAAAAATTGATTTGTTAGCAGCATAACAAAATCTTAGAAATTTTAAAAAATGATGTTTTCTGGAATGTCGTCAAAGCTAAATACATCAGATAGTATGATATATGAGAGAAAAAGATTTTATATCTTTGTATTCTTGGCATATTAAATAATTGGTACAGTTGTTTTTCTTCACGATAATATTAAAAAGGCATTGACACTTTAAATGGTATATGTTGTAATAACCATTTTTCTCAAATTGTTGTGCCTAGTGGGTTTGATTTTAATTTAATAATTTATCGACTTTGGCATAAGATTACACAACCACAAGAACAAATATTTTTTAACATTTTATTGTGTAATTTTCAGTAAAATAGAATTCCAACTGTTGTGAGAAATGGAAAACTCAGATACTATATAATCTTAAGTTCTGCAGAAAATTTGCTAGGTTAAAATAAGAGCAAATTGGGCATGTTAACACTTCAAACTTAAGCAAAATATAATATTCTGGTCCATAGGTACACACGATGGCTATATTTACAGTCCAGTTTCTTTTGAAATTGCATACCTACTTCAATGTAATATTCCTAAAATGCTTCAGGGTAATTTTTACAATTCACAATCTTTTGGAATAATTCATTAATTTGACTAATATTTATCACTGTATGACTAGTATGAAATCATCCCTGAATATTACCAATTTTAATTCAGTGTGAAGTTCTTCCTCCTTAATTTTAATTATCTTTCTCTCTTCTTGTCTCTCCCCTCCTTTCTTTGTTCTTTCCTGACTGCCTTCCTTCCTGCCTTGTATTTTTGAAAGAGATAATTTGGGATTCTTTGGCAACCACGAGGATTGGCAGCCAAGTCAAGAGAAAACATTGAGATTGAGGTAAATTGTGAACAGCATTGAAAGTCAAGTTGGCATTAACCAGATAAAATGTGACTAGGAGATGGGCATATGGAAACAAACACATAGAAAGGCGAGGGAACAGGGCAGAAATCAAATAATGTAATGACACTGAAGGAGTATACTTTGCATTTGGAGAAGTGACATAAAGAAGGTCATACAGGAAATGAGGGAACAGGTTGTTACAAATCCTAGGTGCCATCACAATAACTATTACTTTTAATATGAAAAAACATGAGGAAAGCACAGGATTATAAGAAGAAAATGTCAGGATCAAATTGCTTTCTGAAAAACATCTTCACTGCCTCTATTGTTCAGTAAATTGTAAGATAAAGTACTTGTGGGAACATCTCTGTAAGTTTTAAACAGGAATCACCTGGTTGGGAAGCCAGGGTGGATCACTTGAGGTCAGGAGTTTGAGACCAGCCTAGCCAATATGGCAAAACCCGTCTCTACAAAATATACAAGAAATTTAGCAGCGCGTGGTGGCGCATGCCTGCAATCCCAGCTCCTCGAGAGGGTAAGAATTACTTGAATCCGGGAGGTGGAGGTTGTAGTGAGCTAAGACCGCATTCCACCCTGAGTGACACAGTGAGACTTCACCTAAAAAAATAAAAAAACACAAAAACAGAAATCAAACAGCTTTGATGATTAAAATAACACAGACCAACAACAATAATTGAAAAATCATTTAAAAATAGCACTATTATTACTACATATACATATGTATATACACATATACATCACATATTTATTGTGTATATTAAAATTATTTACCCTGTCATAGGTAAGTTATTTCAATTTTTATTTTTTTTTATTTAATAAGGATATTTGTCTCAATTAGTTCAGCTTAAGAAAACATCTATTCAATTTGGACATCTATTTGTCCAGCACAAGCTTTTCTGCTAAGCAAAAATTTTCCAGCTTCATAAAGGCATTTTTAACTGCATTTGTCACAAGTACTTCAAATCTAATTTGTTCTAAACAGGGTTTACCTTCATGATACCTTACAAAAGCGATTTCAATTTATTGCTTATATGGTTTATTGATATCCTATTAGTCTACAAGCCAGACATTTTACAATCCTCAAAATTTTCCCTTCCGTCAATTGGCTATGTCTGACTGAGAAAGCTTATTGCATCTATGTCATGAATACTTTGAAATCCAATTTCCTTTGTTCACTCACCCTGGTGAATTAGAAAAGATTTATATCACTAATTTACTATTTTTCATATGTTCTGTAAGTATCAATGAAATTAGGCTAATTGATTTTTCTATTTTCAATTCTATCAAATTTTTATTCCATCCGCCAGTTTCAGTGCATCTTTCACTTTCAGTCCATTAACCAAAACATAGATGTCTCCTATCTACATCCTTAGAGCTCTTATCTATAGCACTCTAAAATAAGATTTCTTGTAGTAGGCTAGGAAGCCTAGTATTATCTGGAACACTCCAAACCCTTTAGCTTCATATTGTCACTCCTTCTTCCATTCCTTTCCATAGGTACGCTTATGCAATATTCAGCTAATTGCACTTTACCTAATTTAGTAATTGTTTGTGGCTTTTTTCCTTAGCTTGTGCTCCCCCTTTGACCAAAATCTCCTTTCCCTCTCTTCTTATTCCATCTGGCTACAGGATACCTACCCTCTGAGACTAACTTGTAAATATATTTTCTTCCCAGCATACTTTCCAAATCACTTCAGGTTGCAATAAATATATTTTCTATATGTTCAAATGGAATCTTAATGTTACAGGTGGAGCTGTTCAATGTGTTATTTAATAAATCACAATGCAATTTTAAGTACCATTGGACCATTTTTTCTCATAATTTATTGATATTTGTAGACTCTTATTACTTACCGTCCTTAGCAGTCTACTTTGAATCAGTTACAAGGGCACAAATATCACGTTAAAGTACCTTTAAATTACATCTTTTAAAATTCATAAGACAAGCATAAAGCAGTCCTTATGCCTTTCCTCATCCATGTTTTTAAGAGTTCTGACATTTTCAGAAAATGTTTCCTGAAAAAGAAAGGTGAGATGGTGTTTAATAAGAAAAGAAAATGCAAGCTTATGAAAGATGAACACTTTGTGCCATTAGATGATAACCTCTTTATTTTTAGCTTTCTATTGAGCACACAGGCAAGCTCTCATGTACATTAATGTATCTTTGAAAGTGTATCTACTTTTTCTAAAAGAAATACATTCCTTGATAAAATTCAATCTATTGTAATCCCAGCTACTCAGGAGGCTGAAGCAGGAGAACTGCTTGAACCCAGGAGGCGGATGTTGCAGTGAGCCGAGATAATGCCATTGCACTCCAGCTTGGGCAACAAGAGCAAAACTCCGTCTCCAAAAAAAAAAAAAAAAAAAAAAAAAATCCAGTCTACTAATCACAGTCTAATCTATATAGAATTTCCTTACATCTGACTCTCAAGCCACCTCAAAATCCTGAGACTATTATAGAAAGTTTTACATATGTATGACCTTATTGAATTTATAGCATAAACATTTAATCTTTAAATTGCAAAGTGCATCATAAAAAGAAGCCTAAGAAATTAAAGTATTTTTGTTTGTATATCATACCTTGTTTAGCATAATTTTATGTTAAAAAATTACTAAACGAAGATCATGGCTCATTAAAATTTAGCCAATAACCAAACTATTATTTAAAATGAAAATTTAACAAGCATTATTTTATCTTAGGGTGGATGAAGTGTAAGAGCTTTACCAAATAATTTTAGTTGTCGGGTAGTTTAAGTTTAGTTACGTTATTGGATATAGGATATACACAAATGTGTTACACTATTGGACAGGACTTGTAAGAGTCTGAGATCTCTTCAGTAGCCTGTTGCTCAAGGAGACTTGCATTTCAGTCTTCTAAAGGCCATAGCAATGTTTTATGAGTTTCCTATGCTGAATCACACTGAGCCTATGAGAACAAATATGGAATTTATTAACATATAGCTATTATTCCTCAGTATATCTAGACTGTTGCTCTGTTAGATTTCGGAAGGACCAACTATCTCAGACAGTATCTTCATATCTCATTCTTTTCATGGTTGACAAATCCAAATTTCCGAATTGCAGTCAGTCTACAATGGAAAAGAACTGCAATCTATGAGATACACATGACCAACTGGATTTGTTTTTTTAGAACATTCAAATGTTAAAACGGGTTGCTGAATAATGTCACAAAACAGATTTTTTTTCACCTAAGCCACTTATTTGTGGCAGTAATGTAATGAAGCACGTTGATTTATGACAGTTTTTGGTAACGACATATGAATTTCACATTAAGTGTCTTGCTCAGTTAAATGCTTCCATGAAGGTGATTAAGTCATAATTTTTAACATCTGAAAACCTATAGCTTCGGATGACTAGTTATTATAATTACTATTTTTAGATTTATTTAGTGTCTTCTAAAATGGTAATGTGATAGACATGAAAGACTCCAATCTTTCATAGTGCCACAAAAGATAAAATAAAAATATTTAATATCCCAAATGGCTGTATGTTATATATAAATATTAATAACTTATTATTAAATAATTCTGTTTAACACTCAAATATTTTGAAAACCTGTTAATACCTGTGTTTCCAAAGATTACATTTTCAGACTGGACTTGTAGAAGTCTGAGATCCTTTCAACAACCTGACACTCAAGAATACTGTGTTATCAAAAAGTCATTCTCAGACTGAATATACATATTGATTAAAAAAATTATATATATATATATACACACACACACACATACATATATATATATACACACACACACACCAAGTAGTCTTCTATATTTTCAGGGAGAATATTATTTCATTTATATAAGGATAAGTTATTTAGTTTAAATTATGTGATCACTCAGTGTCAAGGATGTGATCAATAATTTTGTTTTATTGTTTAAAGAAAATCTTACCAAATCATATAGAGTGAAAAATGGCATATAAATAGCAGCATATGAAAAACACTAAATTAAAAATGAGAAAGTAATATAGGAGAGATTAGATTTGATAGACCTGGGTGAGATGATGTTGTCTCTTCAGGATGACCTCCACATTCTCTCTCACTGTTGCCATAAGTAGGTGAGTTTAAGTATTCATAAAACTTCTTGTGGTATAACTGACCCTCCATGCATTTACCATTTTGTACAACAACCTAAACTTGGTTCTTTTTGCTATAGATATTACTAAAACTTCATTACTAATTATGTAGAAGAGAATAAATGCATCTGTGAAAAAGCCTTTTAAACAGCCTTTCAGTGTAGTTTTTGAAGCATTAATCACTTCCAGTTTCCCACTCACAATCTATGTGACTTTAGCAAATTATTTATCCATCCCATGTCGCAGTTTCCTCATCTGTGATATAAGCTAATACACACCTAATTCATCGATTTTTATAAAGATTTAGTGATTTCTTATTTTTAAAGTTTTCCAGGTTTTTTTTTTCTTTTCTTTTTTTTGAAATGGAGTCTCGCTCTGTGGCCCAGACTGGAGGTCAGTGGCACAATCTCGGCTCACTACAAGCTCCGCCTCCCAGGTTCAAGCCATTCTCCTGCCTCAGCCTCCCAAGTAGTTGGGACTACAGGCGCCCACCACCACACCTGGCTAATTTTTTTTGTATTTTTAGTAGAGATTGGGTTTCACCGAGTTAGCCAGGATGGTCTCGATCTCCTGACCTAGTGATCCACCCCCCTCAGCCTCCCAAAGTGCTGGGATTACAGGCGTGAGCCACCGTGCCCGGCCAGTTTTCCAGTTTTTATGCACACAGAAATGTCAGGGCTTTCATTATTCCTGCTGAAGGTATTTTGTCAAACATCCAGATCATGGGTTCTTAACTTGGAGTTCATGGAATCTGTGTGTGAAATTCAGGGATTTTGAGATCTTGTGTGGAAACAACACATCTTTGAAATTTCAGATTATTTTCATTTGATATATCTTGTGCAGATACCTCAAAATGCCATTTATAGTTATCGTTACTGCAAAATCATAATAATTATTTTGATCAACAAAACGTTAGTGATTACCATCTTCCTCTGTACAGATGGCTATGCCATAAAACTGGCCATCTATTGAGCTATATTGGGCCTGGCAATAGTCATTAGGCCATAAAACACTCAAATTCAGAGTTCTCCACTTCTGACCCAGACAAGAAGTTACTTCCCATCATTGCCCATTCACAATCATTTGCTGATCAGTATGTAAAAGACAGTTAACAACCAGCCTAGAGTTTAATGTTCAGCCATTACATTTGTTACACTAATTCTTCTGGAAACACAAAATTTAACTTGGATTTAAATGCTTGCTTATTTATTGTGTCATGAGAAGCATATATATGTTACAATTTATAAAATACTGTAATAATTGTCAATATATTTCATGTTTATTGTAATACTAGGTATTTCTATGTAATTTATGCATTTAAACACATATTTTGATGGGTAGTTTGTGGAATTGGAACATTGTACAAGTGGGCCATGGCACACACATGTGCACACACACACACATTTAACTTTCAGACTCTACCTACTAAGTTGTTTGTAAAAGTTCAAAGGACACATTTTCTCATAAAACTTTCATAGTTTTCCCCAAACATAATTAGAGCAACTACTATATATGAAGTGACTTACTTTATGTCAGGCAGGCACTTTATATATACCATTCTAGTAAGTCCATACAGAAAATCTGCAGGCTATTTGTTTTAATCTTCAGTTTACAAATACAGTCTATAGAATGTCAGTAAATACTCAAGACTAACCAGACTGCTACAGGTTGAAGTAAAATTACAAATTATAACTTTAAAGCAATATTAGATATATTTCTGTTTTATTTATCTGTCATTCTTTTGTCCTTTTTGCTTCTAGTACATTCTAAGGCTTTATATAATTGATATCAGCCTTTCTTGTGGCAAATGGTGCAAAGATTTATACATAGTGGGTACTCGCTACATATTTTCTTGACAAATCAAGGTGTGGATTTTAATTCAGAGAGGGGAAGTGGAGACAAAGGAAAGTAACAAAAATAACAAAATATTAAAAAACTTGGCTGGGCACGGTGGCTCACAACTGTAATCCCAGCACTTTGGGAGACCAAAGCGAGCGGACCACAAGGTCGATAATTAGAGACCCGGCTGGTCAATAGGGTGAAACCCTGTATCTACTAAAATAACAAAAATTAGCCATGCATGGTGGTGGACACCTGTAGTCCCAGTTACTCAGGAGGCTGAGGCAGGAGAATCACTTGAACCTGAGAGGCAGAGGTTGCAGTGACCCAAGATCGTGCCACTGCACTCCAGTCTGGGTGACAGTGTGAGACTCCATCTCAAAAAAACAAAACAAAGCAAACAAAACAAAACAAACAACAACAACAAAAAACCTCACAAACTCACCCATTAAATATTCAGAGTTTTGAGTCTTTTTCTTTGTTAATTCCTATAGATAATACTGACTTTTGCAAATTAATTTTTTTGTCCTGGGTTTTGCTTTTTCAATTTGTAAGACCTTAGAGAGTCATTTCAAAAATAGGGCTAAGCCTCTATCTACTCATTTCTTAATAATAGTATTGCATTTCCTAAAGAAAATCAAGTGTGTTTTGTTCACTGTGTAACAATCCATAATAACACCAAAATACTTTGATAAAATAAGTTACTGTATTTGTAGATTACATTTACTCTCTAAATTGATTTATTTTCTTTGTAGAACTTCCTAAACCATTTAATCACAATGATATTAATATTAATATTATATTAGCCATTTTCCCCCAAGAAGTGATTTCTAAATTGCTGCAGAGCATACAAATACTCTTTCCCCCATGTTTTCTTTAAAGGAAACATATGTCTAAGAGATTAAGTGAGGTTACAAAGTTCACACAGTCTTACAGACCTTGATGTTAGGAATCAGATGTTTAGTCTTCCTGGCATTAACAGCATATAATTGTGATAATAGTGTTATTCATTGATTTCTTTGTTTTGAAACAGTTACTGTGCTGAACACTTTAACACAAATCACTTCAATTAAGCTTGGTATAAAAACAACAGCAACAACAAAAAACTTTATTATTTCTTAAGTTTTTTCTATTAGGAAACTAAAGACTCAATAATTTTAGAATACTGCTCTAGTTTATAGAGTCTGTAATAGAGTCTTGATTGGAAACTCTAAGTATTGTCTTTGGTAGGCGTGTGTTTTTAGCCATTAATCTGTGTGTTTCCTAGGAAATAGACCAATGTTTATTGCCATCCTGCCCCATGCTGGGTCTCTGTTACATCTTTCATGAAACACCTGTTCATCATTTATTTCTCATGACAACTCATGGTATATTTCCTTATCATTTATTTCTCTGTCCCCTGGGCATTTCTTACATTAATAATTGTTAACCATTTATTAATTGTCAGTCACTCTTCTAGGTGCTGGGAACAAAACAGTGTGTAAAATCAAACTCTCTTTTCATATAATTTACAGTTTAGAGTTCTTCTCTTTGACTAATGGATCATTTAAAAGAACTTTGTTTTCCTAGAATATAGTCACTAATTTCTAATTAGGTTTCATTGTAACCTAATTAGAGATATACACTCTATAGAGATAATGCACTCTATAAATTGTTAATCTATTTAAACTTATCAACATTAGGTTTATGTACAGTAAAGGGTCTACCATGGTGAATATACATGAACACTGGAAAACAATGTTGACTCTGCAGTTTTCTAGAAATATTGATTAGTCTGAAGTGTTATTTGGATCTATGTCTTTATTTTTGTTTTCTTATTATTTCCCCAGTGGTTGTATCAATTACCAAGAAACTGGTCTATGATCTTTTTCTATAATTGTGAATTTTTTTATCCATTCTTCTTTTTAATTCTGTCAGATTTGCTTCAAATATCTTGAGGCTCTCTTATTAGGTATATACATTATAATTGATATTATTTTTCTGATAAATTTTTCTATCACTATGCATAATACTCTTTTTACTGAAGTCCTTTTTATGTTAATATATCTTCTCCAAGCTACATGTGCTCATTTTTTATTTGAAGTATATTTTCTAGCAATTTAATTATTACCTTTTTTTAATATTCAAAGTGGATCCTTGTAGACGATAAGAAATTAGATCTGGCTTTTAAAAATTCACTTTGTCAGTCTAACATCTCTTCCTTTAGTCCTTCGAATCTGTTTCTCACTAGTATAATTTCCACCCAGCCTGAGAAATTTCCTTTATAATTTCATGTAGAACATAACTATTGTTCTCTTGATTTTTTGTTCACCTGCATATGTCTACTTCACATTCTAATGAAGGTTATGTTCAATGGGTATAGAATACTAAACTGACAGGTGTTTTATTATGTCTTCTTTTCTTTTTTCTTCTTTTTTTTTTTCTTTCTCTCTCTGAAATTTGAAAATGTTGCTCCAATGTCTTCTAGTCATGGTTTCTGACAATCCATTCAAACTATAACTTATTTATGTATAATGTTTCATTTTTGTCTACTGCTGTGAAGACTTTTTCTATTTGCTTTTTAACAATTTGATTTAATGGATCTAGGCATAGTTTCTTAGATCTTATGTTGCAGAATTTTGCTCCTTAGTTCAGCTAAAACCTAGGTTCTTGTCACATGACTAGGAAAATTTATGAATGCAGACACATTGAAGGGTGAGTAGAGCAGGGCTTTATAGGGCAAAAAGAAAAAATAACACTTTCAGCAAAGCTAGAAGGGTTCCTGCTAACCGGTCCTCACCTCACAGATTTATTCCCAGGTTACCACAGGAGCTCAAGAGAGCAGGCTCCTCCCCCGCACAGGGCATGAGTTTTCCATGGCTCCACTCACTTCCTCCAGTGAGTATTGGGCTCCAGTCCACTGTGGGCATGCCCAGAGAAGCCCTGGGAAGTTTCCCTCATCTGTACAAAAGCATCTCATGTAAACACTTGTGTGGCAGGTCAGAAATTCTCCGGGGACACCTTTTTATCTGCCTAGGCATTTGACTGTCTCATTCCCCCCTCTAAAGAAATACCTCTAACTGCCATTAGAATAAGGATAAAGATAAGGATGAAGACCAATCTTAATTGCTTCCTGCTGACAGGGAAGCTGTTTTGGGAAAATGGTAGTCAGATTTCCCTCAGAGGCCTATCTCAGGGTTCCCAGTAAAAAAAAAGGCCATCATCCAAGGCTCCAGTTGCAGTTTGTTTGGAGTTTGATGGCCTAAAAGTGAGAAGAGACAAACAGGTTATTAGAAAATATGTATCAAAATGAAACAAGGAGTGGGTAAGGACAACTTGAAAGTCCAGAGACCTTTTACCAGTTTGCACAGGGAGCGAGAGGCCAAGAGCCCAATGAGTTAAAAAAAAAAATTTTTTTTTTTTTTACCCTTTTGCTGGAATGTCAGGTTTCTGCATTCCCTTCCCCTGAACCTAATCCTAAGTCAATTAGTCTACAGTTGGAGAAATTAACTCCTTCCAGTTTGAAGGATGCATCTGAGGGAAGTGTCCCATGATATGTGACACCATTACCTACCTATCAGTGAATAGAGGAGAGAGGAAGAAAAAGGAAAAAGAAGGCATTTTTTTCAGAAGGGGCCCAGGGGTCAGATTGTGTTCTAAAAGGGTGCAGACTAAAGATGAATGGCTACTCATCTAGAAATAGGGGGGCATGTGTACCTGGTTCCTTTCTTTTACTAGCAAATACCCAGGGTGTGTGAGGGAGAGAAAGTGAGTTGTTCCTCTTTCTTTCCTCTGTCCTTCTATTACTGAGTCCCAGCAACTGTGACAGGGTGCCACCCATGGGTGTCAAAGTGGCTTTCCTCTATGTTAACATGGGGCCTAGGGGATAGGAATAACTGCTTTTTCGTATGTACTCCCTATCTCCCCTGCTGGCAAGAGCCTTTGAATTCTCTAGACTTCATTTATACCATGGATACTAGCATGACCTTTATCCATGAAACAGGAAGCTTGGCTTAATCAGCAGGAATCAGTCATGCTCACCTGTGCTGTGTCTTTTGACTTTCACTATTGTCTGTCTTCTGGATCCCTAAGATCCAGTTTTCTTAGGCCTTTGACATAAACTTGGAAATGACTTTGGGACCAAAATTGCATCTCAGCATGGAAGTTGCATAGACTCCTTATCACAAGCTGTAATGCTAAAGTGAAGCTGTGGAATTGAGTTCTCCTCCAACGAAGGAAAGAAAAGGATGTCTTGTGACACACCCAGATAACTGGTGGCTGTAGCTATGCTTGTTAAGATTTGGGTGCATGGGGTGTTGCTTTGGTTAGCTCCCTTGGTTTTACTTTCCCAAAAAGGAAACCTCCGGGTGATGGGCATCCTATTTATTCCCATCAGCTGGCAGGATTTGCAGGATAATTGTTCAGAACTAAAATATCGATCCTGATTTCTACATTACTCATCCCCTTTTGTCCTTTCTGAGCTGCAACCAGAGATGGTTTACTGGTTCACAGGAATAAGCAAGGTTAGTGTAAAATGTAGGCAAAAACTTAAAAACAAGTAATAAATCTAGAAACTAATGATGGTAAGTTTTGAATCATAATTTATCTCTGTCTTGTCCTCATTTCTGTTAAGAGTGTGTTGCTTGCAAAATAGACTTTAATCTTATACTTGGCTTGATTACTTGCATAAAGTGCAGCAAAAACAATTATTTCTACCTCGGCCCTTTAGATTGGCTTTCATGAAAATCTGTTTCACAAAGAATTTCAGATCAGATCATTTAAAGCTGAGCCCAGCCTAGGTTTTTATCCTTATATCACTGTGAATTGGGTAAACTCCTCTCTTCTTGAGGTCCCAAGAGCATGTGAGGTCTGAGCCTGTTGGAAAGTGACATTCTTTACTCACTGCAGGTTAAGAATCCTGTATGTGGACTGTGTAGACAAACATTTGAGGCCAGTTTTCCCAAGGGGTTCTCATCAGCTCTGCAGGTTGAGCTTGACTCCTTAAAGAGAAGCACACATTTCCAATCAAAGCCTGGTAAAACAACCAGTTGCTCCAATTGCATTCTGTTGCAAAAGAAAAAGGATTCTTATTGCACTGATGCAAATGATTATACTGCCATAAGTTAAGAATATGCAATACTAGTTTCCAAATTCTGGAGAAGCCAGGCAGAGAGAGACAAATATGCTCCAAATTTTGTTTGCAGGAGTACAACTTACTCAACGATTAAAGGCCATAAATAGTTTAAAATAAGTTTCCTGGACTCTGAAAAACAAAACAATGATCAGCAATATTCCAAGCAAAAGTTAAAAAGATTATTTAAGTTTTCTATTAGTTCAGTCCATTCAGTTAACTCTTGCTTTATATCCATGAACATTTCAATTTTCATGAGTCCTGTATGTTTTTCCTTTATTCCAATGTCACAATCTCCAAAGTCATCAGAAACTTGCATTTGAGAACACCTATCAAAGTTCCATAACTGATTATAAACCATTGTTTGAAGAGGATCAAAACAAGACAACAATGGTTTGTGAGTACAAAATGTCTAGGGTAGTTGTATTCAGAAACATGATTGACAAATACATTTAGTTATCTCCATGGTTTACAATAACAACATAATAGCTATAATTATGATTGATAGCATATGCTCAAACATTAGAATTGTATAAATCCAATAAATTTTGGAACATATATTAGTATTATTCACAAAAATACAACCTAAAAAAGATTGAACAACATTTTGTCAATCCCATGTACCTAGAACATATCACATAATCCTGTTTAACCTCTTTTTTTTTTTTTTTTTTCTGATTCTGCATGTGTCTTCTGTAGCATTCAAAAGTCTGGTGTCAAGAAAGACAATTTTGAAACTGAAGTTTGATTTTGGGAAACCTGTTAAGTATGTTAGTGATTTAAAATACTTGATGCTATGAAATAAAATTCCAGATTACCATAAGTTATTTACTTTGCCAAAATGATGACTCAGAAATTTTAAAAGCAAAAACCTGTTATAGCTCTTTACAAATTTTGCTGAGGAGTAGCTTAGTACTTTAAGAGTAGTTTGTTGTGCTTTTATTTCAAAGCTGAATTTACAGAAAAACCATACAACATCCTTTGAAATTAGTCAATATGTTCACACATGGAATTTCCTTTGCAAGGTTAACTTTTAGCTTTTACAATCCTTCACAACTTGTTTGAACTTTTACTGTTATCTTACTTGATTCAAAATAACCATTTAACCTGAGGCAAAATTTTACATTTCTATGCCTTCTTATAATCTTGTACTGAAAACACATTTTACTGTCCTTACCTAACTGAAATGTAAATATATTTTTATTAGTCTCAATTACATGTTATAATGGTAACTCCTAGTACTTGTTACCTTTAAAGTAAAACCTAGTAAGTTTTTTAATTATGTGCTAGGTGCAGTCAAGGTTTGACTTCTTCTAGCACAATTAAGGGCATGGTTAGTAACATATGTCCCCAGGCATTACCAGTTGTGAAGCCAGCAAATTGAATCACTTTCAAAAAGCATTTTGTAACCTTAAAACATTTAGCAAACCTAGTATCTGACCAGCATAATTTAGTCCACCTATTCACATTTTGATGGCATCTGCATTTTACCAAATAATCTTTTAGGCTGTTTTTATTTCTCAAAGATTAAAGTCACGAGAACTAAAAGCTACCACAGCTTTTATCTTTCCATTGACAAATATTTGATCCAAGTGCTTATTTTTCTTTAGGCCAATGAATTAGTACTATTTTTATAAACATCACAAACACAACACATATATAACTACATAGCCAGGCAGAAGAAAACGCAGCAGCCACAAAATTTTTCATTTACCAGTTTCTGAATTGGATTATAGTCTTCTAGGTGGATCTTTTTAGGGGACGAAAACATGCTGCTTCTAGGGCATAATAAACAGGCATAATTGGGATGCAAAAGCATATTTTGAGAGGGATCTATCTGCTTTCAGTTCTTGAGGTTCCATGATGAAAACAGATTTCTTCCCAAAATGGGGTCAGTAGTGCCTTGTTTTTCCCAAGGAGTCCCATGCCTCCCAGAGTTATCTTAGTCTCATGCATGCATCGAGTGGCAAGACAAAACGGAGAAAATAATTCAGCCGACTGAGAAAAACATCCCTTTTCCAGCAAAACAAAATCCAAGAGGGGGGTGGGAAATAAATAAATAAAGGCCTTTTAAATATGACTCTAACTTGGATGTACACTTTTAATTAAGCTGAGTGCTCGTGATTTTTTAAAAATCCCTTATTATCTGATTTTAGTTATGCCAAGCAGTCGATGTTTCTGGCTTCCAAACTTTCCTAAAGGCTAAGGGAAAGAAAAACCCAAGGCTGCTGAGGGGAAAAGAATAAAAAATTGCAAAGGTCATCCAGATATCAAGCCAGAAAAGGTTTATTGCCTAAGCCAGGATTGAACTCAGTTGCCATTGTAAAATGGTGGAAGCTAACAAAACATTGTCATTGTGTCCAGAATTTGTGGGTTCTTAGTCTCACTGACTTCAAGAATGAAGCTACAGACTCTCATGGTGAGTGTTACAGTTCTTAAAGACAGTATGTCTGGAGTTTGTTCCTTCACATGTTCAGATGTGTTTGGAACTTCCTTCTGGTGGGTTCATGGTCTTGTTGACAGGACTGAAGTTGCAGACCCCTGTGGTGAGTGTTACAACTCAAATGCAGTGCGTCTGGAGCTGCTCTTTCTTCCCAGTGGATTCGTAGTCTTGCCGGCTTCAGGAATGAAGCTGCAGACCTTTCTAGTGAGTGTTACAGCTCATAATGGCAGCATGGACCCAAAGAGCAAACAGAAGCAAGATTTATTACAAAGAGCAAAAGAACCAAGCTTCCCCAGTGTCAAAGTGGACCCAGCTGATTGCCACTGGGTGGCTAGGGCAGCCTGCTTTTATTCCCTTATCTGGCCCCACCCACATCCTGCTGATTGGTCCACTTTACAGAGAGCTGATTGGTCCGTTTCACAGACAGCTGATTGGTCCATTTTGACAGAGTGCTGATTGGTGTGTTTACAATCCCTGAGCTAGACAGTGCTAGACAGAAAGTTTTCCAAGTCCCCACTAGGTTAGCTAGATATAGAGTACTGATTGGTGTATTTACAAACCTTGAGCTAGACCCAGAGTACTGATTGTTGTATTTACAAACCCTGAGCTAGGCACAGAGTGCTGATTGGTGCGTTTACAATCCCTTAGCTAGACAGAAAGGTTCTCCAAGTCCCCACTAGATTAGCTAGACCCAGAGCACTGATTGGTGAATTTACAAACCTTGAGCTAGACATAGAGTGCTGATTGGTGCATTTACAATCCCTTAGCTAGACAGAAAGGTTCTCCAAGTCCCCACTAGTTTAGCTACATATTAACTAATCAGAGTACTGATTGGTGTATTTACAAACCCTGAGCTAGACACAGAGTGCTGATTGGTGTGTTTACAATCCCTTAGCTAGACTTAAAAGTTCTCCAAGTCCCCATTAGACTCAGGAGCCCAGCTGGCTTCACCCAGTGGATCCTGCACCAGGGCTGCAGGCGGAGCTGTCCACCAGTCCCGCACTGTGCACCCACACTCCTCATCCCCTAGGAAGCAGCTGAGGACTGGCCAGAACTTGAGCACAGTGCTGGCAGGCTGGCATCACTGGGGGACCCAGTACACCCATCACAGCTGCTGGTCGGGGTGCTAAGCCCCTCACTGCCCTGGGCCGCTCCAAGTGCCGGCCGGCTGAGCCCTCACCCGCACCCGCTGGAACTCGCGCTGGCCTGGAGGCGGGCGGCCCCAGTTCCTGCCAGCGCCTCTCCCTCCAAACCTCCCCACAAGCAGAGGGAGCTGGCTCTGGCCTCTGCCAGCCCAGAGAGGGGCTCCCACCATGCAGTGGTAGGCTGAGAGGCTCCTCAAGTACCACCAGAGTGAATGCCCAGGCCAAGGAGGGCCCAGGCCAAGATTGAGGGCTGCTGACACTTGTTACCTCTCACCACGAGGTTACCGGTCACCCTTTCAAAGACTTAAAACAAGATGGAGACCTGCAGCAAAGTTTGCTACTGATTATACAGAATGCAAAGCACACTAGATTGGCTACAGATTAAAACGAACCTCATGAATCATTTTTAATAATTAAAACTTTACAGATAATATAAACAGTGATCCTTATATTTCCTGACCTAGTAAAATGTCTTCTAAAAGGAAAAAAAATAAAAACTCTCACTGAAAAGCTAACTGCTGGCAGAGTAGAGAAAGGCAGAAAAATTTAAAGTGCAGGGTTGGAAAAATGCCTGCAGGAAGAACATCTTATTCTTATGGAAATGGGTTCCTCCAAGAGGGTGAGGAACTTAAGAGGGGAGCAGGGAGCCTCTGATTCACCTGTCTATCCCTTAAAAACAGTAAAAGGCTGACATTCCCGACCCCAGGAAGTGACGGGAGTGGAGAGGGGGGAGGCATAGTTTCCCCTACCCTCAGAAAAAGCCCAAGGACACAAAGGATTAGAAGTAAAAAGAAAAAAAGGGGCGTTTTGGTTCACATCTTGCTCACCATTTCTCAAGCCCCTTGTTTGGGTGCCAAAATAGTTCAACTAATACTTGGGTCCTTTTCACATGACCAGGAACATTTAGTCACATGGGCACATTGAAGGGTGAGTAGAGCAGGGTTCTATTGGGCAAAAAGGAAAACAAACACCAACAAAAAACTATTAGCAAAGCGAGAGAGGTTCCTGCTAAAAAGCACCACCTCACGTATTGATTCCCAGGTCACCATAGAGGCTGAAGAAGGCAGACTCCTCTCCTGTGCAAGGCATGAATTCCTCATGGCTCCCCGCCACCTTGCCCCAGTGAGCATGTCAGGCTGCAGTCCACTGTGGGCATGCCCAGACAAGCCCTGGGCAGGTTCCCTCATCTGCACAAACACATCTAATGTAAACATTTGTGGGGCAGGCTGGAAATTCTGTAGGGATCCCTTTTTATCTGCCTAGACATTATGATGTCTCACTTATACTATTTGGAATTTGCTGAGCTGCTTTAATTCGTAAAAGTATGTCATTGACTGTACTGCAGATTTTGAAAGTCTTTGGGTATTTGGAAGTATTCCCCGATTTTACTTTTGGTTACTGAAATTGCACATATGTTAGACCTTTGAATATTGTCCTTCACGTTTTGAGGTTTTCTTATTTTTCTATTTCAAAGTATCTCTTTAATCTCATTCGTTGCTCTATGTTCTTTATGTTGAGGAATTTCTACTGATCTATTAATTTGTTTACATTATGACCATTTTCTTTATATTCAATGTGGATTCCTTGTAGGCAATAAGAAGTTAGATCTGGCTTCTTGGACATACTATTTTATGTTCAACATATTTTCCTACTATCATTTTTTTTTTTTTTTGCTCTTGAACTTAATAAATTTTTAATTTCAGATATTTTAATTTTCATTGAAAAAATTTCCATTTGTTTCCTTTGTAACATTCCTTTGTCTCTGCTGATATTTACTACCTGTAGGGCTCTTTATTCCTAACTCTCCTCCTGAATCTCATTTCTCTCTCTAGCCCACAGAATGTCCATTAATTATTGCTGTTTTTGTTTTTCTCCTAGCCAAATTGACAGCAGAGTGTCTAGTGAGACTTGTAGTCACCTGTGCTTTTCCACTGTGTGAAAGAGAAAAAATATCCCAAGGAAAAAAGAAATAATGAAAATCAATTTAATGACAGTTCGTATTTCAAATTTTGACTTCTTTTAAAAAAAAAATCTGACTTGTTTATTTTCAGAATTTTCAATCAGGATATTTTTAAGTTCCTTTTTTTTACTCTAAAAAAGGTATCCAAAGTTCCCCATCTCTTTTAAAACAAAACTACAATAATTAACCAGGCATGGTAACAGGCACCTGTAATCCCAGCTACTCAGCAGGCTGAAGGAGGAGAATTGCTTGGACCCAGGCAGCAGAGGTTGCAGTGAGCCGAGATCACACCACTGAACTCCAGACTGGGCGACAGAGTGAGACTCCATCTCAAAAAAAAAAAAAAAAAAAAAAGTATCCAAAGTTTATAGTTGCAATGAGTAGGATGGATGGACTATGGGGATCTTTCGCTGCCAAAGATTAACCAGAATTTCGGGGTTATATTTTTACTTTTGTTTTTATTTTTTAAGAGTAACTTTAAAATAACTTTGTTAGGTCTTCTTTCTGATATTCCACTTACTATAAATAAGAATTTTATTCAAAAAATATATTAATTTGAATAGACAGGTTTAGAATATTTGTTATTTAGTGTTCATATAAACAAATATAGATTTTATTTAGTCTTCTTGTCCTATTATACACTTCCATTTATCGTTTTCTTCCTTCTATTTTGTTGCAATAATGAAACAGATTGTTATCTATTATTTACTCTCTAAGTACTTTGCTGGTATAAGGAAAGGTTATAAACTTTGTAGAAATACTTAGTGATTTCTTAAACTTCATTTTTTTTAAGACATAGAATTATGTCATTTAAATTAATTTGTATCAGGTGTTTCAAGTTTTTACAACTTAGTTACTTTTATTTCATATAATTTCATGACTAAGTTAATAAAATTGGGACATTTCATACAATTTTATTTTATCTTTAAATATTATACTGAGCTTTGTAGCATCTGTTGAAATAACCACATTATCTTAACGTTTTTTGGAGGTAATATTCATACAAGAGACTTCTCTTCATTGGTGCACTCTCTCACGTGAAGACAGAATGCTCTATCTCTATTACTGATGCTTCCTCAGTGTAACACTTTATTATCTCTCCATTCCTGATTTCATTCTATTCATGATGTGTAGATGAGTTAATGTTAATTGATAAGTTGAAGAAGACAAATTCTTTATAAAGACTACAACTCTCTGTTTCATTTTTCTTTGGAACTAAGAGATTCTCAAAAGCCATATGCACAGCTGTTTCCTCTGGCCTATAGTAAAACAGATTCTTCCTGAGGAAGAATCTGTTTAGACAGAAGACACTTGAACAATTCTGGAATCTAGCATTATAAGCTCCCTTCCCGAATTTAGTTTAACTTTACTGGTTTGTTATCCAGTTTCTCATTTGATTAAGAACTTAGGCATGCAAGAGTAGTGTTATTTATCAACCCCCTTGGTACACCAGCATTTTATTGCTCTTAATTTAATTGGGTACACTATCAATCAAGTGAGTTTTACTTAATCATATATGAGATATTCTAATATTTTTAGTAATTGTCAGCAAATTTTATTGTGTTTTCTCAGAATCAAAATATAAATTTTTGTTACTTTAAATTTTGAAGCATTTTTATTGCCTTTACTGGTTATTCTTTGAACATTTGCCAATGTAATTGAGTGATTCCGTTTCCCTAACTTTGAATCAATTCAGATTTTCATAAATTATACATAAATATCTCTGAGAAGTTGCAAGTAGCCAACTTTCACAGCCACATGGGATGTGTAAAACAGAAAATTATACTATGTGCCCGCTGTGAATATATACTAGAATAATACATTCAATCTTGTCTGACAAAGAAATTTTAATTAGTATTATAAATATTTGCTATAATGGTGGCTACAGGTTTTTTTTTTTTTTTTTGACTCATTAGTAACACCGATATGTTTCACATGTTAAAGTCTGAGTTAATTTGAAAATCACGTTAGTTACAACTCTCACTGATAATAAATGCTATTTTGGTTTGGCATTTTTTCATTCTTTCAAATTAAGGCAATGAAAACTAAAAATCAAAGCATTTGATGTGTTGAAATTACTCTAAAATGTGCATAGTGATTTAAAATCATTGAAAGGCTTTACATTTTATGGGTACTCTACTGTGGAATTTAGAGCACTTTGATAATTTTAAATTACTCTTCACTACACAAAGCAATTTAAATTTATTGGAAACGAAATCTGGAAGAGTTCAAATTCTGGGCAATGTTGTACATATTGCTTGAAAATTACGAAGAGCACTTAAGCATTTTTTATATGCACTTCATTTAAAGGTGATCCAAGCTTTAGTGTGGAATGATATAGAAACATTTGGAAGTGCTAGAATCACTCTAGTTTCAATTCTAATTCAGAAAATGTAAGTTTTCTGATAAATACATTTATTTGATACTATTTGACTCTTCAAATATTCATAACATGATCTTTAAAATATAAAAATATATTTAAAAAATATTTTTGTAGTGATCTTATTTTTCAGTCTTTGTACAATTCATTTCAGGGAAATTAGTGAAGCTCCACTGATTATAATTTGAAAAATTCAGACCTAAGTTCAGATAAATTCTGATTCTATTAAAATAGTGCCACCAAATGGTTTCATTATATCTATTATATACAATATCATTATATGCTACTACAAGAAAGTACTTTATTGTGGAAACAATCCAATTTCAATACAATATGGATCCATTATAATTAAATCCATTATTTTACTAAGTTAAATAAAGATATTTAAACATATACAAATTATTTTGCAAATTTGAATGTCTCTTACATTAAGAATTGGTAGCCTCACACATGAATAGAATTTTCAGTGAGAGATACGATCTTCAGGATGATGATATTTGAATAAGTGAATATTAAAGGCATTCTATCTCATGCCTTACAACCTTTTAGCAGTAGGTTTCTCTCCCTGATACAGCTTCAAGTTTATGTACAAAGTAACATGCTGAGGAACAGCAGTAACTAAACCATAGTTTTGTCTGCACATTATAAGAAGTATCATTTAAAAAGAGATCTACCTATGCGCAATATTCTCCTGAACCTTAAAGAATGGGGGATTTTCTCATTTTACTTCAGAAGAAGTAGGCCCTTAAGCATTTTGTCAACATTTCAGGAGTGATGAATAAGCTGGCTTGAAGTACTTCATGCATACATTTTAGTTATTAGAAGGGACTATAATTCTCTCTAGCCTTCCTACAATTCTATAGGAACTAAACTCCTGAAACTGAATCTGTATTATCTAGTAGGCATCTTTATAAATGAATTTAGAAACGCTGCACACAGTATTTGCCTCCAGTGACATTCATTCTAATTAAATTGCAAATAAAGTAGTGTGGATGTAAACCAACCTAAAGCTTTCTTCACTACTGAAAGGCAGAGAAAATCCTTAAATAGATTCCCTTTCATTGCTAGTGACTCTGAAATGACATTGAGAATTGTCCATTCGCAGCTTCTTTTTTTATAAGAAGAGATTCAACTTAAATTGTCTATGCCTTCAAGACATTCACTACAGAGTCCTTGCAATAAAGTAACAGGAGAGTCAAATCCATGTATATCACAAGTGAAAACACTAAAAATGTGATCTGTCTGGAAAATAGTATTCAATAGCTTATTTGAATATGTTAAGCAATCATAGTTTAAATGCTTTGACGAAATTCGGAAGATGCAAGTGCCTCTCACGTTGTTTGGAGACATCAAAATTGATTTCAATTTAGATTTCTGGTGGACTGTCTCACTTAACACTTTAAGAATATGTTAATTTGATAGAGCAGTATTAGAAGACACTTAGTTACAATATATTTTTAAAACACTCGTATACCTAATATTAGAAACCCAACTCAATGTCATAGAATTGTTTTAGGGAAAAACAAATAAATACTTTTAG
This sequence comes from Colobus angolensis palliatus, assembly GCF_000951035.1. Classification (NCBI taxonomy): domain Eukaryota; kingdom Metazoa; phylum Chordata; class Mammalia; order Primates; family Cercopithecidae; genus Colobus; species Colobus angolensis. The sequence goes on from NW_012113919.1 coordinate 3,540,619, forward strand.
ACTTGATTTTTGAGAAATAGTTGCCAAGGTAGAAGTAGGAGTGATGGAAGTGAAAAATAAGTGGCTTATGAAATTAAATATTTACTTTAGTTTGCAAGCAAAAACATTACCCTTGCTACATCTTAATGAAAAAGACACTCAATCTGATTGTCAATGAGTACATAGTTTGAAAAACACTGGTATCTATAAACAATTTCTTCCTAACATAATAAATTATTTGAGGAACCTCAAACCTAATTGTCAAATTGTGAATATGACAAGACTTGACTCTTACATTGCTATTTACACAGTTTAACCTCTTTCCATTTTAGTAAAGTCAGTATTTTGAAAGAATAATAATAAAAAATAGAAAAGTATCAAGGGGTGAGAGTAGATAAAACAAAATCTCATAGACAATAATATAAAAGGAAGAGTGTAGAGAAAAATGACACAAGAATTAGGTTTGGAACTAAGGCAAGGAAACTGTGCTGAAAGAACTTTGACTATAATAAAATTATCCCCAGAAAAAGTAATTTTTTTGTTTATTTATAGGCAATAAGAAAGTAAGGAAAAAATAGGTCAGACTGAAATGAGGAGGCTTATGAAAAAAATTAAAGAGGAAAGGAAGAAAAAATGAAAATACCCAATCTCAACCCACCAAAGTAAGCTCTGCAACCACTTCAATTTCAAGGGATTGATATTTCTCTGTCGATCCTTGGCTCAGACCAGAAGTATAGGAAAAGTGGAAGCTGGTTCCAGGCAAACCAAAGCTCCCAACTCCAAAGAGTCATGAGTTGTTAGAGAGCTCTTTCCCAGAAAGCCTGACACTCATGTCTTTAGTCTGGTGGACGTGAGAGTTGCTTTTAACTTGCCGACGGGTGCCTGCTATTTAGCCCCCAAAGTCTAAGGAAAAACAGGGCAGAATAGCAAGTGAAATGGGTCCAATGGTACTCAATGCTTGGTAATAGTCCCTTCGTGATCGCCAAGAAGTGTCTGGGATTGTTTCTTCCTCCTGGTGAGTTCTTGGTCTTGCTCACTGCAAGAATGAATCTGCGGAGCTTTGCGGTGAGTGTTACAGCTCTTAAAAGTGGCATAGACCGAAAGAGTGAGCAACACCAAGATTTATTGTTAAGAGCAAAAGAACAAAGCTTCCAGAGCATGGAAAGGGACCTGAGTGGGTTGCTGCTGCTGACTTGGGTGACCAGCTTTTATTCCCTTATTTGGTCCTGCCCATGTCCTGCTGATTGGTTCATTTTACAGAGTGCTGATTGGTTCATTTTTACAGAATGCTGATTGGTGCATTTACAATCCTCTAGCTAGACACAGATCACTGATTGGTGCATTTACAATCCTCTAGCTAGACAGCAAAGTTCTCCCAGTCCCCACCTCACCCAGAATCCCAGCTGGCTTGACTTCTCAGTGCCAAATCCTCTGAAATTAATGAGTCTATATTAGTTATTTTGGAAGATTAGTAAGAAAAAAATGATAATATTAACTTAAAAAATATTGGTATAGATAATGTAACTGGTTGTTAATTATGATTGGTTGTTGTTTGGTCTTGATTAGCTATTGACTGAAAAAGTCAAAAATTATGTTAGAGAATGAATGGATAAAGAAAAATTACAGTATTAACCTTTATATCAAACAATGTTCTTTTCTTGCTCATATCATGAAGAATTTAGAGAAGGTAATTTATTGTGAAGGTCTACGCTAGCCGTTTATTTAAAATTTGTCTCTTTAAAATAGTTCCCTCTGATAAAATATTATTATTGCATTTTACTAACAAGAAGCTGAGACTGAAAAACATCAAGTGGCATGCCTACATCATAAAATAAGGAGAGCTGAAATTTAAAACTAGATTTGTATTAATTTCAAAATAATTATAACTATATAATAATAATTCTACTATATCGTGTTAGCTCTCTGAAAGCCAACTCTTGCTGCTCTGTTGACAAACTTTGAAATATATAAATATTTCACAAAGTGTAACAGCAAGTCACAGTACAAAAACACTTATAAAGTTGAATGAGAGAAAGTCAAGTATCACACTACAAACCACTAAACTATTCTCTCTGATGTCTCCTTGAAAGAGATACATTACTCAAATAATGTTGAAACATTGTATATAAAGCCTGAGGACACGTTACAAGAAAGGGTGATATGCTTCAGGCACAAGCATTGTTTTGCTCTCAGTTAGTGAAAAGCTCTGATGATAAACAGATAAACTCAGATGTACAAAAGCATGTTGTACAAAGTAATGATAAGCCTTATTAGATGTGTCATGACAAATTTTGGACATACCAAAAATGCTTTCTATGGAATCATCCTGCTCTGAGAAGTGTTGAATCTACAATAAGCAGTTATGACAGAACTTACTTTTATAAAACCTTCCTGTCCTCATTGATTTGTTCTGCTATTTCAGTTACTTGCTATTACTAAGTTTCTCTAAATATGTGGACCCATAGACTCTCAGTTATGATTGATTGGCAGGTCTATCACTGTGCCAATATCACATTATTTTAATTATTCTAGCTTTATTGTAAAACTAAATCATAAATCTTATAGATTAAGTCCCCATCTACCTTATTCTATCAATATATCTTGATAAGGGCAGCTCCTTTAATATTCTGTATAAATGCTTCAACCAACTTGTAAGTTTCAAGAGTAAAAATACATTAAAGGCATTTATTAAAATTGTATTGAATACATAGATATAATTAGGTGTACTGAAATTGTTATGGTATGTTACAATTTACATAAACACTTTATCTCTGAAATAATTGCTATTTATCCTCAATAAATTTTATAGTTTTTAACAAATGGCTTTTATAATATGTATTAGATATATGTATATGTTCCTTAAACTTTTTATTACTCCATTAAAACTTATAAACAAAATTGCAATTTCTAATTGGTTGTTTAGTAAATATAAAACATGATTTTTGTATATCTCTAGCAACATTATGACATTTTAAGTACTAATTTCTTTTGGGTTTTTGTGGAAAACTATATCATCAATCTACAAATGACAACATTTTTCTTCCACTTGATAATTAAATTCCTTTTCTTGAGATATTGTGCTATCTGGCCAGGGATTTTACACACACACACACACACACGCAATGATGTATGTATACATATCATTATATGTCATTTTTATATTTTATCTATTTTTAAATTTTAAGAATGACATATATTTATTTCAGGAAGTAATTCACATTATAGGTCAGAAAGAAAATATGAAAGGAGATTTTTTCTGAATTGTGCTTATAAGCACAATTTTTAGTTATATGCATATTTCAAAAATCTTATTGTCCAAAAAAAAGCTTTTAAAAACTAAGATCTAAAAGATCATCGTGCCCTATTTTATGCCAATGCATTGTAAAATCTTATTGTTTTCTTGTGATGGAAATTTTCAAATTAATGTATAAAAAAGGGTAGATAAAACAAGTAAAATAGTGTATTGAAAAAATAATATCATCATACTCAAATTTTTAAAAATTCAAAAAACAGAGTTTAGCAAGAGAATTATCTTAAACCTCCAATAAATGGAAGTTACAAAAGGAATTTGTTTTAAAGAGAGAGTAGTGTCAACTAAACCAAAAGTTGGTACGTACACACAACACACAGGCACACACACACAAGTGAAAATTACAGATCAATATCCCAGACAAAGTATATATAATTTTCAGTAAAAATTTCAATTGTGTGGTTTTATAAAAATAAAATTCACTTCAGAAGTAAAAAGATAAAACTTTATGTAATGAACTAAGCCATAATTTACTAGTAAACATTGACCAAAAAAGGACAAATTTTGCATTATTTTTTAAAAGTTATTGTTTCTTTGAAATGATGAAAACATTTCAACTTCTCAATGTTACATTTAATTAAAAAGCTTTATAACTTGGTTATTTGTTTGTCTATTGATCAATTTGTCAATCAATCTCTGTATTTATTTATATTTTGCTTCCAATAAGAAATAATAAAGTATTTCATCCTTCTATATTTTATTGTTTTTAACATGATCAATATCAGAGCATAATTTTTGAAAATGTCTACTTAAAATAATTTTAAAACTTATTAACAAAACAGACATTTCAGTAAGAAAGAATAATAAAGTGGAATCCTAAAATAACTAACAAAACAGACATTTCAGTAAGAAAGAATAATAAAGTAGAATCCTAAAATAACTATCAGGGTACATGCATACATACACACTCTCACACACACACACACACACACACACACACACACACACACACATCAACTGCATTTTTAGATAAATGGGCGATGAATGACCTTAAGAGCATCAGGGATATAAAATGAATTATGTAAGTCCAGGATCTATGAGACATAGTTTCCTTCATGTTATCACATAAGCTATAAAAAAATTCTGCTGATTAGAATATAAATGCTTTATTACATAAATGTCCTCCGTATTAGATGAGATGATCCCAGAAGCTGCACTCACAGACATCCTGTATTATTCTGAGTAGAAAGTTCATATCCAACATGGGAAAGAGCTATCTGACCAAAGTTTATACTCAATTATATGTAAAATCTCTAATTCACATATTATTTCACAATCTGGTCTTGTGTGACAGCTCAGGTAAAAAGCTGTGGTGTTATGTGTGTTTGTCCCACTTGAATTTTGTATTATTATAACTCTGATCAAATATTGTTACACCCCTCTCCTCTCTCTGCTTTCCTTCTGTGATTCCAGGTATACATTTATCAGAACAATACACCATGTCTCATGTTTCTTATGTTGTTCACATGTACTTCAAGTGTGGTTCACATGTAATCCACTTGTGGTTCATGTGTCTTTTCTCTCTACTTCTAATTGACTAATACCAATTGATATTTAATTTCCATATGATCAATCCAAAGTTAATGAGCTATTGTAGCTTGTCTGTCTTCAGCTCCAAAATAGGGATTCACTGATACTTTGTTTATATCGTCAGTTAATTTTGTAGGTGTCTTTTGTGTTTGTTCTGTCTTTCTGTCCCATCTTACTGACATTTTATTTTATTTTTAAACTGGACTTTATGTTAAATGCCGTGGTTTGAAGATGGTTTGTTTGGTCCCATCAAGTCTCATGTTGATATTTTATTCCTAGTGTTGGAGGTGGGCTCTCGTAGGAAGCATTTGAGTCTGGGGGGAGATGCTACATGAATATCTTAGTGGCATTTTTGAGAGTGAGTTTTCATTTTTAGTTCCTGTGAGAACTGTTTGTTGGAAGGAGCTTGATGCCTCCTCCTCTATTCCTCGCTCTTGCCATATCATGTTTACAAGCTGGCTCCCCATCACCTTCTGCCATGAGTAGAAGCAGCAGGAGGCCATCATCAAAAGCTGAGTAGATGCCTGTGTCATGCTTCTGGTACAGCCTGCTGAATTGTGAGCCAAAGAAGCCTCTTTGCCTTGTAAATTACCCATCCTCAGATATTCTTTAGAGAGACACAAAAATGAACTAAAACATTAAGAAGAAAAAAATGAAAGAGCTGAAGTAGTTGATTAGGTGAAAGTCATCTATATCCAGTTAGAATTTGTGATATTTCGAGTCTGAGTTTTAGCTTCTTGAGGACTGATCTATTTCCTCTTTGCTTCACTCTCAGATATAACATTTCAGAAGACTCAACTGAAACCCAGTGTTTATTAAGGCATCTCCTCTTTGCCTTCACCCAAGTTCCAATTTTCATATCATCAGCATAGTGAGTCTGCCAGTATTTTTGCTTAGGACTTTGGTGTCTCAGCTGCTGCTTTCAGTGTGATATATAGCCTTCTCTCCTCTCAAATTTTTTTCACCCTGGGTTCTTGGTGTCTCAAGTTCTAGCTGCTGTGGTGTCTCTTCAATGCCTATTTTTTAAAAGAAAATTGTGTTTATTTTTAAAATTGTATTCAGCTTTCATAGTTGTCCTCAGCGGAAGTATCTCTCTTCTAAATCTAATCTATAGTAGTCAGAAATGAAAGTTTTGTTGTTGTTTTTACCCAATTATTTTATTCACTTTTGTAAACATTTAAGGCTATGATTTCTTTCTTTTTTTCTTTTATCTTTTTATTTTTAGCATTTTCATCACCCTAGAAAGTTCCCTTTATGTTTTCCTCTAGCAATTCTTGTCTTCCAGAGGCAATCACTGCTTCTTAAATCCTTCAAAATAAAGAAATACAATTGTATTCTACTGAATTCTATGGATGTGGCTATTACATTTTTTGTCTGCTAGGGTAATGACTCTTGTTAGGAAAAAGAAACACAACAAAATAAAAATGTAACTAAAACTTCTGGAGTAGTATTTGATTTTTCTAGTTAAGTTTGCCAGGGATATTGAAAAGATAATCAACAAAGTACATTTATCCATAATTTAAACGGTAAAAACTCTCTAATAACCAGAAGAAGCATACATCTGTGGCAATTACTACTAATCTTAAAAACGTTTTATTTTTTTTATCCTTTTTTTGAACACACACTTTAATTAGATTTTCCATCTTTCTTGCAGTTAGGTAGAACAACATCAGTGAATTTTAGCCAAACGGATATGGGCAGATGGATACCTACATTTTGCAGACTTGGTCACTAAATAATATTCACATACATTCTCTATTGCCATTCATGTGACAGGGAACTTGGAGTCCAAGTGGTGACAATAATGGCAGCACAATAAGGAGCATGGACCTTACATCATTAATTGGAGAGGAATTATTTGTCCTGTATTGGAATATAACAAGTAAGCAATAAACCTTTACTAGGTTAAGGTACTGACACTTAGGAGTACTTTGTTACAACTTAGCATAGTCTCACTATTCACTTATTAAGGGATAAAGACTGAATATTTTAATCCAACTTATATAGATTTCCATACTATTTATATTTATTCTGAGTTGTCAGCCAGTCCCTACAATCATTCTGAGAAAAATAGCATTGTGTTAAAATGTAAAGTTAAATTCATAAATGTATTAATAAACTTAAATATTTATTAAATGTCTATTATGTCTTGGATGCTATTCAAATAACTAGGGATTTAGAATGGTAAAATACAAATTTCTGTCATGCTGGAAATTATCTATTAGTTGAGGAAATACTGTTTTACTTGGATACATAGAATCAAAATGGAATTTGGGAGTCATAGATATTAGAAAATATTCTCTAACTTAGAAACAAATATAAATGCTATAAATAATTGGTTGAAAGGAATTAAATATTTTTAAAGTTATCTATTTCAAAATAGAATAACACAAGTAAAGAGGTTTTTTTTTTTTTTAAGTTATCGATTACTTTCAACATATTATTTGACAAAACTTAAATGTCCTATCTTCTTGTGGTTATTTTCACTATGAGAAGACATTAAAAATGCTGTGATAGTATGTCTCTTCTTTCTGAGATTACCATATTCATTGTCTAAACTCAAGTGCCTCTTTTCTTTGATTTGTTTTCTGAGAAAGCCCTTAGTTGCACCAAAAAATCAGGATTCAGATTTTCATCAAAAAAGCCTAATAAAAAGCCATAAATCTTGTGTAATTTTGTATCTTAAATTCCATCTCAAAATACCTAGAACTAGTGGGTTTTCTGATAAAGTATTACTTTTTCAGGTAAATTTTCCAAAATATTAAACTTCTGAATTTTGTGTTTAAATGTAGAGTTTCCATGTCTGACTTTCTCTAAATAATATATCAATTATTAAAATTGCATACTGAAATAAATAGAATAAAATAATCATAATTTGCACATTAGTTAATGTTCAATGCACAACCTTTGTGAAGTAGCTTTTAGTTTTCTTTATTATGGAAGATTTTTTTTTATTGGATGATTTAACAAAGTAGACTGCTTGAAAAGACAAAGTGACATTAATAGCAAGTGTCCAGCTTTTCCTTCAAATGAAGTCAAGTAAAAGTGAAACAGAGAAACAAGAAAATGTGATTAGTGCTTAGAATTGGGTGTGACACAAAATAAAATATAATGAAATAAAGTAACCCATATAGAGACAGAACTTCTTTCAAAAACATATTTGCTGGATAGCTGTAAGAAGTTTGGCTAGTTGACATGTTTTCTAGGGACAGACCTTGACCAAAGGCACTGTAACTGTTAATAGTGTTAACATTTGTCCAGCATTCTTGAGTGGTCCTCAAACAATGACTGCACAAGTCACATGTTCAATGGTTTAATCATTTTACCCAAGGAAAGATTTTGCTTCAGAAATTTTAGGGGACTGGTAGAAACCATCAAGTCTACATTGGGGGACATTCCTGTGTCTTGCCTATTTCCTTCAGTATTACTTTCCAATATACTTTTTAAATTCCTTACTCTCTTTTACCATTTCCTTCGCAAAGAAATAAATCTGAAACAAACAATAAATTTCTTTTTAGGATATAAAAAAATCATAAGAATAAAGCCTATCTTACATTTTTATTGTAGAGATTAGAGTTTAAAAGAATTAATTTTTCTTATTATATTCAGACATCAATGCATTAGGTTGAAAAAAACTTGATTGATTTTACATTGAAGTTATCTTTGTATCAGTTTTAACATTTCTATGTAAATAAAAACAAAACTAAAATTTCTAATGCCTGTTGTCTCTGGTTTTATCACCTGTGATGTCAAGATTTTATTTTTCATATTTTTTGTAATGTCATATATGAACCGATGCTTTTCAGCTATAATCTATGTATGATGGTATGAAAAACTTTTTTTATTATTTCTGTAGATTTTTACTCTAGAGAGAGTAGGTGCTCAGGAAAGGAAAAGATGTGCCTACATTAGACTAGATCATTTTTATGATATCTAAAATTATGTTCATAACTAGAGATAAAATAAGCAATTCATGGTTGATAATTTCACAATTTTGGAAAAAAATCTGTCACACAATACAACTCTCTTTTAATTTTGTCAAAAGACATAACAATGTTATTTGCTAGTAAGCACCTCTTTTTCAGAGGCATGCGAAAAATGACAAATTGGTATCTAATGAGCTTCAGAGAAAATAAACCTTGGAACTAGTCTAAATCATCCTAGCCTGACTTCGAGGGTATAATTCTATAGCCAGTTGCCTAATGTTTCTCATGGCACTGAGAGATTCATATTGATGATATTTGGAGTTTATCAGAATTCTCTAGTGTTTTCTTTTTTATCATATTTCTCACATTAGCTATTAGTTGTGTAAAAAGGAGAAATATTACAGAGGAACTTTCAGTAGTTGCAATGGAAATAACATTATATCACTTAGTGCCACATGACCTTTCCCTAGACTACTGTAAAACTCCAACAGAAAAGAAATAGACTCAATGAATTAGTATTGATTCTTGGAAGGAAGCGTCAGGTTGTTGTCATGACGATGAACCATTGCTGCAATTGTGTTCTCATTAGAAATGATACAGCAAAGCTTCTCACATCTCTCCACAGGCACAGCATCTCACTCTGCTTACATGCAAAGCCACAAGAGAAGCATGCAGTCAATAAGCTTTATATCATGTCTGTATACCAACTGCAAATTGGACATAGCCTTGAAAATTAGCCGAACTATTTGTACTACCTAGTACACAAATTGTCAGATTGCTAAATTTATCATGTGCAATCTGTGTTGAATTGCTATGTTCTTGTCCTTCCAACACCGAAAATCAAATTGTTTATCATATACAGTTGTACAATGCCATAAGAGCTGATTCAGATGAAATCATATGATTCTACTGTAGGAATAATGATATAATAAATCCAGTACATTTTAATAGAAAATAGATTCCAATGCAAAAATACTTCATTTCCATTTGTACACACACAAAATAAAAAGAAACAATTGCTCTCAGTGATTGCTAAATTTGTCTATATGTCCTCATTTAGATGTGTTGAAGCACTTTTGATTTTGTACAAGCTATTAGAAGATACAAAATAACTTTTTAAATGAATTCAAATATATTTTCCACGTTCTATTGAGCTATACACTGACTTGTCTGATATAAGAATAACATAAGTTAAAGCAGCTTATTTTTCAAAATTAATCATATATTCAAAACATTAAGTTAGAGGTTTATTTCTCTGATTTCTGTTATTACTAGTGGTCTAAAAATTCCATCTCTGACCAGGAAAACATTTCACCTATCTTTCTCAGGAGAAGTTGTTTTGAGGTAATGTGAACACGATCACATTTAGGCTGTCCATAAAAGCAAGTAAACGTTTTGGCAGAGAATAACTCTGTGCTGAAAATTGTGAGTGGCATTGCTGTTATTGAAAATAAAATAATGTGAAATTTGATTTCACTTGTGTCAACTGTGTTTCTATATTTATATCACAATATTGCTTTTTTTTTTTGTCTAAACTAGTTTAAAATACTTTGGAACTGATTATATTGGAAAGTTCTTACTTTTCACACTTTCATATCTTCTGAAGTAATGAGTAGTTCAGTCTCGGAGTATGTTTTTTAAAATGGTATTTTGGAATTTAATAAATAGTGAATGTCCAAATATCATGTTATTTGAATAATTACATATTTTAAAAAATTAAATATTTTGTTGGTGTTAAAGGTATACTGAATGTTCTGTAAATTTTTATAGAATATTTTTCTTTAGATTTTGTTTAAATATCTCTACTATCTGCTTCCAAACTACTTATAATGGTTGATTAAGCATGCATGTTTCCCCTTTATAATAGTTTCAAGTTGTTTATGGAATGTTTCCTTAATCTTTATTTTTCTGCTTCATCAAATAAAACAATAATAATTAATTATATCATCTTAATATTTTTCAAAATGCTAGTTAAATATTTTATACTGATGGATATTTGAAACAACATATATATGAAATTTTGTATTTTTAAATAATTCCCACAAATGCTTTCAAAAGAGAAAACTGGCTGGCACAAGGAAAATAATCAGAACTCTTAGATATTTAGGTCTGACACATTAGCAAAGTCTTTTTAGATGAATACTGGAATTTGTGTTTTACAAATATGACTTGATAAGATGAAAATGAGGTGAAAAAATGAAAATGGACAGATTTGCTGCAAAAGTTTTTAGGGTATATATTTTCCTTCTTGGGAAAAAAAACTTTTATCTTTTCTAAACAGAATTTTTTTCTAATGATTTACTTGCCAATTTATATGTTGAAATGTTTATTCAACATATAAATATTTATAGATGTAAGAGATTAATAATTTGACTATAATACATTTTGATGGCTCCATTCAGATAAGAATGAAATAGTCTTTTGTTTCTTTACACTGAGAAAGTGAATTCCTCTATGATCTGATAAATTAATTCTTCTCAGTAGATTAGTGTATGTAATTTCATAAGTAATTTCTAATTGTATCTATCGAATTATTGTATAAAAATTATATTCTATTTATACTTGAATCTATTTAATTCAAGGAAGGTGATAATATATATTTTAAAAAGCTTACTATATATTATAAACATTTTCAGAAATTATGATTTGGTATGAAAGTAAATTTTTATTGAAAACATTGCTTCTTCTAATATGCCTTTCAGATATTTTATAAAATAATCCCAGTGCAAATTTAAAAAACAAAAACATCTTAAACCCAGCTTACTTATCGAACTTGAATTCAGAACACTCATGCTGCCCCATAACCTTATGACCTCATTGATCTTACTTTACTACCTTCAATATGGTAATTCTTTGTTCTTTTCTATTTATTTGCTTTATGATACCTCCCCCAGGAAAATGTAAGTTTCTAAGGGTAGACTCTGTTTGTGTGTGTGTGTGTGTGTGTGTGTGTTTCTTTTTTTATTTCATCACTTTATTACCATCACCTTGCTAGGTACCTGGGACACAGTGGATAACCATCATGTGTTGGATAAGAAAAAGAAAGACTTAGTAGATGACACAGCCTTTGATAGTCCGTTTCACTGAACAGAATGCTAAGCAAGCATAACATTAAAGGCAAAGAAATTAAGATTTGGAGAAGAGACCCTTCTTTGGTCTTTTAATTAGGTTATTTCCCCCGATTTAGTAATTTGGTATTACCAAATAGTTTTTTTTTTTCTTTTTTTAATAGAGACAAGGTCTTCCTCTTTTGCACAGACTAGAGTGCAGTGGAATGATGATAGCTCACTACCAACTAGAAATCCTGGGTTCAAGCAATTTCCCTGTTTCAGTCCCCCGAGTAGTTGGGACTACAAGCATGAACCCCATGCCTGTCTAGTTTTATATATACTTAATATGTTTATATAGATATATGAATGACTGAGGCCTTGTTATGTTACCCAGGCTTGTCTGGAACCCCTGACTTCTAGTGATGCTCCTGCTTCAGCCTCCCAAATTTATGATTTTACAGCATGATCCACCACCCCGGCCAACTTATTTTCTTAATCTATTCATAGAGACTATTTTATCCCATTTTCTTATTTAGTAATCTAAAACTTGATAGGTAGGAGATCTGTGTGTTATTTATTTCAATACCTCCCTCTTCAATCTTCAACTTTTATTATGAATTCTAGAGATCACATGTTTACCAAAAGAATTTTTTCCAAATCAATTTTAAATATTATGTAATTTTGTTATGTCTCTATGCACTAATTGTAAACCTCAGATCTTCTCCTTGGATAACAGAGATTACTGCTCTTTTTGGTTTTGAGGCATGGCCAATGCTAAAAGACTGCTTGAGTCAAAATGCCACTACTTCTGACATGAAATAGAACAGTCTTTGGAAGCATTGCCTGATCTAGAAAAGGCTCACTGAACGTTTTATGTCTTGTTCTGTAATTGATGTAAATCATTATCTTTCTTTCTTATAAGAATACAACTGGCCGTGCGCGGTGTCTCACGCCTGTAATCCCAGCACTTTGGGAGGCCGAGACGGGTGGATCACGAGGTCAGGAGATCAAAACCATCCTGGAGAACACGGTGAAACCCCACCTCTACTAAAAATACAAAAAAATTAGCCGGGAATGTTGGCGGGTTCCTGCAGTCTCAGCTATTCAGGAGGCTGAAGCAGGAGAATTGTGTGAACCCGGGAGGCGGAGCTTGCAGTGAGCCAAGATTGCCCCACTGCACTCCAACCTGGGGGACAGAGCAAGATTCCACCTCAAAAAAAAAAAAAAAAAAAAAAAAAGAGTACAACTGGTACATATTAGTAATCCGGTATAACTCAGTCCTTAAAAAGTTGTATCCAGAAAATGATTCCAAAGTTCCCGGGTCAAAAAATATACACAGATCCCAAAGGTTCTGTGGCAAGTAAAAGTGTAAAGCAAAATTAAAGCGTTTGCAATTTTTTCAGGTGAAACAAACTGGAATTCCATGTTAAATGTATTCACGACTTCACGAAAAACCTATTCGTAAAGTAAAATCAGAAATTGAACAGTAAGGAGTTATGCATTAACTTGATAGATGTTTTATTGTATGTGCTTCACCTTTGAGGCATAATTCAAAGCACAGAGAAAGAATATTGAGAAAAATATACACGTTTCTTCTTCTCTTCAAACTTATGATCAAGCTGAGGAGACAGACAAGAGAGAAAAAAGAAAAAAATACAAGAAATTACCATGCAATCTTTAGTACAATGCTGAACCTAAAAACATGGTATATCACTTTTCATAGTTACCCATTTTTTCAGTAAGAGCACCTAAAATTTACTCTCTTAGCAAATTTCCCATGTACAGTAGTATTAACTGCTGTATAGTCTTCATTATGACATTATTTCTGTAGACTTATTCATCCTACATAACTGCAGCTTTGTACCTTTAACCTACTTCTCTCCATTTCGTCCCCATCTCACCCTTAGTAACCACTGCTCTACTCTCTGTTTCTATGTATTCAACTTCCACATATCAATGAGATCATGCAGTATTTTCCTTTCTGTGTCTGGTTTATGTCCTCCAGCTTCATCCATGTTTCCACAAATGTCAGTATCTCCTCCTTCATTTTTAAGCCTGTGTGTGTGTGTGTGTGCGCGCGCATGTACGTGTGTTCCTCAGTTTATTTGTCTTTTCGTTCATTGATGGACACTTAAGTTTCATTCATATCTTGGCTCTTGTGAATAATGTTGCGATAAATATGGGAGTGCATGTATCTCGTTGACAGTGATTTTATTTCCTTTGGATATATACTTAGAAATGGAATTGCTCAGTTATATGGTATTTATATTTTTAATTTCTTCAGTAACTTCTGTACTGTTTTCTTTACTGGTTATATCAATTTACATTCCCCTCAAAAGTTCCTATGTGCAGGGGCTCCCTTTTCTTCACACCCTCACCAACACTTTTCACCTCTCATCCTTTTGATAATAGCTATCCTAACAAGTATAAGATAGTATCACATTGTGGTTTTGATTTGCATTTTTCTGAAAATTAGTGAGGTCAAAAAAATTAACACATATATTGGCCACCATTATGTGTTCTTTGAAAAAGAAGTCTATGTAGGTAATTTGCTAATGTATTACCTGTTTTTTGTTTTGTTTTGTTTTGTTTTTTGCTATTCATATGTGTTAGTTTCTTATTTATTAAAACATCTTGTCAGATATATTGTTTGTGAATATTTCATTTCAGTCTGTGGGCTGACTTTCACTTTGTTAACTGTTTCCTTTGTTGTGCAGAGGTGTTTAAGTTTGATGTACTCCCACTCGTTTATTTTTGCATTTATTGCCTGAGCTTTTAGTGTGATATTCAGAAAATCAATTTCAGGGCTAATATTTATGAAAGACCTTTCCCTCTGTATTTTGTTCTGGAAGATTAATGTTTCCAGCTTTTATGTATAGTTTCTTAATCCATTCTCTGTTGTTGTGTGTGGTGGTAGAACCTCATTTTATTCTTTTGCACGTGGATCCAGTTTTCCCAGCACCATTATTGAAGAGGTTGTCCTTTCTCCATTGTGTCCTCTCGATAGTCTTGTTGAAAATTAGTTGATTATATGTATTTGTGTTTATTGCTGGGCTCTCCATCCTGTTCCATTGGTCTACATGTCTGTTTTTATGTCAGTACTATATAGTTTTGAAAACTCTACCTTTGTAATACAGTTTGATATCATGAAGTATGCTACCTCCGAGCCTAAGATAGAAGGCTCGACAACGGGCCCACCACACTTGTTGCCACCATTGGCAGTGTCTGAACATGCTGTTCTGGGGCCTGGGGATCAATGGACTCCACTCACCACAGCCAGTGCCTATAAACACAATTGAGAAGCCTGAAAACCATTCTGTCTCACACATAGCCTCCACCAGCAATCCCCACATGTATCATTAAGGGGTCTGGCGATTTACCAGCCTTTTCTGCCACGGCTGATGCACACGTATGCACTCTGGGGGCCCAAGGACTGACACATCTGGCCTGCTACCACCAACACAAGTACCTGAGGTCTGGCCCACTTGACATTGTTTTTCTTGCTTAAGACTGCTTTTTGTATTCTGGGTATTTTGTGGTTCCAAACAAATTTTAAGATTTTTTTTCTCTCTCTAATAAAAAATGCTCTTGGAATTTAAATAGAGATTGCATTGTGTATGAGTCTGTTCTCACACTGCTATAAATAAATACCTGAGACTGGGTAAGTTATAAAGAAAAGAAGTTTAATCAACTCACGGTTCCATATGGCCGAGGAAGCCTCAGGAAACTTGCAATGATGGCAGAAAGCACCTCTTCACAGGGTGGCAGGAGAGGGAATGAGTGCAAGTAGGGGATAGACCAGATGCTTATAAAACCATCAGATCTCATGAAAGTCACTCATTATCATGAAAACAACATGGGGGTAACCACCCCCCTGATTCAATTTCCTCCATCTGTTCCCACCCTTGACATGTGGGAATTATGGGGATTACAATTCATGGTAAGATTTGGGTGGGGACACAGAACCAAGCCATATCACACCGAATTTGTATATTCCTTAGAGTTATGGAAATTTTGATAACATTAATTTTTCCTATCTGTGAATGCTAGAAACTTCCCATTTATTTACAATGTCAATTTCATTAATTTGTATTACTTTCAGTATGCAGATATTTCACCTCTTCAGTTAAACATAGTCCTAATATGGGGCTTCAAAATGGCCACATAGAAATATCCGCGACTTTCATCCTGTATAAAGAAGGACCAAAACAGCAAATACATAATCACATATCAATATAACATGTAAGAGACAACACTGAAATCCAGCAGGGAAGTGACAAATAAACTCTGAGGTATGGATAGAGAAGGATGCAAAGCAGCTAGCCTAGCTGGAATGGGTTTGGAGACGAGAAACTCCTCGTTGTGGGGAAAACGTAAGTGAGAGATCCCTGGAAGTACATATTATGACAAAAGACTTCTGTAATTCTACTGACAAGAGAGTCCCATGATTTTTGCCAGCTCTGACACTAGTATAGGGAGCTGACTGGAGTCCATGCAATGATATTGTTGCAGAGTTAGAGTCCCATACATCCCCAAGACCCAAGCAGCTGCCATTTGAGAGTCCAGTTCTCACAAGACTACATCATGCCGTGGGGCCTGACAGTCCCTGTATCTCCACATCCCTGGAGCCCCACTAATACACGTCCATAATCACCCAGAGGGCTACAGCATCGTGATGCCAGTTGGACCCAGTAGTATGGCTGGGTCCCTAATGCTCTAGTCCACGTAGTGTTCTATACCCTGGGGAGCTGGTAGTGCAGTGCAGGAAAAATATGTGTAAAGCATGCACTCCCCAAAACCTGAGAGCCACCCATCTGGAGCTGCTTCAATTGATAGTAATCCCACATCCTCCAGAAAGAGGGCCACCATACATTTGAACAGGCTTTCAGGGGGCCTTGACTTTGGCCTGCTGGGGTACCATCCCAGACTCTGGCCTGCTGGTGATCCCACTCACCAGCACTGTCACTAGTGCCTAGGTGCAACATCTGGGGCCCTGGGGATCAATCCACTTTGTCTGCCACAGGAAGTTCACACCATTGAAGGGCCTGAGGAAAGACCAGTTTCTCCACCACCGCCAATGCCAGCTCCTTCATGTGTCATCCAGCAACCTGAGGAGTGACCATTCTTGGGCAATGCCACTAGTGCCTGTGTGCTCCATGGAAGGCTCAACAACAGGCCCACCACACTTGTTGCCACCATTGCCAGTGTCTGAACATGCTGTTCTGGGGCCTGGGGATCAATGGACTCCACTCACCACAGCAAGTGCCTATAAATACAATTGAGAAACCCAAAAATCATTCTGTCTCACATATAGCCTCCACTGGTAATGCCCACATGTGTCATTAAGGGGCCTGGAGATTTACCAGCCTTTCCTGCCACGGCTGATGCACACACATGCACTCTGGGGGCCCAAGGACTGACACATCTGGCCTGCTACCTCCAACACAAGTACCTGAGGTCTGGCCCACCTGACATTCTCATCTCCAGCAAAGCCTTCTCATAGCTTCCACTAACAACTGCAGCTTCAGCTAATGAGGAACTTACAGGGATGACTGATGCTGAATACAGCCAAAGGAATCATATAGAGATTACACTACTATACCTACCCAGAACAAAAGCCAAAGTGCCCTACTCAAGCAACACTATAGATATGTCTATAGAAAAAGTATTTCCCTGTGAAAGTCAATCCATACAATTGTAACAAAAAACTATCACACCAGATATGCAGAAATAATCATTAGGACACAGAAACAACGAAAGTAAGGAAACACAACACCTCCAAGGAACAAAATTATTATCCAGTAACAGATTTTGACAATAAAGAAATTTATGCTATGCTTGAAAAAGAATACAAAATAATGATAGTGAAGAAACTTAGTAAAATATAAGAGAACACAGATAAACAATACAAAGAAATCAGGAAAACAATTCATGATCTGAAAGATAAATTCAACAAAAAGATAGATATAACAAAGAACCAAATAGAAAACCCTAGAACAGAAAAATTTAATGAATGAAGTAAAAAACTAAATCAAGAGCTTCAATAATAGAGTAAATTAAGGGGAGGAAAGAGTTTTAAAATTGATGATAGGTCTTTTAATACAACCTAGTAAGATGAAGTGGAAAAAGATAAATAAAAATGAAAGGCCGGGCATAGTGATTCATGCCTGTAATCCCAGCACTTTGGGAGGCCGAGGTGGGTGGATCTCCTGAGGTCAGGAGTTCGAGACAAGCCTGACCAATAGGGAGAAACCCCATCTCTACCAAAAATGCAAAAAATTAGCCAGGCGTGATGGCGAGTGCCTGTAGTCTCAGCTACTCGGGAGGATGAGACAGGAGAATGATGTGAACCTGGGAGGCAGAGGTTGAAGTGAGCTGAGATCATGCTACTGCACTCCAGTCTGGGCAACAGAGTGAGATTCTGTCTCAAAAAAAAAAAACACAAAATACAAAATTAGCCGAGCGTGGTGATGCATGCCTGTAATCCCAGCTACTTGGGAGGCTGAGGCAGGAGAATCACTTGAAGGCAGGATAATCACTTGAAGGCAGGAGAAATGCTTGAACCTAGAAGGCAGAGATTGTGGCGAGCCAAGATCGCGACATTGTACTCCAGCCTGGGCAAAAGAGCAAAAAAGAAAGAAAGAAAGAAAGAAAGAAAGAAAGAAAGAAAGAAAGAAAGAAAGAAAGAAAGAAAGAAAGAAAGAAAGAAAGAAAGAA
>NW_012113919.1:3559287-3627257 GCF_000951035.1 Colobus angolensis palliatus
AAAGAAAGAAAGAAAGAAAGAAAGAGAAAGAGAGAGAGAGAGAGAGAGAGAGAGAGAGAAAGAAAGAAAGAAAGAAAGAAAAAAAGAAAAAGAAAGAAAGAAAGAAAGAAAGAAAGAAAGAGAAAGAAAGAAAGAAAGAAAGAAAGAAAGAAAGAAAGAAAGAAAGAAAGAAAGAAAGAAAGAAAGAAAGCCTGTGTGACATG
This sequence comes from Colobus angolensis palliatus, assembly GCF_000951035.1. Lineage (NCBI taxonomy): Eukaryota > Metazoa > Chordata > Mammalia > Primates > Cercopithecidae > Colobus > Colobus angolensis. The sequence continues at coordinate 3,559,491 of NW_012113919.1, forward strand.
TGGGAAACCAAAAAATGACCAAATATTTGAATCATTTAAAATGACCTCACCAGAAATAAAAGATATGGGAAAAAGCAGAGAAAAATCTATTTAACAACATAATAGAAAATTTTCCAAGTCTTGCAAGAGATATAGGCTTCCATATAAAGGAATCTGAAATAATCTCAAAGAGATTAAGTCCAAAAAGTTCTTCTTCAAGGCACATTATAGTCAAACGCTCAAAAGTCAAAGACAACACGCAAAAGGGTGAAAAAACCCTTATAAAACCATCAGATCTTGTTAGAACTCGCTCATCATCATGAGAAGAGCGTGGGGAAAACTGCCGCCATGATCCAGTCACCTCCCACCAGATCCCTCCCTCAACACGTGGGGATTGACATGGGAATTACTATTTGAGATGAGATTTGGGTGGGGACTCACAGCCATATCAAGCAATAAATGTCTGTATCAAAATAGTAGGAGGATTTAAAATCAACAACGTAAGGTTGCACCTAGTGGAACTAGAAAAACAAGAACAAAATATGCCCAAAATTAGTAAAAGAAAAAAGAACAGAGCAGACCTAAGCAAAATAGATACTATAAAAATACTCACCCAAAAAATGAAATAAAAGTTGACTCTGTGAAAAGGTAAATAAATAAATACCAGCTATATAACAAGAAAAAATAGAGAAAACTTAAATAGATAAAATTAGAAATGAGAAAGGAGACATTCCGTCTTATAACACAGAAATACAAAGGATGAAAAATACATGCTAAAAATTGTAAAACTTTGAGGTAACAGGTAAGTTTCTAGAGTGAGTCAACCAAGATTAACCCAGGAGAAAATAAAATTCTGAACAGATCAATAACCAGTAATGAGATTGAATCAGTAATAATAGTTCTTCCAAAAAGAAAAGCCCAGGATCAGATGGCTTTACTTCTGAATTCTACAAACTTACAAAGGAAAACTAATACCAATTCATCTCAAACTATTCCAAATAATTGAAGAGAAGAAAATTTTTTTCTAACTAATTCTCCAAGACCAGACAAAAACACAACAACAACAACAAAACACTGTGGACCTATATCCCTGATGAACAGAGATGCAAAAATTCCCAATCAAATAGTAGCAAACCAAATACAATATATCAAAATGATAATACACCATGAATAAGTGTGATTTATCCCAGGGATGCAAGAAAAGGTTCAACATATGAAAATTAATAAATATGATACATACCATCTGCTGAATGAGGAACAAAAACTAAATGATATCTCACTTACTGCAAAAAAAGCATTTGATACAAAATAACTTTTATTTGTTCATTTATTTATTTTTGAGACAGACTCTTGCTCTGTCTCCTAGGCTGGAGTGCAGTGGCGCCATCACGGCTCACTGCAACCTCTGCCTCCCAGGTTCAAGCAATTCTTCTTTCAGCTTCCCAAGTAGCTGGGATTACAGGTGCTCACCACCAAACATGGCTAAGTTTTGTATATATTTTCAGCAGAGACCGGGTTTCACCATGTTGGCCAGGCTGGTCTCGAACTCCTGATCTCAAGTGATCAGCCCCCCTCGGCCTCCCAAATGTTGGGATTATAGGCGCGAGCCACTGCACCCGGTCAAAATAACATTTTTTCATTATAGAAACTCTCAACAAATTAGGCACAGAAGGAACATACTTCAACATGATAAAGGCTATACATGACAAACCTACAGCTAATAGCATACTGAATAGGGAAATGCTCAAAGCCTTTCTTCTAAAACTGGAACATCTGACAATATAGCCCACTTTCATCGCTGTTATTTAACATAATGGCAGTCCTAGCCAGAGCAATCAGGCAGGAGAAAGAAAGTATACCCAAATTTGAAATGTGGAAGTCAAATTGTTTCTCTTTGTAGATGGCATGATCTTATATATAGGAAAACCTAAAGGCTCTACTGAAAAACTCTCAGATCTGATGAAAAATTCAGTAACGTAGTAGGATACAAAATTAACATACAAAAATCAGCAGCACTTCTATACAGCAATTAAGAACTAGCTGAAAGAGAAATCAGGAAAGCAATCCTAGTCTGGGCTACATAGTGAGACCCTATTTCTACAAAAAATTTTTAAAAATAGTGAGGTGTGGTGATGCATGCCTGTGATGCACCACTGAACCCAGCTACTTGGGAGACTGAAGTGGTAGGATTGCTTGAGCCCAGGAGGTTGAGGCTACAGTGAGTTGTAATTGCACCACTGAACTCTAGCCTGAGTGATAGAGCAAGATCCTGTCTGAAAAGCAAAAACAAAAACAAAAAACAAAGAAAAAAGTACAATCCTAACTGCAAAGATGCAAATGAAATAAAATATCTAGAAATAAACTTAACCAAGAATGTGAAAGTTCTCTACAGGAAAAGCTACAAAACACGGACAAAAGAAACTGAAGAGGACAAAAACAAATGGAAAGATATTCCATGTTCATGGATGGGAAGAATTAATATTGTTATAATAATCATAGGGCCCCAAATAATCTGCAGAATCAATGCAATCCCTATCAAAACACCAATCCTATTCTTCAAAGGTATAATTCTTGAATCCCAAAATTTATATGAAACCAGAGAAGTCCTCAAATAGCCAAATAAATAATTAAAAAAGAACAAATCTGGAGGCATCATATTACCTGACTTTAAATTATACTATAAAGCTATAATAACTAAAATATCATGATACTGGCATGTAAACAGACATATACACTAATTGAACAGAATAGAAAATCCAGAAATAAATCCACATATTTACGGCCAAATGATTTTTGACAAAGATGCCAAGAACATACATTGGGGCAAAGTCCCCCTCTTCACTAAATTGTTTCAGTGAAACTGGATATTCATATGCAGAATAATAAGACTAGACATCTATCTCTCAATATATACAAATACAAACTCAAAATAAATTAAATATTTAATCAAAAGACCAGAGACTATATACCTACTGAAAGAAAAGAGAGAGAGGATACTTCAGGACATTAGTCTAGGCAATAATTTTATGGCTGTGACTTCAAAAGAACAAGCAACAAAAACAAAAATAGATAAATGGAACAATATTAGACTAAAAATTCTTCACAGCAAAGGAAACAGACAGAATGAAGATACAGCCTGGAGGACTGGAGAACATATTTGCAAACTATCTGTCAAAGTACTAAAATCCAGAACATATAAGGAACTCAAACTACTCAGTTGCAGAAAATCAAATGTTTCTGCTAAAAAGTGGGCAAGAAATCTGAATAAACATTTCTCAAAAGAAAAAATACAAATGTCTAAAAGGTATATAAAAATACTCAACATAACAAATCATCTTGGAAATGACTGTAAAACCCAATGAGATATCATCTTACTACAGTTAGAATGGCTATCAAAAAGACAGAAAATAATGAATGCTGGTGGAGACAAAGACAGAAAGAGACTTCAAGCATTGTTAGGGAGAGTGTAAATTAGTACAGCCATGACAGAAAACACCATGAAAGCTTCTCAAAAACTGAAAGCAGAACCATCATTCAATCCATCAATTTTGCTACTGGATATTTACCCAAAGGAAAGAAAATCAATATATCAGAGGTATACTTGTACCTCCATGTTTATTGCAGCACTTTTCACAATATCCAAGCTATAGAATAAACCTAAATGTCCACCAGTGAATAAATAAAGAAAATGTGGTATATATATATACAATGAAATACTACTCAGTTGTAAAGAAAGAAAAAAAATCCTGTCACTTGTAGCAATGGATAAATCTGGAGCTCATTATATTAAGTAAAATAAGACAGTTACAGAAAGAAACATATTGCATATTCTCACTTATATGAAGGAGTTAACAAAGTTGATCTTATAAAGGAGGAGATAGAATGATAGTTACCAGAGCCTGGGAAGCAGAAAGAGGAAGAGAGATTGGATAATGGGTACAAAAATACAGTTAAATAGAAGAAATAAGTTATAGTGTTTGATAGCACAATAGAGTGACTATAGTTAATCATAATTTACTATATTTCATAGGAGAAGATTTGAAATATTCCTAGGCAAAAGAAATAATAAACTCTTCAGGTGATGGATATCCCAAACACCATGATTTTATCATTATATATTGTGGGCATGTATCAAATATCACATGTACCTCATAAATATGAATAGTTTTATGTATCAATTTCAAATGTTAAAAAATTATAAGTACTGTCTATTTTTGATGCTGTTATAAACAGGAGTGTTTCCTTGAGTTCTCTTTTAGATAGATCATATTGGTTTAAAGAAATGCAACTGATTTTTGTATGTTGACTTTGGATTATGCTACTCTGCTGAGTTCATTTATTAGCTTTTTTTTTTTCTTTGAGATGGAGTTTTGCTCTTGTTACCTAAGCTGGAGTACAGTGGCTTGATCTCTGCTCACTGCAATCTCTGCCTCCTGGGTTCAAGCGATTCTCCTGCTTCAGCCTCCTGAGTAGATGGGATCACAGATGCCTGCCACCACACTGAGCTAATTTTTTGTATTTTTAGTAGAGACGGGGTTTCACCATGTTGGCCAGACTGGGCTTGAACTCTTGACCTCAGGTGATCTGCCCAATAGCTCTATTTTTTTATGCGGACTTAGTAGTTTCTACATATAAGTTCACGTTATCTGCAACAAGGATAATTTTGCTTCTTTTCTGATTTGGATGGCATTGATTTTTTTAAATTGTTTGATTGCTTTTGCTAGTACTTCCAGTACTATGTTAGGTAGAAGTGATGAAGAGTAGGCATTTTTGCTTTTTACTGGATCTAAGAGGAAAAGCTGTAGCTTTTCCCCATTTATTAAGATGTTATCTGTGAGCTTTCCATAATCGGCCTTTATTTTTTTAGGAGATGTCCTTGTATGCCCATTTTGTTGAGAATTTTTAATCAGAAAATGTTGCTGAAATTTATCGATGTTTCTCTGAATCTGAGAACACAATGTATTTTTGGCTAATGTCATAAATCTCATTTATTTATTTGCATATTTTAAAACCAACCCTGCATTCCAGTAATAAATCCCACTTGACTAGGTTACATAATTCTTTTAAATGTTATTGAATTCGGTTTGCTTGTATTTTATTAATAACAATAGTAATTGCCAGGCTAGGTGGCTCATACCTGTAATCCCAGCACTTTGGGAGGCCAAGGCACCCAGATCATGAGGTCAGAAGTTCAAGACCAGCCTGACCAAAATAGTGAAACACATAATCGTCCTTTACTGTATTTAGGAAACTTCCTTCTATGCCCATTTCATTGAGAAATTTTAATCAGAAAATGTTGTTGAAATTTGTCATAGTTTTTTGAATCTGAGATCATAATGTATTTTTCTCTTTCTGTTATTGTCTTGTATCTCATTTATTTATTTCCATATTTTAAACCAACCCTCTATTCCAGAAATAAATCCCACTGGATTAGGTTGTATAATTCTTTTAAATGTTGTTGAATTTGATTTGTTCATATTTTATTAATAATAATAGCAATTGCCAGGAGCAGAGGTTCATGCCTGTCATCCCAGCACTTTGGGAGATCGAGGTAGGCGGATCACAAGGTCAGGAGTTTGAGACCAGCCTGAACAATACAGTGAAACCCTGGCTCTACTAAAAATACAAAAGTTAGCAGGGCATGGTGGCATGCACCTTATTCCCAGCTACTTGGGAGGCTGAGGCAGGAGAATTGCTTGAACCCGGTAGGCGGAGGTTGTGGTGAGCCAAGATCGCACCACTTCACTCCAGCCTGGGCAAGAGAGAGAGACTGCATCCAAAAAATAAATCAATCAATAAATAGCAATTTATTTAACAATAGCAAGAATGATTTAGTAGCTGCTAGAATTTTTGCATCAAATTTAATCAAAGTTATTAGCTTACAGTTTTACTTTAATATAAATTTAATAACCTGATTCCTCAATTTCCTGCCTGGGGTGATAAACTATTAATCTTTCTTCATCTGTCATTTTAAGAAAACAGGCATTTTAGAGATAACCTGTCTCGGTAATATGTAGTATTTGTCTGAGAAGCAAAAATATATAAAAATAGTTAGCCTTGTTTCTGTTTATTCATGTGGTTTCTGAGGTAAGTGACCGGGGCCCAAGTCGATGCTAATGTGGAGAGTCAGTGTGATGTAGGATACCTACTGTGTTCCAGGTGTTCTGTTTTGGAAGAATCATAAGCTAGGGGAAATTTTGACATACTTAGTAACTATTTTACACTATAGTTTGAGCTGAAGGTGGGAAGAATAAGTCACGCTTTGTTTGAACAATTAATGCAAAATAAATAGACATGTGTTTTAACAGTTCGGAGGTCAAAACTATTTAGTTATAACAGGCTACACGGCTGGATCAAATGTTCCTCCACAATTTAAGGGCTAGGCCCTGTTTTTGAATTCTGATCAGAGCCCGACTGAATCCCTCTGTGGTCCTTTGAAGGAACTAGCCCATGGTAACATGAACATGAAATTGAACATCAGTGAGGGAAACATTTCCATCCTGACTCCAATATTAGTTCCTGAATAATCTTAGACAAGAAAGAGAAAACAACTTTCTGTATTTTTACCATAGATTTACTTCAGGATTCAGGAAAATACACTTCCCCTATGCTTTACCAATTTCACGAAAGCAGTATAGCAAATTACAACAGAATATAGGTATGTAGTCACGTGGGCTGAGAAGCAAACAAGAATAACACTTACGTCCTCTGTGTAAACTGAAATTTCAGTTTTTACTTAATGAAAGGATCGGAGTTGATTAATGGAGTTAATTTATCCAAAATGTTGAACAATTTCTTTTACACTAAGAGATGCTGAAATATTAGCTTTGAAAATGGCATCAAGATGAGAAAAAATCTCCAAGTGAGTTTTCAGAAAAAAATTCTCCAAGTGAATTATCAGAAATTTCAAAGTAGACATTAGTGGCTTCAAAATAAAAATATATATATGTATTTGACCATCCTTAATAAGATACCACCAGCCAGGCATTGTGGCTCCTGCCTGTAATCACAGCACTTTGGGAGGCCGAGATGGGTGGATCACTTGAGGTCAGGAGTTTAAGACCAGCGTGACCTACATGGTAAAACACCATCTCTACTAAAAATACAAAACTTAACTGGATGTGGTGGCATGCACCTGTAATCCCAGCTACTCAGGAAGCTGAAGCAGGAGAATTGCTTCAACCTGGGAAGCAGAGGTTACAGTGAGCGGAGATTGCACCACTGCACTCCAGCCTGGGCAACAGAGCAAGACTACATCTCAAAAATAAAGAAAAAGATACCAACCTTACAGATTTTGTCAATGGGGCTTCAAAGAAAATCACCAGAAAGAATCATTACAGTCCTCCTGAAATTTGGAGCATGTGTGTGTGTGTGTGTATTTTTTTTTCCTGAAATATAGAAAGATGCACTTTGCAGTAGTGTTTTGAGACATAGCTGACATCTAATAAAGAGACAGTCTAAAGTCACCTGTGATTGTAGAGTATATAAACGGTTTATAACAGGCAATAGGCCACACATTTGTGAGAGGTAGTTCAGCAGTTTATGTAAACTGTTATATTTTAATCTTATGTTACGCCTGGAAAAGAGAGGTATAAAAACAAACTGCAACCAGTGAGGACAAATTTAACCTTCATTTGTCTCCTGACTTCTAATTTCTTTGGTATAGGTGACCTACTGGATCTCTTCACTACAGAGCTGAACATCTTGCTGAAGGTTTGAAGTTGTTGAAGAAAGAGATGTCACGGACTATAAAGGAACTTCAATCCCAGCTGCTGGCCCATCAGCAAAGTAAGCTGGTAGATCAGGGACAATATGTGCAAGCTCCAACAATGTCTGGCTTACTAAAACATTCAGAGCATAATCATGGATGCTATTTGTACTTTGTTTCCAAATTTCAAGAAAAATTCCCCTGTGACCATCTCTAACCCAAAACCACATGGAATAGGATATTCTTGGAAATTTAATTTGAGATTAAACTAAATTGATGCAGTACGGTACAAAGCCACCACGGAGCTGCTCTAGGGAGTAGTTCAACTCTCTTTTGATGGTTGGTCAAAGTGCGCACATCTTGGAGTATTATCTCTCTTCTCAGTTGCTTTGTTTCTTAGTAAAAAATTTCTACGACGAGGAGGACTTACAGAGCTAGAAGGAAACCCACCACACTCCATTCCCTAAAAGCAGATACATCTCTTTGAACAATGTCCTATTTGGGAAACAAGGGGAGTCATTTTTAAAATGCAAACTGATGTTTTATTTATGAAATTGGACACATCAAATTACAAAATTGATGCTGTGTGGTTGCGCTTTAATGTCACCACAAGACTTTATGATTACCTGAGAGTAATAAGAAAATTCATGATAATGTATGCATTTTTCATTAGGAAGCAGGGAAGTAATATTTCCTCTTGAAAAAATTTTGAGGAGTCAGTATAAAGATAAAAATAAAGATTCTTCTTTATTACATTTCAGTAAACTTGCACACTTAATGAAAAAAATTATATGAAAATGTATTAATATATTGTCTAACTTAACCATTTGCTTCTTACCCATTTTTTTTTTTTTTATCAATAACCATTCAGGGCTTCTGACCCACTTTAGAGTGATAATTCTAAATTCAGAATAAAGACCAATTGTTTCTTTTGTTTTGACTGTGGATGTTGAGTCTGTCTTTACTTACAAGTGCACCAAACAGGTATAATCTAATAAGCGATTTTTAAAATCCACATATTAGATTATAAGAAGAAGGGTTTTTAAAATATGCATATTAGATTATCTGTGGTTGGCATAGGGCTATTTAAAATCCCACCTTCCATTTTGAGCCATTTTAGCTGAGGTTATTTCTGTATTTTCAAGCAGATAGTTGTAGAGAACAACAGCAATACTTGCATAAAAATTACAACAAATCTTACATAAATAATTATAGAGCCTACTTTTGTAGTATCAGGCTTATCAAAAATTTAGTAAAACATCTAACTTGATCTAAAGCCTCATGACATTTCAAACACATAATTTTTTTAGCATACATTGAAAAACATATCTCCTATAAAGTCCTGAGGTTAGAATAGTTATTTTGGAAATGATCACTGATCCTAGGATAAAATTACTTGATAATTGAACCTGGAGAATTACATTGTAGAGGTTCAGTTAATTACTCGGAGATTTATATTTCCCAAATCCAGGCAGCAAGTTCAACTGCCCTGATTTTTGTAATCCTCTGGCCCCCTTTTCACTGGGACCTAACGTAGTCTTTCCTCACAGCAAATAATGAAATCTACATTGAATAAATGTCCATAGGTATTAAAAGAAAACAATGAATGTGCAGTCTGATTCTCAACATGATCTTCTTTATACAGTGTTTAGAAATAGTAATTTATCCAATGCTTTAACAAGGTTTTCGTTACTCCACTAAATTTTGTAACCATTTCTTTATTGAGTAATATATCCAGGTTGTGGGGAAAACAATAAAACCCAAATAGCATATAGGTTTCCATTAATAGTAATATATTAATGTTGATTTCTTTGCTGTGTACCATGATCATGTAAGGCACTAACAACAGGAGAGGCTGGGTGAAAGGTATATGAGACATTTCTGTACTATCTTCCCAACTTTTCTCTATATCTAAAATTAAATGGTTTACTGAAAATTAACATCATGTATAATCACAACAAAAAATCACATTTTAGCATTTTTTATTTTGTAGGAGTTTCCTCACCTTTGTCTGCTTAAAATGAGCAGCTCATATAACTTATATCAATGTATTTGCTTACTCTAGAGTTCATTAATGATGTATGTTGAAGAATATGTAAGTGCATTATTTAGACAATCTGTAATATTGAAAGTTTATGTTGAATACAGAGCATGTACATGGAAAATTAGCTTAACCTTTTTCTTTCTTTTACTAAGTATAAAATTACCAAGACTCTGAAATATGGAGTGAAATCTTTGTGATGTTTATGGCTGAATGCTTGCTTGCTCAAGCAGATTAAAGTCAATATTCTGAGAGCTCTTTTGAGCAGAGGAAGGATTAACTCACTCACAGGCACATGCATCTGTTAAACAACTCAGCTTTCACAGAACTATACCAATCTTACCCTCACCAACTTCAATTCTATAATTTTCTCAAGGAAATCTAAGTGTCTTCAAGTTATAAGACAGTATATGAGCAACCAGCGCAAAAGATATCTGGGGATCAGTTTTTAAAGTAAATGCTGATTAATCAAATTCTAATAATTAAAAAGTAAACCCAGGACATATTTCATATATAATATATATATATGAAATGAATATATATATATGAAATGAATATATATATGAAATGAATATATATTATATATATGAAATGAATATATATATGAAACATTCTGGAGGTCATATAATAAACAGTGGAATAAGATTATCTTGAACTACATTGAAAAATAAATAGCTGTGGCTGTTGCTGCATGTTCAGTGGTGGAGGAAAAATCCTTTCAGGAAGGAATGACTAAGTGACATATAATTATTTCCCATTTGCAGATACACTAAGTGTGCTGCTGATCAATGTCAGATCAGCAGAGAAACACTTATGCAGACTGAATGAACTGTACATCAGCTGTTGTACAGAAACATTACATGCCTCCAAGACATGGTTTTCCTCTGAAAGGTATTTGGTGTGATGCTCTTAGCAATGAAAGTAACTACTGCATATTTCAGAAGATTGTTGTCAATGATACTTTAAGTATTATCACTTAATGTATTGTTTATGAGTACTTTTATTTTTGTAATGTTTTTGTATTTGTCCACTTCTTATTATAATTGTCTAGCTAAGAAAGTTTGCTTTTTTTCCACACAAGCAGCACAGCATAAAGCTAAATTTCAGCCCATCCAATAAAGTTACAGATTTCAATATCCTTCCAATGTCTAGTTTATATCTCAACTTTGCCTTTTCAACTTATTTCTTCTTAGTTTTAAGTTTTGTTTTCTTGTTTTATATATATTTGCCTGCTTAGGAATAACCTTAGGCTCTGTCTGAATGTTTTTTTAAGAGAATTGCTGGTTTTTAATTAAGCTTTAATAATGTTAACTCAAGAGAGTCACTCTTTCCCCTGCTTCTGAAAGAATGTTTTTCTACATAGTTGTTACATGGCATCTGTTATCTAAATAAACTGAGAATCAATAATAGCTAATGAAATGTTAAATATGGAAATAGAGTTATTCTATATACAAAAATCGCAAAAGTTGTCAATAACCTTTTCCATGTAATAATATGCTTTACTTCTTGAGAAGTTATAGTATTAAGACTTTCTAAACAGATAGAGTTCATTAAATTTAAATATTGTCTCTTAAATCAATGACGAATTTTTAGAGTGGAGAAATAAAAACAGAAATATCTCCTGTTTGATAATCATTTGTCCTAGTGAAACCATGGGGTTAATAAAGTCAGGTCTACATGCCCTGCTTACTTTCTGTCACCTGCTTTTGTTGTTGTTTTTCTCTGTAGCTGAGGGTTGCGGTAACTGAAGGCCTTACCACTAAATACTAAAACTTAACCTTTACTGGTGACTTTATGAGTAACATTCATAGGTGACCATGGTGATGGCTGCTTCCATTGTTTTTCAGAAACTTGGCCAGTTCTTGTCTAGTTCAAACTGGTTGAGATCACTGACCCTTCAACTGGGTCTGCATGAATGCCTGAGAGGTGGCCTTTTGATATCAAAGAGTCAAAAACTCCACCTTCGAGATCATGCTAATGTTGCCATTTTCTGTACATATGTCCTATGAACATAGGCGCTGTGCTCTTCCACCTCCTCTCTTGGTGACTTACTGCATAAATCTTTTCTCTTTTGCAGAATCCATGTCATAGTGATTGATTTACTGCATATGAGCAGAATGAACCTGGACCTGGCTGATACCGCTAAGGTCAGCATAAACCTGGTCAGCTAGGACTAGAGTTAGAAGTCCTCTTAAAGAGAGAGCTCATGGCTCTGATAGAATTAACCTTCTAATGAACTAATAATAAATGGTTGGCTTTAGAGCCCAATTATTTTGTTGTGAATTGTTTACTTGCTTTGTTGTTTTTGTGTTTGTTATATTGTGTTTCTGGAGTTGGTATTGAGAAACATGGCTAGATATTTTCAAAAAATCCCTGTAATGATCTAAAACTCCTATTATAAGAGCAAATAAGACATTTTACCAAAGAGCTTTATGGTCAAACATACTACTTTTTGATGTCAGAAATGATCATTAATTTCACACTGGTCACAGCTGATGTTGTGTCTTGAGCAGAGACGGGGGAGATTTTCAGATATTAATTTTGTTAATCCTCTGATGTTTCATCCCTGGGAGGTTTTGGTTATTTAAATTGGTCACATAAATCTTTTTATTACATATTCACTTTTAAGAAACACGCAAATTGAACTTATTGCCTTAACCTAGCACATTCCAAGATATTAAAATAAGTAATTAACACTAAAACTGCTTAGTATGTATTTACATCTTTAATGTTATTATAACTGACAATAATAAAACAATATCAGTATTAGACATAAACACTACAAATTCTAAGGTACATCTGGAAAGGTGATATCTTTCTAGATTATTTTATTCATGACTTGATAATCCACTTAAAATTCATTCTATGTAAAAGAGAGGATGCTGAAGAAAACACATTTCACTAGAATTTAGAAATTATAACTAATATGGATTGGATTGGTTAGAAAAGTAAACAGGGATTGAGATTTCTTGTATGGTTTTAGTAAGATATCTGATATTTGGAAAAAGGGAAAAAGAAGCCTCATTTTCATCACAAGAAAAAGGCTTAGAAAAAAATATGCGCACTATAGGAGGTATTGAGTAAAATGCTTGATTAGGATAGAAGTTTCCAGTTAGGCCAGCTGATGAACCATAAAACTATACAAAGAGATGTGGCACAGAAAGTTCAAGAAGTTCACTACCTAGATTCTGACCCCAGGCTCCTCTCAGACGTTCAGAATATATATCAACATAGAAGGAGCCTGAATATTAACTTCACAGTGATTCCTTCAGGCCAGTTGACACAGAGCAAGAGTAGCATTATGCATTCTCTCCTGGGAAGCAGAGTATTTAACTACTATTCATGCTACAGTCAGTGTTAAATGTCAGGGCTGGAGGGAGTACAGATATACAAAAGCTTGGTTGAAGAGAAATTATTTTTGTGTGTAATTTAATTTGCTGTATTTTATGTGCTTATATTTCTTCTGCAGATCACTTTCAGAATTAGGTAATAATGGTTATGAGTGAGAATTTGGAGTGATTGTCAAAATAAAAACTTGGCAGTTATATCTACCAATGTTTTCTAATTTCTTCTTACCAAATACTATTAGACTAAGTATACACAGTATGGTATTTTGTCTAATAAAATTTATTTTTCTATCTTTTCATTCTATATGTCTCTTATCAAATCCTGTGAGACATGACTGGCTCCAACAGGTAGTAGTTCTTTAATCCTGCAATATGCAATATTAACCAGCTTCTGTTTTCAAATTTGAAGTCAATAAGTAAAGTTGCAAAACAAGAAATATACCATTCAGTAGTTTTTAATAATAGAAATATACAAGATAAGATGCAGAGATTTAAAACACAATGATTGTGAAATGTATTTTGCTATTTTCGCTGAAATAATGAGTTTTTACAATTCTGGGTTGTGAAGATCCCTGAAATAATATTTTACAACAATGAAGACTATTTTATTGACACATACACACTGTACTTTTCTTTTATAGCCTTAAAATAACTGATATTAGATCAAAATTGTGTGTTCATTTGTCTCAGGATATATCTCATCTAATAAATTAAGAGAGCAAGTACTAAGTATGGTTCTCTCATTGTTCTATCTTGAAAACAAATACAAAACTCACCTTAGGGACATTAAATGCCTGCTGAATGCAAGAATGAATGAGTAAATGAATGATCTGCTGTCACATAGCTAAAAGTCTGGTGTAGAAAGCAGACAAATGACAAGGTAGGCACACATTTGATGTTATACACACATATCTTAGATAGTAGAGACTTCTATAGGAGTATAAGGAGGAACAATTAAGGCAAGCTACCAAATTAAAGGAGACTATTATGAGTAATAGAGCTGCCAGAGGAGTGTGTTTGTGATGACAGATGCTTTCCTGGTTAAGGAGTATCTTCGTAAAAGCCCTCGAATGAGAGCATAAAAAGCATTTTCTAGCACCTGAACATTGACAGAGAGTCAGAAAATTTAACAGTATTTAGGCTATCAAGGGACAATTTTATACAGTCTTCCCTTAACCAGGTGGTTGAACTTATGTTGATGTTGCTTGGGAGTAATTAGGAGGTTATAGGAAAACCAGGAGAGCATGATGTCCCATTGAAAGATGGGGTGTTATAAATATCAAAAAAAGTACATTAAAATAAGAAGTACCAACAATCATTCTCTGTGTGTGTGTGTGTGTGTGTATTCACACACTTTTAATGGCTTTTAATGGTAAATACACCCCATTTACATGGCAGCACGTTGAGAATAAGTAAATGGGAAGTAATAAAGAAAGCAGATATGCAAACATTTTAAAAAATTGGAGTGGGATGAACATGAGAGAATAGGCAGTAGCTGGAGGAAAACATGAGATCAAAGGAGAGCTATTTTGATTTCCATTAATTGGTTTTACAAAAGAGAAGTGAACTGTGCATGTTTAAAACATTATTAGAAAGAGTCCATAGAGATGGCAGAGGCTGAACTTAAAGAGAGGGCAATTGAGGGGAACATTAAAGGAGGAGTTTTTCATACAAGCAAGTAGAAAAAATATCTAATTAATAATTACTTGGATTTCACTGAAGAGCCACCTATTTTATTGTGAAAATAGTACATTTGAAAAGAACATTAACACAGACAGGTATGCTGGTAAGCAGGTAGGTTAGTAGTACCATAATGTGTACGCGTGTGTGTGTTATACTTTTACATGATTTCTATTTTTGTTTAAAGGTAGAATGGAGAGTTGACTGTTGAAAGCAGAATATTAGGTAGAAGAGGTTTACAGCAAAAGGAGATGTCTAATAACCTGTGTGGAGGATGTGACACTTAAATTAACAAAGAAGGGTAAAGATGTGCTAGTTGGCTTTTAGAGTTTTACTGGTGCTAGATATCATGAGTTTATAACAGAATCAATCAGAGTAACTGAGTAATTTGTTTTAACAATTTTTTGCCTCTTAGATATAGATAAAGAAAAAGAGGTAGCTATATTTTTGGAATTGCACCAAAAAAGTGGAAAAGTAGGTGGGGTAAGTTCGTTGCAATAAAGAGACTGGCTGGAATGTCACTGGGAAAAAATTGAATAGACGGAAACATAATTACTGGAAGTGAGACTTGTGAAGGGACTGATCATTTCCCAGAAATAGAAATTGGATATGATAGATGAAATGGGCCAAAATGAGAGGAGGCACAAAGGTTTGAGGTTTCTGTGACATATTTATATTCATATGTATCCAATTACATCCATATTTATATCTATTGAATTCAATGGTTATCGGAATAAATGTTTTGAGTCATCATAAAATGGTCAAATGGAAATGTGTGAATTTCATTAAAACGACATGGAGTACGGCATTAGATGGATTGCCCACGTGGTGGCTGAAGTGACCCAGAATTTGAGAACTGGACCAAGAAAGTGCACTGTGAGTTTTCTCTTATATAACCTTGGGGATGGATATTAACGAAGAGGATGCTGAATAGCTTGGATGCGCCAGGCTTTCATATGCTGTTGTTGCTGACTACACATAACAATATTATGCGATTATTATTATTGTCTGCATTTTATAGATAAGGAAACAGATGATTAGTCAAGTTTCCACCATAACTGAGGAGATAGAACTTGAACCATGACGATTTGACCCTTAAATGAATACCCTTTTTTATTGTTTTCACGTTACCTTTCAAAAAAATTAGAGGAGATAAAAGGTAAAATGGACACTATCCTTGCTTTCATGGAGTTCACAATTCAGTTTGGGCAGACTGAATATATATATATATTCTAGTATATATAAATATATATACTATATATAGTATATGTATATAATAGACTATGATTTTTATTCTAATAAATATTGCATAAAGACTTAAAATGTCTATGTATGTTTCAAAGTTTATTGAAGAGATGTTACAGTGTCATAGAAATACCTTAAAATTTAGACTCAGAGGACGGACAAAGCAACCAAGTAGCTCTGTGACTTTGGCCAGGTTAATTATCTACTCACGTAAAAAGAAATGATAACTTCCGACTTGAAGAATTGTAAGGATTGTAAAATAATGGAAAATGAAGCTTTTCTTTTACTGTCTTAGAGCGAATAGGTATCAAGCAAATGATCACAGTAGTGGTCTTTTTTTTCCGTTTTTTTTTTTTTTTTTTTTTTTGAGACAGAGTCTCGCTCTGTCGCCCAGGCTGGAGTGCAGTGGCCGGATCTCAGCTCACTGCAAGCTCCGCCTTCCGGGTTTAGGCCATTCTCCTGCCTCAGCCTCCCCAGTAGCTGGGACTGCAGGCGCCCGCCACCATGCCTGGTTAATTTTTTGTTTGTTTGTATGTTTGTATTTTTAGTAGAGACGGGGTTTCATCGTGTTAGCCAGGATTGTCTGGATCTCCCGACCTGGTAATCCGCCCGTCTCGGCCTCCCAAAGTGCTGGGATTACAGGCTTGAGCCACTGAGCCCAGCCTGAATTACATTCTTAAAAGAAATAGATTTATTTTTGTATCAGCACATGTACTAATTGACAATAGTGGGAACATAATATAAAATATACAATTTTGAAATGTTTTATTATTTCAGAATTTTTTTTTTAGCTTTTAAATTCAGCAGTACATGTGCAGATTTGTTACACAGGTAAACGTGTGTCATAGGCTTTGCTGTACAGATTATTTTATTATGCAAATATTAAGCCTAGTACTCATTTGTTATTTTTTCCTGATCCTTTCCCTCTTGCCACTCTCTACCCTCCAATAGGCCCAGTTTCCTCTATGTGTCCTTGTGTTCTCATTATTTAGCTCTCACTTATAAGTGAGAACATGTGGTATTTGGTTTTCTGTTCTTGCATTAGTTTGTGAAGAATAATGGCCTCCAACTCCATACATGTCCCTGCAAAGGACATGATCGTGTTCTTTTTATGACTGCATAGTATTCCATGCACATTTTCTTTATGCAGCCTATTATTGTTGAGAGGCATTTAGGTTGACTCCATGTCTTGACTAGTGTGAATAGTGCGGCAATAAACATACCTATGCATGCGTCTTTATAGTAGAATGATTCTGTTCCTTTGGGTGTATACCTAGTAATGGAACTGCTCTGTCGAATAGTATTTCTGTCTTTGGGTCTTTGAGGAATTGCCATACTTTATTCCACAATGTTTGAACTAATTTACACTCCTGCCAACAGTATATAAGTGTTTCTTTTTCTGTGCAACCTCGCCAGAATTTGTTAAAATATTTTTTGACTCTTCAGCAATGCCCATTCATAATGTGTTTAATTGCCACATTCCTCCTTTTACTATACTAATCTTATGTAAAATCATTATTATTTATTTTAATGTCTTTATTGTTTGATTATAAGTCTAGTATTATGGCCAAGTGAGGTGGCACATGCCTGTAATCCCAGCACTTTGGGAGGCTGAGGCGGGAAGATTGCCTGAGCTCCGGAGTTTGAGACCACCCTGGGCAACATGGTGAAACCTCGTCTCTACTAAAATAGAAAAAAAATTAGCCGGGTCTGGTGGCATGTTCCTATAGTCCCAGCTACTCAGGAGACTGAGGCAGGGGAATTGCTTGAACCCAGAAGGCAGAGGTTGCAGTGAGCCAAGATTGCGCCATTGCACTCCAGCTTGGGAAGCAGAGGGAGATTCTGTCTCAAAAAAAAAAAAAAAAAAAAAGAAAAGTCTAATATTATGTAAATATCAACTGAATTAGACTGCTTAATCTAAATAAGACTGCTTAAATACAAAAAATCAAATCAATCTTTGAAAAGTCTAAGATAGTATTAAAACTTATAATGCCAGAGGTTAATGCTATAAGTTGGTTTAAATGACCATTAATTAATATTTGTGTCCTTTCTGTTAGATCCACCTATCAAGGATGTGAATTAATTTCACCCATGTGGAAACATACCTTTACACACATATAACATTCATCCATATAAATTTGGCAATGTGCATTCAAAATATTTTACATGAATAGGCTGGTGAGGAAAAGAAAGTAAAGTGGAAATGATAATTGCCACACTTAGTTGGTAAGTTGAGAATAATAACATTAACAGGTGAGTTAAAACTGTTTTGTATTAGTTTCAAATACTTTTTCAATATAATTAAAATAAGCTAGATTGTAGTACTAATTATGGCTTGGAGGTTTATTTGGTTTTGTTTTACATCTTGCATAAATGCTTTTAAACAGTATGAAATATGCCTGCTAAAAATATTATATTACAATACATATTTAATATGCCATTGCTGAAAAAATTAGAAAGGAAAAAGATGATTTTGTTAACACACCAACACAACCAAGATGAAGAATTATGCAGCATATTAGCCTCCATAATTTGATGGATAACTGTCAAAAATACTTTATTTTGATATTTTTATGCATTAATAATTTTTGCTTAGTTAACACAATTGTATGTCACAGGATAGGAAACAAGCATTTGATGTAAAATAATGGTGGTGTTGTCCATGAGGAGTTAACTACCTTATAAACTAAACTACAAAAGCAGAATTCAGAGCAAAAATAACAATAAGAAATGATTGTTTCACGTGCTCTTTATCTGTTAGCTATAAATTCAATTTAGAATTGTTTCTTAGTTGTTGATGCCTAAAGTAATATGCCCATTAGGAAGCATGCAAATCAATCAAAGTTTCTTCTGCCCTTGGGAAGATAATGACCCAAATATGAATATTCAAGAGACACCAGAAGTTATTATAGATGTCCTTAACTTGTTTTTCATTTTTAAATCTGAACAAAATATTTCTCATGCTTAAGGAAAAAAAATGGAAAATTTGAATGTAATTAATACATAACATTCTCAATTTTGGCATATTTTTACTTTGTAAACTCTTCATCAAACTAACTGCTAGACAGACGAGAACTATACTTGGCAAGAGAAATCATTTTCCACCTAAGAAGATATAGGTATCGCCTATATCTTGGTATTGCCATTTGATGCAAGATGGGTTTTTATTGTTGGAAGAATCTGAGTCACATTTGTAATGCATCTAATATATCTTTTATACACTTTTTTCATATTTAGAGAATGCATTTGGTAGTTTTCTTCAATAACAATATTTTCTTATCTTCGACAACTTAAACAAATATGAGATAGAGTATTTTCTTATTCATTTTGTGAAAACTTCCATATATTCCTAATGTATTACTTTACTCACAAGGACACAATGAAAACTTAATATCGAAATAAAACTTGTCCTTATTATCATTTACTGAATCATAAAACGCTATAAAATTATAATTAAAAACACTATGAACCATCCGGGCTCACATGGTGAAACCCCGTCTCTACTAAAAATACAAAAAATTAGCTGGGCGGGGTGGCGGTCGCCTGTAGTCCCAGCTACTCTGGAGGCTGAGGCAGCAGAATGGCCTGAACCCGGGAGGCGGAGCTTGCAGTGAGCCGAGATCGGGCCACTGCACTCCAGCCTGGGCGACAGAGCAAGACTCCGTCTCAAAACAAACAAACAAACAAACAAACAAAAACTATGAAATCAAAAGTTGTATTGATTTAGATAAAAGATCATATTTGAAAATCTCATCTACAAATATTTTAATAATGTGATATTCTCTCCCCTTCTGTGTAGTGTTTGAGTCTTTCACAAATCACAGTAAATTTTGATTAAATAGAAAGGATCTCACTCTTTTTTAACATTTTTAAATGTTGGGAATCATCTGAAGAAACTTAATTTTATCTTGTAATAGGAATAAGTCATGATAGCTAGGTCTAAAATGAAAGGCAAAATTTAGTTTATATTAATAAATAAAAATTCAGTCATGTCTAGATTAAATATTCTTTTTCTTGATTTTCTACAGCAATATTTCCCCCTGAAGTTATGTAAAAAGCATTTGTGGATTTAACAGGGTTAAGGTGAGAGGGTAGGGAAATGACAGCTAGAAAAAAGAACATGTATCTCATTTTCATGAAGTTAAAATATCAAAATGACTTTTTCACTTTTATTTGATTTCAAATAATGTCCTAAATTGTGGAACTGTTGTCAAGGACTTTGAAACACATGCATTGCATGCCACAGACAACGGTGTGTGAAGTCTCCTCGTATCAGACAAGATGAAAGGCCTATGGTTTCTCAGTTCTCCATTATTCCGTTGCATGTTAATGGCAACATGAGATTTAAATATGCAGCTTATTTTAAGGATCTTGGATTTGTAAACTATGGTGGTAAACATAGAGGGTAGCAAAGGGTGGTGCTCAATGGGTAGGCCACAAGTAATTATGAGCTGAGTATTTTGGCAGGTTATTTAACCATCTCATACTGTACTTCATCTGTAAAATGGATGTCATCTTACTTGAACATTATCAGAAGCATGATAGGGTGGTGAAATTCTGCACTATATATTATTTAGAGCATTCCCTGACAGATAATGAGCAATCACTGGCAGGCAGTCATTATTTTCTTATTTCACTAACTTGATGTGGAAAGGTAAGTCTCACATCAAATCAGAATTGCATGTAGCTTCAGAACTATCATTTTTTTTATTTTTTACATTTAAATTTTGCTTGCCAATGCTTGGGGGAATTATTTTTAAATTTTTTTTTGTGTGTGTATTTATTTCAGTAGGTTTTTGGTGTGCAGGTGGTGTTTAGTTACAAAGTCCCCGAAGTTCACTGTATCATTTTTATTCATTTGCCTCCTCATAGCTCAGCTCCAACTTATGAGTGAGAACATACAATGTTTGGTTTTCCATTCCTGAGTCACTTCACTTAGAATGATGGTCTCCAACTCCACCCAGGTTGCTGCAAATGCCATTATTTTGTTCCTTTTTTTGTCTGAGTACAATTTCATGGTGTATATACATATATACATATATATATGATACATGATATGCATATAGATACATTATATATGTATATAGTTATATTTTACATATATATGTGTGTGTGTGAATGTGTTTGTGTGTATATATATATATGACATTTTCTTTATCCACTCATTGATTGATGGGCATTTGGGCTGGTTCCATATTTTTGCAATTGCAAATTGTGCTGCTATAAACATGCATGTGCAAGTGTTTTTTCGTATAATGGTGTCTTTTCCTCTGGGTATCCAGGTAGATAACCAGAAGTGGGATTGCTGGGTAGATCTACTTTTAGTTCTTTAAGGAATTTCCACACTGTTTTCCATAGGGGTATACTAGTCTACATTCCCACCAACAGTGTAAAAGTGTTCCCTTCTTACCATACCAGTGCCAACATCTACCAACATCCATTACTTTTTATTTGTTTTTTTTCTTTTTGAGACAAAGTCTTGCTCTGTTGACCAGGCTGGAGTGCTGTGGCGTGATGTCGGCAAACAACCTCTGTCTCCTGGGTTCAAGCGATTCTCGTGCCTCAGCCTCCCAAGTAGCTGGGACTACAGGCATGTGCCACCACGCCTGGCTAATTTTCTTGTGTTTTTAGTAAAGACAGGGTTTCACCATGTTAGACAGGGTGGTCTCGATCTCCTGACCTCGTGATTTGCCCACCTCGACCATCCAAAGTGCTGGGATTACAGGCATGAGCCACTGTGCCTGGCCTATTTTTGATTTTTTGATGATGGTCATTCTTGCAGAAGTAAGGTGTTATCACATGGTGGTTTTAATTTGCATTTCCCTGATAGTAATATTGAGCATTTTTTCATATGTTTATCTGCCAAATTTTGGGATTGCCAGCCTCCAGGCTATAACCCTTTATATGAAATAAAGCTCTCTTCTGCAAATGTATGAACCTCGGGATTCTTCATCTAAAGACAGATAGCCTAGGCCACTGATTTATTTTTTTTTATTTCAAATAGAAAACAATGCAAATAATTTAGAAGTTAATAGCAAAGATAGAAAAAAGTTGATTGCAAAATACAGCATTATCAATCGTAATACAGGAAGATTTTCTAAAAGTTCTAAGACAGATAAAACAGAAAGTAAGATAAAGGTATAACTTTTTAAATATTCTTGTCTAAAATGTGTGTGTGCCTGTGTGTATAAATGTAACACAGTTTACTAACATTTTATATTAAAAACTAGATGTTCAATGAACTCAAAATCATTTCCTTATAATACTAATTCTCTTTTAACAAGAAAATTACAGGAAGCAAATTTCTGTACACTGAAACCAATCTTTTCCTACATGATTTGAAATTTTGTTGCCTATATATCATCTCATTCAATAACATTTTTAACTTTTTTTGTAAAATGTTGCATTCCACTTATTTTTGAATATGTATAAATATGCTGTTTAAAAGATGTGTGTGTGTGTGTGTGTGTGTGTGTGTATGTGTGTATGTTTGTATGCTTAAATATATAAGCATACAGGCCGGGCGCGGTGGCTCAAGCCTGTAATCCCAGCACTTTGGGAGGCCCAGAAGAGCGAATCACGAGGTCAGGAGATCGAGACCATCCTGGCTAACACGGTGAAACCCCGTCTCTACTAAAAAAATACAAAAAAACTAGCCGGACGACGTGGCGGACGCCTGTAGTCCCAGCTACTCGGGAGGCTGAGGCAGGAGAATGGCGTAAACCCGGGAGGCGGAGCTTGCAGGGAGCTGAGATCTGGCCACTGCACTCCAGCCCGGGTGACAGAGCGAGACTCCGTCTCAAAAAAAGAAAAAAAAAAAGAAAAATGATCAATACTACATACAGATGTTTTAAAAAATACTGAGATGTTTCCAGTTTCTGGGTAACATTAAATTTGTAATATTTAATTAAAGTTGTTATATACTGTAGTTAGTGTTAATGTTATTATTGACCAAATCACTCACCTTTGAAATTTTTCCTTTGGCTTCTCTGATGCTATTTTTTCCCTGACTCATCTTTGAATTTATAGTTTTCTTAGAACAACTTTTATGCTTTCACACTATATAGATGGTATATGTTTTGTTATAACCTTTTTAGATACACTCTTGACAATTCTCAAATCAGTTCCCCTACCTAGAGCACTGACTTTAATGGGAAGCCTCAACAGTCTCCCTGACAACACTGTGTCTATTAACTGGCTTTAACTAGGTTGGGAAACGGATTCCTCTGACACACTCCCTGTCAGATCACTCCATGTTTTCTGTGTCCCTATACCAAAGATGACAACTTGATGGGCAGCCCTACCCTAAAAGAAGTTCTTTCCTACTCTCTCAAGTCTAGGGTAGAGAAGCTCCTACTATTGTTGTCCCTGAGATACCCTATTACTTGCAGTTTTCATGCTACCTACGCATTTTCAAATGGCTTCTTTTCTAAACAATTCTCAATGACATTTTATTGTGCTATCTGTTTTTCACCAGAACTCTGACTCATAGGATAACTGGTATCAGAGTGGTACAGAATGGGAGGCCTCTGAAAGTTATATTAGAACAATCAACTAAGAGTGCCTTTTATGATCTGCTAGTTGCCTAATTCTATGCCTAGATTCACAGTTGCCTGGAGTAAAGGAGGTTGAGTGCTTGAATTACTGCTTTTTAATACAGAAATAAACTAAAAGACTTACATTGAGGAAATTTTTGAAACTGATCTATTGTGTTTCTTGCTACCTCCCCTGAAGGACCTGGTGGTTACATTTCTTACCCTTTGTCAGGTAACTCATTGGAGAGGTAGTCACCAGCTTTGCTGGAATAGCAAAGTTGTGGTGGAGGTAGATAAAGGTAAATGAAGCAATGATAATGTTGAGTTCTTTTCTTTTCTCTTTCTGTCTCCTTTTTGTTTTTTTTTTTTTTTTGACAGGGTCTCGCTTCATCACCCAGGCTGGAGTGCAGTAGCACAATTACTACATCTTGACTTACTGTGTTCAAGTGATCTTCCCCCTTCAGCCTCTCAGGTAACTGGGAAAGTTGAGTTATTAATCTCAATAGAAATATTGAGATTAGAATTGAAGACAGGTTTCTATGCTTAACCAGCAAAGACAGAGAAACTTAATTATCATAGCAAGTAGTAGAACCAAACCAAAGTTATTCTTATAGTTTTTTGATCAGCAGGGATCTGACTGATAGCTGCTTGGTGTTGCGGTCTCTGTGAACCAAACGGATAGACAGCCTAGTAAGATTCTGCTTTATATATGTAATCGGAAAACTTCTAAGCCCGGGGAGGCAAAAATCAAACAAGATATTATGAATTACATGCAACCTCACTTATTCAATCAACTGGACACATAGAGAAGCGTGCATTGTAAAACAGAGTTGGCAAAAATTTAATCCAGGATTGAAGACTATTAAACTGCATGAGCAAAGTCTCAGACCAGTGGCATGCTGACAATGTTCAACAAACAGCTTCACAGCTACAGGGAGTAAGAAGCCCTGATTAGGGGCATTGGTGGATTTGCATAATATAATACTCCTAACCTGGTCAATACTTGGAGACAGGCAGAGATGTACATAATTGGCTGGTGGAAGCCAGTGCAAGCTAGATCCAGCACACAACTGGATCAGACTCATGTGCTACACACTGACACTGGCTTTATTGCCAATTAACAGAAGCCTAGCTAACAGATTAATTAAGAAATGATGATAATCAAGTAGTCAGGGGATGGCAAACTATGCCTGTAAATTAAATCTGCTACCTTGTTTGCATAAATTAAGTTTTATTGAAATGCAGCCACATTTATTCATTTGTGTATTGTCTGTGACTGCTTTTGTACTTGGAACCACAGAGATGAGCAGTTGTCATAGAAATCACATAGACAGCAAAGTCTTAAACATTTATTTTCTGGCTCTTCACAGGAAAAGATTTGCTAATTCCAAAAATAAGTTAAAAACAAAACTTAATAACTCGGTAACAAAATAATTGGTACAACAAAGCCCCATCATGGGATCTACTTACATAACAAATCTGTGCATGGATCCCTGAACTTAAAATAAAAGTTAAAAACAACAACAACAACAAAAAACTGTTTCAAAAACTTATAATGCAACCCAAATTCTTTACCTTGCCACCATAGTCTTGATCAAAGAGTCTATAGGAAAATTTGTCATAGTGACAGAAATTGAACTTATGCATGGATTGGCCAAGATCCTGCTATTCCCAAATGTCCAACTGCCTCAAAATATTGGCCAACACCTAGCCTCTCACAGGACACCTTTTGTAGAAGGTTCAGATTGCAAATGAACTATGTAGAATCCTTTCCATGATGGACAGAGTAGCAATTTGCCTACAAAATAAATAAATAAATAAACACAGAGAGAGGTGGAGAAAAATGGCTGAATAAAAGAAAATGTTATTGGAGGTAAAGAGAGAGATAGACTCTAGCAAAATAGTAGCTGGAGACTTCAAACCCACACTTTCGACATTGGATAGATCATCCAGGCTGAAAATCAACAAAGAAACATCAAATTTAATCTGTACTATACACCTAATAGAACTAACAGGTATTTATAGAACATTTAATGCATGTTATTTTCCTCAGTACATAGACCATTCTCAAAAATAAACCATATGTTAGGCCACAAAATGTCTTAAAAATTCAAAAAATTGAAATTATATCAAGTATCTTTCCAGATCATAAACAAAAAACTAGAAACCAATAATAAGAGAAATTTTGAAACTATGCAAACATATGGAAATTAAACAATATGCTCCTGAATGACCCATGGGTCAGTGAAAAAACTTTTAAAAATTCTCTAAACAAAGAAAAATGGAAACACAACATACAAAAACCTGTAAGACACCTCAAAGCAATACTAAGGAAAGTTTATGAGAATAAACACCTATATCAAAAAAGGTAGAAAAACTTTCAATAAATAACCTAATGATGCATTTTAAAGGACTAGAAAAGCAAGAGCAAACAAAACTAAAATTTAGCAGAATAAAAAAATAAAGATGAGAGAGAAATAAATGTAATTGAAATGAAAAAATACTGAAGATAAAGAAAAGAAAAAGATTTTTTTTTTTTTTTTTTTTTTTGGGTGGAGTCTCGCTCTGTTGCCCGGACTGGAGTGCAGTGGCCAGATCTCAGCTCACTGCAAGCTCCGCCTCCTGGGTTTACGCCATTCTCCTGCCTCAGCCTCCCGAGTAGCTGGGACTACAGGCGCCCGCCACCTCGCCTGGCTAGTTTTTTTTGTATTTTTGGTAGAGACGGGGTTTCACCGTGTTAGCCAGGATGGTCTCGATCTCCTGACCTCGTGATCCGCCCGTCTCGGCCTCCCAAGAAAAAGATGTTTTTTAAGTAAACATAATTGTCAAACCTCTAGCTAGACTAAGAAAAAAGAGAGAAGACACAAATAAAACCAGAGGTGAAAAATAGGACATTAGAACCAATCCTGCAGAAATTCAAAAGATCATTAGAGGCTACTATGAGCAAATATATTACAGTACACTGAAAAACCTGGAAGAAATGGATACATGTCTAGATACATAAAACCTATCAACATATAACCAAGAAGAAATCCAAAACCTGAACAGACCAATAACAAGTAATGAGATTGAAGCTTTAAGAAAAGTCCCATGGCAAAGAAAAGCCTAGGGCTCAATGGCTTTGCTGTAAATTTTACCAAACATTTAAAGAAGAATGAATACTACCTTATTCAAACTATTCTGAAAAATAGAAGATGGGGGAATACTTCCAAGCTCATGTTCTGAGGCCAGTGGCAAACTGAAATCAAAACCAGACAAGGCTACATTAAAAAAAAAAAAAAAAAAATCTACAAGCCAATGTCCCTGATGAACATTTATGTGTAAGTCTTCAACAAAATGCTAGCAAATCAAATTCAACAACATATTGAAGAAATCATTCATCATGACCAAATGGAATTTATTCCAGGTATGCAAGGATGGTTCAACATATGCAAATCAACCAATGTGATACATCATATCAACAGAATCAAGGGCAAAAATCATATGCTCATTTCAATTGACCCTTAAAAGGCATTTGATAAAATTCAACATCCTTTCATAATAAGAACCCTCAAAAAAGTGGGTAATGGAAAGAACACACCTCAACACAATGAAAGACATATATAGCACACCCACAGCTAGTGGAGTGCCCATACTGAATGGAGAAAAACTGAAAGCCTTTTCTCTATGACCTAGAACAAGATGAGAATGCTGACTTTCACCACTGTTATTCAAAATAGTACTGGACAAGTATTCAATGAGTCCTTGTTAGAGCAATCAGACAGGAGAAATAAATGGCTTCCAAACTGGAAAGGAAGAGGTCAAATCATCCTTGTTTGATGATGATATAGTCCTATATTTGGAAAAAAAACTAAAGATTTCACAAAAAAACGACTAGAAATGATTTTAAAAATTTGGTAAAATTGCAGGATATAAGAATCAACATACAAAAATATTTAACATTTCTATATGGCAACAGTGAAGCATCTGAAGAATAAATCAAGAAAGTGATATCATTTACAATAGCTACAAATAAAATAAAATACCTCAAAATAAACTTAACCAAATAAGTGAAAGATCACTACAAACAAACTACAAAACACTGATGAAGGAAATATAGGAAAACACAGAAAGATGGAAAGATATTCTATGTTCATATATTGGGAGAGTCCCTATTGCTAAAATGTCCATACAACCCAAAGGAATCTACAGATTCAATGCAATCCCCATCAAAATACGAATGATGTTCTATACAGAAACAGCAAAACTAATCTTAAAATTATTATGAAACCACAAAAGACCTAGAATAGCAAAAGCCATTGTGAGCAAAAAGAACAAAACTGGGTGAATCACATTGCCTGACTTCAAATTATACTACAAAGCTATAGTAATCAAAATAACATGATACTGGCATAAAGACAGGCATGCAGACCAATGGCAAAGAGTAGAAAACACAGAAATAAATTCATGAATCTGGTCTCAAACTCCTGGTCTCAAGTGATTCACCAGCCTCAGCTTCACAAAATGTTGGAATTACATGTGTGAGCCACTGTACCCTGATGCACTTTCATGTTTATTGTAGCACTGTCCACAATAGCCAAGATTTGAAAACAACTTAAATGTCCATCAACAGATGAATGGATAAAGAAAATGTGGTACGTATACTCAATGGAGCACTATTTAGCCATATAAAGAATGAGATCTTGTCAGTTGCAACAACATGGATTCAACCTGAGGACATTATGCTAAGGGAAAGAAGCCAGACACAGAAAAACTTCAAATGTTCTCACTTATTTGTGGGAGCTAAAAATGAAAACAATTGAACTCATGAAGATAGAGTGTAAAATGATGGTTACCAGAAGCTGGGAAGAGTAGCATGGGGTGTGAAGGAGTGGGAATGGTTGATGGGAATAAAAATATCATCAGAAAGAAGGAATAAGAGCTAGTATTTGATAGCACAGCAAGGTGACTACAGTCAACAATAATTTATTGTGTATCTTAAAATAATTAAAAGAGTATAATTGGATTGTTTGTGACACAAAGAAAGGACAAATGTTTGAAGTAATTGGTACCCCATTATCCTGATGTGATTATCATACATTGTATGCTGGTATCAAAATATCTCATGTATACCATAAATATGTACAATACCGTGTACTCACAATTTTTTTTTAAATAGACACATTAGTTTGGTTGCAGATTTGCTTTCTTTGCCTGCAATGTTTCTGCCATCATCATTATTTTTGGAATTGTAGAATACTAACTGACATTCTTCTTTTATAGAGAAAGTAGTGTAACAACTTACTCCAAGACAGGAGTTTAACATTTTTAGTGGTCCAATGCCACAAGGCAGCTGGCTTGATAAAAGGGCAGAATGTCTTGTGGAGGTTTCCATTATAGTCCCAGTTGGGAAGCTTCTACTTGATGCCTTAAATAAAAGCCAATATATGACCTCACATCACTAGTCAGAATGCAGAGGTATGAATGATAGGATACATTTGAGAGTCGTTCTTCTCCTTATGACACCAAATACCCCATTGAATAAGGGTTTGCTCCCTTTTCTCACAAGTTTTTGTGAAGTAGGTGTGAAGGTCTTAGTTAGCAAGGGAGGAATGTTTCTACTAGTACCCATGTATTGCTTTGTTTTTCTGTTAAATTGTAAATTAAGGATATTTACTGGCCTCCAACAACAGACAGAAAGATGGTTAGCACAGCGATAGAGCCTGATTCCCAAGAGAAATTTTTATTGTTTTTATATAACTGCAGTGAAAAAAGACCATGTTTGGAATCCAGATTGTTCAGTGAAATGCTCCTTGAGAGTTGCTAGTGTAGATTGGTTAAAGTACAGAAATTCAGTGAACACAGATCACTATGGTCTCAGATTTCATAAAAGATTGGGTTTTGTCTTCATGTACTCAGTTCTCCTAAGGTGCTGGAAGAATTTAAGACACAGTGGCAGTGAAGGAAGTTATTATTATCAACTTAGTGTTCTGATACAGAAACAAAGACTATGAAGAATGTGTTTTATTTTACTTAAATATTTATTTATTTCCCCAGTAGCTTATTTGAAAGTCACTGATGATGACTAACACTTTAAGATTGAGGAATGAGTATAATGAGTATGACTGAATTAATACTACCACATAACATTATAGTAGTTGATCTGACTCTTCATGCCCTGTGTTGGAAGACAGAATGTGTTTTGCCTGGCACAGTATCAAATTCACCCGTTCTAGAGGGTTTTCTTCTGACTCTTCACAGCCCTACTCCTCTTCTTTATTTCCGTTCTGTTGAGTGTCCAGTGAAGCTAACTTTTCTGGACTTCACCAATGAACTCTTTGTCCTCTTGCATCTTGGTGAGTTTATACAATAGAATTATTGGCAGGATAGCAGAAAGAGGGAAGAGAGTATATTTGGCCTATCTACTCCTACAATCCTCTCCATGCCCGATCACCAAGCCTTGGAAAGCCCAATTTCATGATATCTCCAGATTCTCAACAAATTTTTCTCCTCTCTATAAATTATTAAAAAGACTCTGCTTTTATTATGTGCTCATTCCCTTTAGTTATACAGGATGTTTCAAAGGGCTAGTAAAAGTTAAAAATAAATAAAAGATAATTTAACATAAATTGTTTTACTGTGTAGCTATACAATTTTAGATGCTGTGGAAATCATTAGTAAGGTGTCATTGGCATAATTTTCTTAGTTTCTGTCATTGATCTAATCAGCTATTGCAAAAGACAGACCTACAAAAATAAAATACTTTAAGTATGACTATGTGAAGGGTTGATTGTTTAGAATAAAAATCAGATCTAGAGACCTTGTTATGAAGTCATCACAATAGTCCCAACAAGAATTGATGTGTAGAAAGACAAACATACTTGATGCTTTTGGTATTGTTTTATAATGTCCTAGCAAGTGCAATAAGATAAAAGATGGATAATATCAAAAATGAGATAGCACTATTATTTTCTGGTGATAGACTTGGCAACTTGGTATACTCAGGAGATTCAACCAAGTAAATGTTAAAATTGAATTCAGTAAAGAAGTCAGTTACTATCTGAGTAACTTTCCTTTATGCTAAAAAAAATGAGGCTTTGCAGTTAGAATATGCTATTCACCACAGCAAACACGAATTTAATACAAAAAAATGGGGCTCTTGACTGCTACAGAGGGCTGGTTTACGTTGGAAGGCCTTCCAGAAACAAGATACTGTGGGCTTCCTTAGGAAAAGCAGGAGTGAGGATATTGTGTGTTTTACATACACTGTGAGAATCAACTTGACTAAATGAGAAGAAATACATTTGTATTAGAAGATTTTCTAATGCAAATAATAAATTCTTCTCAAATGATTATGTAAATGTAATTATATTTAGTTTAAAATACCTATAAAATCTTTAACTCAGCTCACTCACTTTCTAAATAGTACATGGCCTTTAGAGTTACATGGATTTAGGTTGAAATATCAACTGAGCTATGTACCCTTGGGCATTTGGCTAAATTATCTGATTCAATTTCCTGCATAGTCCAATAATCTCCTTTAGTTAATTAGGGAGTATAAAATGTAAATGAGATCATATAGATGAAATGTCTAGTATAATGTCTGGAATTCAGAAAATGGTTTCTAAATGTTGATTTTGCCTTTTCCTTAAAAGGTCCATGAATGAGAGACCTAACAGTCCACCAAGGCCTGCACTTCTTCTCATGGAGCTGTCTCTAGAATGTAGCTGCTCTGCCAGAGACTATCTTCCCAATGCTTCCATGTAGCTGGTTAAGACCATATTACTAATTCTTGCCAAGGGTATATAGATGTATTAGTCTGTTTTCACATTGCTAATAAAGACATACCCAAGGTTGGGTAATTTATAATGGGAAGAGGTTTTATTGACTCACAGTTCTACATGGCTGGGGAAGCCTAACAATCGTGTCACTAGGCAAGGAGGAGAAAAGTCACATTTTACATGGTGGCAGGCAAGAGAGAGATTGTGCTGAGAAACTCTTCTTTATAAAATCATCAGATCTCATGATACTTACTTGCTATCACAAGAACAGCATGGGAAAGACCAGCCGCTGTGACTCAATTACCTCCTACCAGGTCCTTTCCATGACACGTGGGAATTGTGGGAGCTAAAATTGAAGCTGAGATTTGGGTGGGGACATGGTCAAACCCTATTAATAGATCTAAGTGATATGCCTCTTGAGAACAGGTACACTAAAAATCACTGTTCCAGGATTCAGTTTCAGCTCTGACATGTAAAGTGCTTGGAAAGTATTGCTACTGGTTTTGCAACAAGGGAAGAAATGAACAAATCAAAATAATTCATCTCTTTTCTTGGATATGTTAGAGAATTGAGGTCACAGGACATGCTGCAAACACAAAATTTGGAGACACAGATAAATACCAATAACCATAGTCAGAATACACTTACTGGTAGCAGAAGAGGCTGGAACCACAAACTGGTATGAACACTTGAATATCGTAACTTTGATGAACTGCTAGGGGTATAGACTAATGTGATAGTGAGAAACTCTAGGTATCCCCAAATTTCCACGGGTTTATTTCCAGTAACCCCAGAAGACCTTGATAAATCCTTATGAAATACTCTATTGTTCTGGCAGGATGAGGGGAAAAATGATGATTTCTAATTTATCCAGAGAATTCCTCAAAACAAAGGCCTAACCAGCAAGGAATGAAACTTTCCCAGAGCTGTATTTGAGATGATGAAAAACAAAATACCTGACTCCACTCTATTGTGACTTAATGTCTCACGTACAATGTGAGGAGGGAGGTTGAAGGTCACAGCACAGATACATAGGACTTCTAAGATACCATACTTGAAACACAAAATTACAGAATGCTTTCTGTTCCCCGCATCATCAATCAACTGGGCATCAGCTGAAAGATGCAAAGGCATAGCCCCCATTTAAGTAGAAGTTCTTAGGGAAGCCCAAAGACAACAGGGGATATCAACTCAAGGACACTATTGGAATTCAAAGCCTCTGAAAGCTAGCTACAGCTACAGCGAACATTAAACATTGATTTAATCTTAGCTGGAAAAACATAAAACCTCACATTAAAAGCCTTTACCTAAGTTGTTATTACCAAATATATTATTTTAGGCCTTCGACAAAAATTTACAAGGCATACTAAAGGACAACAACAACAACAACAAAAAGTCCTAAGAAGCAAAGAAGTTATCAGAACTAGACTCCTATCAACATATTTTTGAAATTATCAGACAAGAAATTTAATAAAACCAAGATCAATACATTAAGAATTTTAGTGAAAAAAGAATACAACATGTAAGAACATGTGGGTAATGTTAGTAGTGTTGAGACAATGAAAAAAAAGTACAGACTGAGAAAAAATATTTAAACACATATATAATAAAAGGCTTATATCCAAAACCAAAAACAAATCCTTAAATTAAACAACTAAAAAAAAAAAAGACATGGTCAAAAGATCTGAACAGTTATGGACCAAAGAAGACATATTAGATGGCAAATAAACCTACGAAAATATAGACATTGTGACATTTTATTGGGAAAATGCAAATTAAAACAACCATGAAATACCACTATACACACAACAGAATGGCTAAAATTAAAAAAATAAAACTGACATTGACAATTTCAGTTGGGTATGCAAAACATTAACAGTTCTCATTTCTTGTGAGTGAGATTACAACGTAGAAAACCACTTCAGAAAACAGTTTGGCCGTTTCTTACAAAGTCAATATAGTTTTACCACATGATCCATCAAATATACTCCTTGGTATTTACCCAACTTACTTAAAAACCTATGTCTAAAACTGGCATGTGAATATTGTATAAGCAGTCTATTCATAATTGCCAAAAACTAGAAATGATCAAGATGTTCTTCAATAGATGAAGAGATAAACAATGATTCATCCATACAATGGGATATTTTTTAGTGATAAAATAACTGAACTCTTAAGTCAACAAAATACACCAATGAATCTTAGAAACAGTGAAAAGATTAGTGACAGGGCTTTGGGGAAAGGAAGAATAGGAGGAATTGAATATGTAAAGCACAGGGCATTTTTAAAATGGAGAAACTATTCTCGAGGATAATGTAAATACAGATAAATGACACTATATATTTGTCAAAATCCATAGAATGTTACAGTATATTAAGTGAATCTTAATAACATGAATAACAAAAAAATCATTTAGGAAGAATAGAATACAGATTGTGACAAAATGATGCGACTATATTATGAGTATACAAAACAGCCTCAGTGTATAGCGTGAAGAGGGAACAAGGTGTGGACCTAAGAAAATAATAAATTCTGTGTAACTAACAGCAAAAACACAGACATAAGCACTGTGCTCTAGCTGATAATGATATTTCTCAATAGGGTCCAGTTTAACAGCTCTAGTACTACTATACACGTGTACTGAAATTGAACAGTTAAATAAATGGAGGACATCCACCTTTCTCACTGATGGAGTCGGGGAGTTTACAGATAAGCGGGAGGAGGCCAGAAAGATGAATATGGTGATGGATTAGAATTGGAGACCTCCTGTCCTCAAGGAGAGAGAACATAAATCCGTTTTTCATCAATGTGAGCTACACCAAGTTACTTCCTCCCTAAAAGCACGAAATAGAAAGGAATGAAAAAAAAGAGCAACTTTGCAGTAAAGAAAACTACAAACACTACCTCAGCCAGGTGATCAGAGTCAATATAAATGGTGATAAGTAATGATGATAATAGATACTGTTGATATATTGTGATGAAATGGCATTTTACATCTGTGTCCTTCCTCCTGAAGGCTCATAACTTCTGTCTAATAAGAAAAGAATAATAGACACTGCAATGAGAGAATATTCTACAAATTATCTGACCACCGAAATTCATCAAAAACAAGGAAATGCTGAAAACCAGTCACATCTAAGAATAGCCTAAAAACATACCAATTAATGTAATTTGGTACCCTGCGTGGGATCATAGGGGAGAAAAAGAACATTATAGATACGGACTTTAGTTAATAATGCTGTATCAATATGGGTGCCATTGATGTAACAAATACACTATGTAAGGCATTGATAGGGGAAGTTGTATGCAAGGTATATGAGAATTCTATTACTATCTTATCAATTTTTCTCCAAATATAAAACTATTCTTAAAATGTATTTTAAACAGAAAAATACTGTACAGAGAGTGTATCTAATCCATGTGCTCAATCCCATCAGCAGAGAGAGAAAGCAAGCAGAGATCTTTGAAGCAGAGAAAGCAAGCAGAAAGCAGAGATCTTTGAAGGCTTAAGAAATCATAAGATAAAAAGAATCTTAGCACCAGAGTCACCATACAGGCATCCTATAGATGTGTAATGACATATTGCAATACTATTTGAGTATGAAACAAACATCTATTATGTTAAGTTGTAAAAAATTAGAGATTTATATGTTCCAGCAAGTAGAGTTACTATAAGTGATACAATCTTTCTGTGATGTTCACTCTCAAATATTTGGTTTTCTAGATGAATGGTTTTAAATTATTACAGACAATAAAAGGTAAGAGATCCAATAACTAGCTAAATGTATGGGTATTTAAAAGACAAAACTATAATTTTGTAATTCCACTGATCTTTCAAAAAATAAAATTAAGCTGGTTTTAAAAGTTAGGCATTTTGCTACTCTCTGGAGATACAGTGTTGAAAAAACACAGTTATCTTGCCATTAGTGAAGGAAAGTCATCAGGAAGGAGAAGAAAAGATGAATGAGGTAATGATGTTTGAGAAGAGAACTGGGCCCTGGGCAAATTCATGTATAAAGTTATTTGTTGGCCGGGCGCGGTGGCTCAAGCCTGTAATCCCAGCACTTTGGGAGGCCGAGACGGACGGATCACGAGGTCAGGAGATCAAGACCATCCTGGCTAACCCGGTGAAACGCCGTCTCTACTAAAAAATACAAAAAAACTAGCTGGGCGAGGTGGCGGGCGCCTGTAGTCCCAGCTACTCCGGAGGCTGAGGCAGGAGAATGGCGGAGCTTGCAGTGAGGCAAGATCCGGCCACTGCACTCCAGCCTGGGCGACAGAGCGAGACTCCGTCTAAAAAAAAAAAAAAACAAAAAACAAAAAAGAAAAAAAACAAAAACAAAAACAAAACAACAAGAAAAAAGTTATTTATTGATACGAAAAAAGTACTACAGAATGGAATCTAAAGTTTTACCATGTTATTTCTTCCTCAAATTTCCTGTGTCTATTTCAAAAGGTAATAATAATGATAAGGGATAGAGTTTCTAAACAATATCAGAGATGTATAAATATTTTTTCCTTGGGATTTTTAGCACATGCAGAATTCTAAAAGAAAGAGAAATGTCGGCCAGGCGTGGTGGCTCACTCCTGTAATACCAGCACTTTTGGAGGCCTAGGCTTGTGGATCACAAGCTAAGGAGTTCAAGACCAGCCTGGCCAGCATGGTGAAACCCCGTCTCTACTAAAAATACAAAATTTAGCTGGGCGTGGTGGCAGGCTCCTGTAATCCCAGCTACTGAGGAGGCTGAGACAGAGAATTGCTTGAACCCGGGAGACAGAGGTTACAGTGAGCCAAGATCCTGTCACTGCTCTCCAGTTTGGGCAACAGAGCGAGACTCCATCTAAAAAACAAAAAAAACAAAAGAAAAGAAATATTGATTGGTAGTATATGAGTGGAAAAAGAGAAAATAATAATTCATCTTCAAATTATATCATTTGTGGGTCTCTAATGACATAGGCTTTTAATATATCCATTTTAATAGTGAAATAGTTTAATGCCTAGTATAAAAATGTGTTTTAAATCATTTTAAATAGGCATATTTGAGGGGAAAAATGAATGGACAATTGGAAATCATTTTTACACAACTCTTTTTTGTCTACTAATAGGAAAATAGTTTCCTCTAATTAGAGTCATATTTCATCTTGGGTGGACACATAAATTTTATAAACAATTTTATAAACAATTTTATAAACTATCCATAATGTTTAATTAATTGGTAAAGGTTAGTTTTTTGAGGACATTACTTAACATTATACTTAGAAAATCAGATTGTGACCAACAAATAAGTGGAGAATTAAATTATAGCATAAGTTAGTCTGTGAAGAAAATTTGAGATATGATGAGATGGTTGATTAATATTTGGAAAATTAACTTTAATCTATCTGCATGAGCTTTTCTTTTTGACATGGGTCGCTACATGGAAAGTATTATATGTTTATAGAGGTCATTTTTTTGTACATTTTTTACTTAATGTGTTGAGATGTTTTAAAATTAAAATTCTTAAATTAGAGGAAAGTGTTCACACAATTGTTAGAATGAAACATTGAAACGTATTTTAAGTTTCTCGACTTGTTCTAAGAAAGAGAAAATAACTGACTGATTTTTTTTTAATTGCCCTTAGGAGCTGTACCATAGACAGTACATCTGAATACATTCAGTTAAATTTTTAAGACAAAGAGAATGACCTTACACAATCAAGAAAATGAATAATTTTTAAAAATTTATAAGCTAAAATATGACAGTAATTTTCTCAAGCAGTCAGGCACATTGCCCTTTTATATTACCAAGCCCATTGAATTATGAATGTTGGCTGAATAGAAAGCCTGAGGATGACAATGGAGCCACGTTTTGTCATTTGCACTTAGAGAATGTCCATTGATCTAGCTTGATTTCCAAACCTTACCATTATCGCTGGCTACTCAGGACTCTGGAAAATACATGAAGAATAATACTTCAGGGATGAGGGAGATGAAATACTAATTGTTATTCATAATAATAGGTCTAAAGCATGCAGACTCTTTGGTCCTTTGAGCTATGCAAGTAAGTCAAACTCAGCAAACTTTCTCAGTCCTAACCTAGCTGAATATATAGAAGCAAAAATCAAAATAAAAAGTCAGTTTTCAAGTGCATACATCTCAGCTGCAGGAATTATGAGTGGGAAGAACAGGTGTTCTGAGAGATTCAGTTGCTAAGGAAACCACTTTCATCAGTTCAGAAAGGCTGATAACCTGGACTTTGTCTGCCAAATTACTATCAACAAAGGTTGGGACTGATATAAACATGACTACACAAATGAACATTGGTACATTAGTAATTTTAAAAATAATGATAAGGTTGCATTAAAAGATGACTGATAAAATAGTTGTATATTAAACAAGAATAGTTGCATAATTGATAAATAATTTGAAACAGATTAATCTGAGTACACAATCCCAAATTCAAGTATAAAAATAGAAGTTAATTTTTTTTATTATCTTAGTGGAAGCAGTGTTAATACAATTAATGACATATGTGTTTTAGTAATTACATAATGAAGCTTGAGTTACATTTTAATGTAAAGTTAATTACATAAAACAGAGATGAGTAGTAGGTAATTTTATAATATTAGACATTTATGCATTAATCAGTTATTTTCTCATGATTATTTCTAAGTTGTGTATAATACAAATGAATACTTATGAATAACGTGATATGACCTGTATTACAAGAGGTAAAATATGGTTAATATTGAATCTGTCTCAGTCAAATATTTTATGCCTATAATTTGTATAAAAAGTACTATAATCGTAATTGTTGAACTGTTGAATTATGTCTTATAAGAAGTATGGTTTTTATGGCACTGAATAACACAAAGTATATACCCGAGGAATTAGAAAAGCAGCAACCAAGCGTGAACCTCTCTACATTCCCAGGTTTGATTAGTGCAAGACTAGAAATACTGTTTCCACTTACATAAGATCTTTTTATATTTCATATTATCAAAATAATTATAATTATAATTATAATTCAGAAACTAATCCTTAGTAAAAATTTTAATTTTCACTAACATTGATTTTGTGATTATTTTTAAAATGTTCAAAATTATAAATAGTAGCATTGTGAATTCTAATGTTATCTTTAAAATATCAAAGAACATCAAAATTTAGTATTTGGAATCTAATAGCAAAGCATTATTATATTATATTACATTATACTACATTATATTATGTAATCTATTTTAAAATCTTAAATTAACCATTAGATTTTGCTTGTTCCATTACTTAAAAATGAAAAAATAGGAGGTAGAAAATAGACATTGCGTTTTTCACTTTGTGCGACTTTCATTATAAAGTCATTTGTTTTAGAAGCAGTTATACAATTCTAGCAAAGTCAGACAAATGGGTACATCTGAAGATATTGGTACAATTTGACATTTATAAAGTATAAAGTTTTATATAGATATATGCTTCTAGTTTCCATCGAAATTTAATAATTGCTCGAGCATATTTTTATTTATC
Source organism: Colobus angolensis palliatus (assembly GCF_000951035.1). NCBI lineage: Eukaryota > Metazoa > Chordata > Mammalia > Primates > Cercopithecidae > Colobus > Colobus angolensis. Next base: position 3,598,283 of record NW_012113919.1, read on the forward strand.
TTCTTGCATGGAATCAAATAATGTATATAGCGCTGTGCTTAAAAATCACTAAAATTAACTCACTGATTATCTGCTCTATGAAATTAATAATCTCTTGTTTTACTATAATGAAAGTTCTTCAAAGGAAGGGACTTCTGAGAGTACCTAGGATTTAGATGTTCAATAAAAATGTCTTTACTGACTACATTTGAAATTTATTGTTTCTTTTCTTATTGACATTTATAACAGTAAATATGAAACAGAAGCCCTACTTATTATACGAGTGGTTTTCAAACTGGAAAAAGTGTTTGCACAAAGACTTTCTAGGATGTGTATAAGCATAGATACTTATAGAAAGGCAACAACTATAGTCAATTACTGCAAATATTCCATATTACGAAAAGAAAACTCTGTCGGAGGTACCTTTGACATTGTTTCCTTCCCATCTATCCAAATGAGGTCATTTCTCTGACTCCATTTCATTCCATAGCATTTTCATTTTGTTTAAAAATATCCTTCATTCCTTAAAAAATATTGATGTTTTGTTTCTCAAATTGCTCCAGGTCTGATCATTAGGAAATCATTCAGGTTGGCCCTGGAGTTTTTCAATATGCTTTTTCATTTTTTTTCTTCTTCTTTGTAATCATTTCTTATTTTCTGAAACCCCAAGTGTCTCTGACATCTTCCTGCCTGCCCTAGCCCTAGAATCAACCACATCTACAAAGACCCTGGTTTCTTCATTGGGCAATTGTGTTAGAAAACATTAGATGAAGAAAGTTGAGGAATATAAGTAAACTCTGTAATATTTTGCAATTTTTGTAAGCCTAAAATTATTTTAAAACTTTAAAAAGTTTAAAGATATTGATGCTGACTCTAAAGAATAATTATTTAAACTTAGACATCAAGTAACAGCATTACAGCCTGAACTTTGGCATCTATGGGAGTACAAACAGTTGCAGGTAAAGATAATTTGTTTCCGGAAAAAAATGTACTTTTGAATTCGCATTTGCTATTAGAGTATACTTTAGACTTGGAGGAAATTGCTTGTTTATTTAACTATTTGCTCATAGATTACATACTAATCTATTTCTATAGATTATCTATAGAAAATATAGCTAAAATATGACAGTTTATTAAAAATAGCACATTAACTAGTTTTGTATCTACTAGCAAATTCATTTCAGCATTCCTTTGAAGGGTCATCAAAGTCAACATTATTCTACTTCTCCTCTGGACCAGCTTCATCTTTAGATTAGTTCTCTAATTAAGGAGTCAGATAACTTTCAATATGTGCTCATAGTTTTTTTTATTTTATGTAAGATTCAAAATTTTAACTTATTAAAAATTCTCTGTTCATATAATGAATCTTCCATTAATCAAGACATTATAAACCCATCAAAAGATATGTCTTTTCCTTTGTATACATATTTTGAATAAAGATGAAACAGTCATTAAACATACAGCATTTCAGTCTTCATTAATATACTCTAAATTCTGATATACTCAGACTGGAACAAGGGGAATGCTAAAATTTTAAAATAAATTTACTTGCCTCTTTCACTCCCCAGCCATTGTTAAGTGGTGCACTGCACCTAATGGTGAGTTATCTGAGTCAATTAATAGTAGCATCTGTAAGAAATATTGAAGATATGTGGTTTCATATTATACATACCCAGTGCCTTGTCTGTCTAAACTGGAAGCAGATTGCAAAAGTACAACGGTTGCCATGGATAGATTATTAATAAGTTTATTTTAATAAAAAATTTATAAATACTCTTTCCCAAATTTTCCCTCCTGAGAAACGATTAAAACTCTTTCAAGGAAGTATTCTCTTTCAGTGTAATGTCTAATAAACTGAACTTTGCTGCATTAGTTCATTTTTGTTTTTGTCTTTTTCTGGAATTTTGGAGAGTCAATGCGTGATGATCTCTGAAGTTCCACTGAAATCTAGTCAATATGTCCACTGTCATCAATTCAAAAGAACTTGTTAAGAAGGGTATAGAGAGTTTTTCTCTCAGATAATGAAAGTGAGATGATGTGAAGTGAAAGTCATAAATTGGTTGTAAATTGCGATATGGAATTCCCAAATGCTGAATTCATTTTATCTCTTCGGAAATAGAAACCTGTTAAAAACTCATTTGATTAAGTGATCATATTTGAAAACACTTATCCTACAAGAAACACTGTCATGTTTTTAAAAACATTATCATCTATCTTTCTGTCTACTCCATTCATTGTCTATGTGTTTACAAGAAAATATTAATATATAGAAAGAAGATCTACATATGAGTGATGATTAACTCTTGTATAATCCCAAAGGACTGATGGGTTCAGAAGGTCTCTCTGGACCAGTATTCGTTGTACAAACTCTGCCTTGGATCAACTTTTCAAAGTCATACAGATGCTTTAGTTTTATTGTTTATATCCATGACAACAGTTTTATTTATTTATTTATTTATTTATTTATTTTTTCTGGCCAGACTTGAAGGATTCATTGGATACTCAATTTGTGATGACTTATCTTTGGCCAGTTTGTGGAGATGCAAGGTTTCCACAAGTACAATTTTCCTATTTTATATTGCAATTCTCACATACATATCTTTCTAACAGTTCTAACTCTAGTAAATACTATCTGAAACTGCAATGGCTATTTGGGAAATTTTTTTATTTTTCATTTGAGAGAGGATTTGAAAGAGAAAAGGAATAAAATCCTTATGGGAAGATTATCTGTCTCCACTTTTAAAGAGACATTATAGTGATTAACATGAACAATGCCCCTTTCTTTCATTTCTGTATTTGGAGTACATTTTTGTACCTTTGTTTTTGTTAATCATACAGCAGAAGAAATTTTCAAAAGCATAAACTGTTGTTTAAACCAATTATGATTTCTTTTTTTCTGTGTATGTCAAAATCAGTCTTTCTACAAATAAGTACTCTCCCTTGCCTGCAAAGGAAGGATCATTAGCTTTTCCTAGTGGTAATTTTATATACGTCTGGAGTCAGTTCCAGCTCCCTCTTATTTTTCCTTTTGCAATTTTTCTCTCACCTTGCCTTTTATTAAGAAAATTGGAGATTAACTGTCTATAAAATGATTTTTCTATTATCTTATGCACACTCTAGGAATATATAGTGAAGATAAACATATTTTCTTAAAAAATAAAAGGTCAGTCATTTTGCTTCTTTTTCACTTACTAAAACTGTAGTTTAGAAGAAAAATTTTAATGAAGAAATTTTTAATGGCCTTCCTTCGTAAGTAAGAAGAAAAACTAAACCAAACTTTTAGCATGAATTAAATAACATTAACAACTTTTTATATAAGGCTACAGAGTTTTATTTATTTTAAAAGAGTTTAGATAGTATTTCTAGGAGACAACATTTTCAACAAATTAGAATTACATTATTTTAATTATAAAAATAATGTGTCTTCTCATGGATTGTATTGTCATTTAAACTGATGTTGGCATACTATTATCATTGATTATATTATATAAATATGTAAAGTAAAAGTAAACATTTTAATTTTATCTATTATAGTTATATAAGTATGTACATACAAACACACAAAAAGCACATGCACATACACATACCAACATATTAAGATTACCAGTATATTAAGAATAAACCAAAGATAATAAATAGTAAAAATAATTTTAAAATATTTTTTGATGTTATACTATAAATATTAATAAAAATATTAGAGTAAAATGAGTTCTAGTTGCCTTGGTTTATTTTGCTTTCAAACGATATATTTTAAAATATAGTAAATTATTCATATTTTAAACAAACTTAATCGAATGTTAACAATTTATCAGTGTCAGTTGGTTTAAAATAAAAATAAGACAGAGTATTTTCTTGATATTTAATTATTTTTTTTTTGTTTTACTTGGACTAGTAAAACATAAGGATAATTTATGAATAATTTATTACAAATTATTACATGGAGGAATTTAAAATTTATATTTATTGCTACAAAATTTTCAAGGTTATTTTGCTCAAAACCAGCAAATCCTTTTAATTACTAAATGTTTTATCAACGCTCCAAGCATTTGGCATGCTTCCAAATCATACATACCAAGAATTCCTTATTTAAAAAAATAAGTTACTAATTATTATTTTTACTTATTGGTGTTTACTTTTAAAATTTACTGGTACCTATTTCTTGCCTTTAGATATAATTTTCATTTCTTATTGTCTCTTCTGACTATTCTCAATTATGTTTATAACAAATTAATTTCCCATATTCAGAGTAATCAAATATTTATTGACTCTTCATCCCAGCCAAAACAGAGTAAATCCACTACAGCTCGTGCCTCTTACTGAATAATTATAACTAAAGTCTCTGAACAAAATTTAAATAACTCTCTAAGAACCTTGGAAAGTAAGCAGAAGCCAGAAGAGAAGGAAAGAAACTGAAAACTTGAAGTAACTCATCCAAAAGTGAATTTCCTGGTCGTTTCATTAGTTTGTTTTTTGAGATATTGGTTTTGTTTTACTTTCTATTTCTCCAAACATGGACTCTAAGATGAGCTTCTAGCAGAGGTGTGTTGGAAAGCAAAAACTGCAAAAAGGAATTCATTCATTCTGCCAAAAGAATTGGGAAATGAGTCCCTGGAATCTGGACAGTGTAGGAAGAATTCCTTTCTCTTGCTTTTAAATTTAAATCACGTTTGGTTTTCCTGGAAACCAAACCAGTTTATACATAGGTTCCTTCACTTTTTGAAAAGAAAGACAGAAGAAATAATTAGATTTGCTCAAAATTTTAATGTACTCAAATATATTCTGATTCTCTTTCATTTCTCAAACTTAAGAAAATTATCAATATATTTAAATGATTGCAATTATTAGGAGCATTGTTATACTGAGGTAAAAGGAACAATACAGAGAGTTCACTTGGATGTCTGCAAAGCTTATTACTACCAGAAAATTGTCTCATTAGCTGAAATCACTAAACCTTATAAAGTTACTGTGTCTGACCTCAGAAGCTCCCAGAGATAATGGCTTTTCCTTTAGTTGTGACTTCATATTCACAGGAGAGTTCCTCTCATGGAGAAATTTTAACCTTAAACCAAATACGTTAGGGGATACTAGGAAAAGTGGTTTCATTCTTTAGATGGAACCAATTATGATTCTATGTTTAAATTATTAAAATTGGAGTAATAAAACACATCAGTACCTCACTAACGAAAGCCTTTTTACCAGAGATGATTTCCTGTTACTTGGAATTTAACATGGACGGGCTTCCGCTTATTTCCTTAAAAATAATTGAAGATAGCTCACTTTTTATGATTTTTTTTTTCAATGAGGGTGTTTATTACACCCAAAATAAGATATTATGCAACAATATTATAAAACTGAAAGGCTATAAATATGACTAAACAAATAATTCAGATTTCTCAAACAATTTCTCAACTCTTTTGTACTCAACTTCGCTTAAACTACAGTTTTAAAATTTTGGTAATTATATTGTTACTCAACAGTAAACGTTAATTTGAGTATTTTGGAACAGTCACTGATATATATGTATGCATGTGTGCATATGTGTGTGTGTCTATATATGTGTATATGTGTGTGTGTGGGTGTGTGTGTGTATATATATATATATGGAGAGAGAGAGAGAAATGAAATAATCCAAAATTTAATTCTCAGGTACAATAATTAACAATCTTCTAGATTTATTTATTTATTTTTAATGGCATATTTACATACATTTAACAATTTTTACACTTAGTAATACAGTTTCACTACCTCTCTGTCAGTACAGGTAGACCTACCAACATTTTTAAAGGTCAAAGATATTTAGTATTTTATTACTAATATGCTCTAATTCAACTAATCCTTCATTGGATAGGTATTGAGTTCATCTATTCTTTTTAAAAATACTGCAAAGTACATATTAATAAATACACATTCGCATATTTTGTTTACATTTTTTATGGATTATTGATAAATAAAACCTTAGATTTAATGAAGTCTCAATTCAGATATATGGATTGAGTACATCTGATGTATATGTACATCTAATGTAATATGTAAACATCTTCCTAATAATAATGCAGTTTGCTTTGTTTGTATTTTATAAGAGGATAAAAAGGGATGTGGAAAAATGTAAGAATTGCTGCCCACCCCCCCACACACAATAATAACAAAATCCAACATTTTCATTGTACTTTCTTGATATTTTCATCTTTACATATATTAACTCACAATAATTCTGTAAAATAAGCATGCTATCTTTCTCTTCAGTTGTAGGGAACAAAACAGGCAAAGAGAGAAACAGAGCCTAGTACTAGTACTGGTGGTATTAATAGTAGTAATTGTAGCAGTCACTAACAATCATTGAGTATTTGTTATCGGCATTATTTTAATAAATTTATACAACCAACAAAAATATGAGAATATTTGTAGAGAAATAACTAAGGTCCTATCCTAAACAGGCTTTTATATGCTATCCATTAGGATATGGATCAATTACCATATATTACATGTTCAGCATTACTATCCAGATAAGATAGTTATTTATCAATTTAATAAATATTTGTGAAACAATTATTATATATGTAACCATTTTTACTTGGAGCTTTTAAAGTTATCTATTAAGAAGGTAAATTAAAATTTTCTATCAGTTGAATTGCCTCCATGCAGATTATAGACAAGTTTTGAAATCTATGTGTTTCTCAATTACCCATTTTAGTTTTTTATTTATAAATATTTCTATTAATTACGCATAGTATTATGCATATATATGCAGTTGAGTAAATAATATAAAAATCACAACAATTAATTAACATCAGTGCTTTGTATTATTTATCTCCTTGAAATATATAAAGCTGTGAGGGACATGATAATTTGATCTATTCAGCTTTTTTTAAATCAGTCTTACAGTAAGTCTTTATGGTGATATATACAATATACTTCAATTAAATTCCAATTATTTAATTTCTTTTAGTCTTGAAAAAGGAAAAAGATCCACTTAGTTATCTATATTATAAGCACATTAGAATATTTTTATTGGTAGTTAAAATCAGCCTAAAGAAAATGAATAGTAACTTTAATTTTTGACTTCATAAAAATCACTTCACATAGGGTTGGATTTTCTTAAAAGCAGATGGCAAAATTGTTTGTTTAGAAAATACCATACATTTGAAGAGAAAAAGCCACCGAAATAGGGATGACATGAAAATGTGACAAATTAACAAACGGCAGTTTGATGTGAAAACGGTTTTGGCATATCCAGAAATTATTTTGACCTGTATGACTATATTATAAAGCCAGAAATTTAATTATTTTAGCCTTAAGACAAGCACTGTATTTAAGACACACATTCTTTATTTCACTTTAGTTCAAAAATATTCTTACATATTACTATTTACCAAGCACTGACCTTTACTTGATATATTAAAAATTATATCTATTTGAGATGCTTAAGTATAGCAAAAAATATAATGATGTGGGAAAATTAAGAAAACTTTAATGCGGTAGTTTAAGTTGTATTTTGAATCACTATGGGTACATAATTGTTGTAGATATTTATGGGGTATATTTGATGTTTTGATACAGATATACAATGTATAATGATCAAATGGGGGTATTGTGGGTATCCATCTGCTCAAGTATTTACCATTCCTTTTGCTAGCAACATTCCAGTTCCATTCTTTGAGTTACTTTAAAATATACAATAAATTATTGTAAACTAAAGTCATCCTATTATGCTACTAAATACTATATCTTACTGAGTCAATCTATCTCTCTTTTGTACTCATTAACCATCCCCACTTCATCCTCCCACCCCTCTGCTACTCTTTCCAGCCTCTGGAAACTACTCTCTATTTCCATAAGTTCAACTTTTTTTAGCTGCCACGTATAAGTGAGAACATGCAATATTTATTTTTTCAGTGTGTGACTTACTTCACTTAACACAATGTCCTCCAGATTCATCCATATTGTTGCAAAGGACAGGATTTAGTTCTTTTTATGAATAATATTCCATCGCATGTATGTACTGCATTTTTTGACCCATTTATCCATTGTCAGATGCTTACGTTGATTCTATAGCTTGATGATATTTTTTAAATTATACTTTAAGTTCTAAGGTACATGTGCACAATAAGCAGGTTTGTTACATACGTATACATGTGCCATGTTGGTGTGCTGCACCCATTAACTCGTCATTTACGTTAGGTATTTCTCCTAATGCTATCCCTCCCCCTTCCTCCCACCCCATGACAGGCCCTAGTGTGTGATGTTCCCCACCCTGCGTCCAAGTGTTCTCATTGTTCAATTCCCACATATGAGTGAGAACATGCGGTGTTTGGTTTTCTGTCCTTATGATAGTTTGCTCAGAATGATGGTTTCCAGCTTCATCCATGTCCCTACAAAGGACATTAACTCTTCCTTTTTTATGTCTGCATAGTATTCCATGGTGTCTATGTGCCACATTTTCTTAATCCCGTCTAATGTCGTTGGACATTTGGGTTGGTTCCAAGTCTTTGCTATTGTGAATAGTGCTGCAATAAACATACGTGTGCATATGTCTTTATAGCAGCATGATTATTTTTAATAGTGCTGTAATAAACATACAAGGGCAGGTGTCTTGTGTGTTACATAATGATTTCCTTTCTTTTCGAAATATACCAAGCAGTGAGATTGCTGGGTCATTTGATAGTTCTATTTTTAGTCTTTTGAGGAACCTCCATATTGTTGTCCCTAGTGACTGTACCGATTTACATTCTCACTGCAGTGTAAGATCTCCTTTCTACACATTTTGACCATCATTCATTATTGCCTGTCTTTTGGATAAAACTAGTCTATCTGTGGTGTGATGGTATTTCATTGTAGTTTTGATTTGTATTTCACTGATTATTAGAGATGTTGAGCATTTTTTAATATACCTGTGGGACATTTGTGGGTCTTTTTTGAGAAATATCTCTTCAGCTCTTCTGCCCATTTGTAATCAGATTAATTGTTTTTGGAAAATAGTAATATAGAGTTGTTTGTGCTCCTTATATGTTCGGATTACCAATCCCTTGTCAGATGATTAGTACGCAAATATTTTCTCCCAGTATGTAGATTGTCTGTTCACTACACTGATTGTTTCCTTTGCTGTGTAGAAAATTTATATCTGGCTGTGATCCCATTTGTCCATCTTTGCTTTAGTTGCCTGTTGTTTTGAGGTCTTACTCAAGAAATATTCGCCCAGACCATTGTCCTGGAGATTTTCCCCAATATTTTCTTATATTACTTTTATAGTTTGAAGTCTTATATTTAAGTCTTTAATTCACTTTGATTTGATTTATATAGAGAGTAAGAGGAAGAGGTCTAGTTTTGCTCTTCTACAAATGGATATCTAGTTGTCCCAGCACCATTTATTGGAGAGACTGACGTTACCCCAATATATGTTCTTGGGAGCTTTGTTGAAGATTAGTTGACTGTAAATGTGTGGATTTATTTTTAGGTTTTCTATTATGTTCCATATGTCTATGTGTCTGATTTTGTGTGAATACCATGCTATTTGGGTTATGATACCTCTGTAGTATAATTTGGAGTCAGTTAATATAATTCCTCCAGTTTTGTTCTTTTTGCTCAGGAAGACTTTGGCTATTCTGGGTTTCATATAGTTCTATATAAATTTTCAGATTATATTTTCTATTTTTGTGAAGAATGTCTTTGGTATTTTGATTGAGACTTCATTGAACCTGTAGATTGTCTTGATTAGTAGGGACATTTTAACAATACTAATTCTTCCATTTAATGAACATGGAATATTTTTCCACTTTTATGTCCTCTTTAATTTCATTCATCAGTGTATTTTAGTTTCATTGTAGAGATCTTTCACTTCTTTGCTTAAGGTTATTCTTAAGTGTTCAGTAAAAGCCGCAGGATACAAAATACCAACAGGAAGTAATTTGAAAAAGAAACCAAGAAAATAATTTTATTTGCAATAAATACAAACAAAATAAAATACCCAGTGGTACAAGTTTTAGGAAAATGATGGGAATATATTAGCAAAGGGAGAGATAATTCATCCAACATGTTGCTTTGTCTTTAATGTGAATAAGTAAATGTTTGTCCTATGCCATGTACTTAGATGGACTACATATATTCCTTTTCTTATTTAATCCTCGATGTGAATCCTCACATTAATATATTAATATTACCATTATTATCACTATTCTTTAATGTCCTTATTTTGCAATGAGGAATATGAGGATAAGAAAAATGTGTTATCTTGTCTGTGGTTCCACAGTTTGTGAATGGTGGAGACGGAATTACAAATAACAGTATATAACCACACCTGGTCCAAATCTGAAGTAAGAATTACAACTACTCAGTTTTGCAGAGTGCTAGAGTTGCCAGTTTTGTTGGATGTGGTGATGGTGATGATGGTCCAGAAGATAATGTTTATGGAGATGATAATGAGCTGTGTGTGTGTGTGGCGGGGGGCGGGGGGGGGGGGGGGTAAAAATTTCACAAAAGAGAATAAAGTAGAAAATAATTTCAAGAAATACGTAAAGAAAAATTATTATAGAATGTGCAGAAAAGTTAAATACAGCTTTAAATTATTTAAGCATGAAGGTATTTTAAGAGGATCAAGTTAAAAATATTAGTAGTAAGTAAGGTGGGTAATGGATTGGTAACCAAGTAAGGGAAGGGTTTCTACAAATTCTAAGAAGTTTAATTAATTAATTAATTTTTTTTTTTTTTTTGAGACCTGGAATTTCTCTCTTGTTGCCCAGGCTGGAGTACAACAGCACAATCTTGGATCACTGCAACCTCCACCTCCTGGGGTCAAGCGATTCTCCTGCCTCAGCCTCCCAACTAGCTGGGATTACCACCAGACCTGGCTAATTTTGATTATTTAGTGGAGACGGTGTTTCTCCATGCTGGTCACGCTGGCCTCAAACACCCAACCTCAGGTGATCTACTCACCTCTGCCTCCCAAGCTCTGGCATACAGGCGTGAGCCATCGCGCCCAGGTCTGAAGTTTATTTATTTATTTTTTAATGATATAGAGAACTATTACAGTGCTTACAGAAAGGAAGTGAAATGGTCATATTTGTGTGAGTTACCATAATAAGTATACATATTTTGTGAAATTTATTAAGATATCATTTTTAAACATTAAACTCTACCTGAATATATACAGTTGTATAACTAATCACTGCAAATATTCCCTCCTACCCTTTTGAAATCAAATTCACTCATTTTTAGCCACAGGCAATCAATAATTTATAGAAGCCAAGAATTGGAAACAACTCAAATATTCATTGACAAGAGACTGAATAAACAAATGGTGGTATATTTATACCACGGAATTTTTATGCAATAAAAAGTAATAAATTATGATGAATGCCACAACACAGAAGAATCTCAAGAACATTATGTTGTATGGAAAACATGAGGCACAAGAAAGTAAATTTGCATGAAATTCTTAAACAGCAAAATTAGTTATAGAAAACAGATTTTTAAGCAGGCATATCTACTTTAAGTAAGCAAGCTGTTGAGATGGCTAGATAAGAAAATCTTTAAACATAGAAGAAACAAGCATTTTTGATAAGTAGATTAATTTGTGAAGCATTTTGGATATTACATTTTCTGCACTTGAATACTGCAACTGGAACTACAAAATATTTTTTGCCTGCAAGTAGTTTCAGGATCTAAGGAACTCAAAAATATTATATGGGTTTAAGAGACTTAAATTTGAATTAAATTCAAACTTGGGTTTTGTAGAACCAGAATTCATGCATCAGCTATGAATTTTTTAGAAAATAGTTGTTTTATACTGAGATTCTTAATTATGTAAACAAAGGTTGACTATCTTTCTCATTGAACTCTAGTGATTAATAAATAGCAAAATACATATAAAAGTGCCTAATAGATTGTCCGGTTCATAGTAGGCAATTCTAAATCAATTTTAACTGAAATGTAGGTAGATATTATTCTAGTACATTCCTCTTATGAAAAAAAAATAAAACCAATTTGCTGTGCTTAGTGAATTTTTGATAGGGCCTTGGAGGACTCACCTTAAAAGAGTAAAATGATGCATCTGCATAATTTTGAAAGACCTGCCCTTTGGATGCACACCGTGTGATTCCAGGAAAGGTATCCCTGCTTTAACTATTTTAGAAAGATGTAAGAGCCAGATGTTTCTACTGAAAATATTATACATTTAAAAAGCTGCAGGTAAAGTAAAATTCTAGAGTTATTAAAGACCCAAGGAAAATGTTAGCATTACATTTTGAGAGATTATGGAGATGTTTTTCAAAATGTAAGAACATAACTATATGAGCTTAGCCTTACGAACTGGTTAGCACCTGGGTAAAGAAAACACACACACATGCACACACACACACCCCCACACACACATTCACACACGCACACACAGGAGATAACGCATGTCTATTACATATACCTTCTTAATTTATTAAACTTGATCCATTGGTGCTTAAAAGGTAAACTTTGGTTATTTACTATTTCAAAGTATTTTTCAAAGGAATTTGTGATAATGTATTGGTCACTCTAAGAAAAAAAGCACCATTATTGATTTTATCAGATAGTGGTATCTGTACTGGAGCACATATTACACTGGCAACCAAAAATGCTCAAATGTAGTTAATAATCACCAAGTAAAAATTTCACAGGAGGGATCAGGCTAGTTTAAATATTCTACAGTTTCAACCAATGTGTTGCATTTGAATGAAACTAATCAAGTGGAACCAACTACTTGTAAATTTTAATCTCATTTATAAATTTATTTTATTTTCCTGCAGTGGAATACAGCAAAACTATTAAATCATAGGTGTTTAATTTTAATATACATTAAAATTTTATAGCACATGTTGGGATTGCTTTTATGCATTTTCACATTTCCCAGAAATGACTCTGTGGTATTTTTTTTTTCCACTGCGCCCATAAATATCTAATGAACATTCAGTGAAACTTGAAGAGAAAAAGTGTTTATTTCTCATTCCCTCTTATAGCTTTTTATCAAAAAATAATGAAAGGAAAATACGAGAGCCCAATGGGAATTTGATGCAAAATTGGAACATATAATACACTGTCATTTCACATAAAAATAATAATTAATGGGAAATACTACTACTTGGAGATTTTATTGCACTGATCCTTCCCATACATAAGACTATTGTTCCAAAAGCCCAGAAAGGATATTTATACTTTGTAAAAGGTGACTATATTTTAAGTCAACTCTCAGAACATAAACAATTCTGAGATTAATGCTGTGCCATAGAACTTTCTGTGATGTTAGAAACGTTCTATAATTCTGGATTGTCTAACATGATATTCACCACCCACAGGTGGCTCTTGAGCACTAGAAATTTGATTAGCACGACTGAAAAACTGCCTTTTAAATTTTAAATAATTGAAACTTAAATTTAAATAATGATATGAGGCCAATGGCTATTGTATTTGACAGAAAAGTCCCAGGCTGAGAGTTATTTTCACACAGGACATGTATCCAAGCAGGAATTTATAACTGTGATGAAGGCCAAAGAAAAAGGATTTTTTTTTTTTTAATTTGAGACAACAATCGATGATCTGTTTCCTTTCTGAATGTAAGGACCCTAGAGAAAATGGACACATTTTAGTAAAAATTTCTCGCAAGTCTTTGTAAGTGTAGTTTGTTCATACCACATAATAAGAAATTTTCTTTTCCAAAAATGGTGGCAACGATTGAAATAACTTGCATTAACATAGTCTAACAATCTCAACTGAGAACTGAACCACGCTCTTCCTACCATTTTAACGTGTATTGACTTTTTCCCTAGATATTCTTGCACAGGAATATAAGGCTACAAACCAATAAGTAGATACTGTTTTTGATTCATGAAAACCCTAGCCAATATGTGACAAAGTATATTGTTCCTATCAGGAGAAAATTTTGCTCACCTGGGCAAACAGACAAACAATTTAGTTAAGAGACAATAGTTTACTTATCAAGACCATTTCTTATCTGTGCCAACTATCCTAATCTTTTTTTTTTTTCTTTCTTTCTTTTTTGGAGATGGAGTCTCACTATGTCGCCAGGCTAGAGTGCAGTGGTACAATCTCCCCTCATTGCAACCTCTGCCTCCCAGGTTCAAGTGTTTCTCCTGCCTCAGCCTCCCAAGTAGCTGGGACTACAGGTGCCCGAAACCATGCTCAGCTAATTTTTGTATTTTTAGTAGAGGTGGAGTTTTACCATGTTGGTCAGGATGGTCTCGATGTGTTGACCTTGTGATCCACCTGCCTCGGCCTCCGATACTGCTGAGATTGCAGGCGTGAGGCACCACCCCAGCCAACTATCCTAATCTTTAATGTCAATAACGTTTCCAGCTCAAACAGTTTTCCACATTGAAAGACTTGTTTTAAACTAGTTGGCCTCCAGGTCGTAATAAGCATATAAATATCTTCCTCTGTCATCGTCTTTGGAGATTTACTAAGATTCTTTCAGAATGGTGTTTCCCATACCTGCATCGGCAAAGATTTTAGTTTACTTAATAAGTTTTCTGGTGACCTTCTTTGGGAGTCAACATTACATAGATATCTTGATAGGAATTTTTTGTAAATAATAATTAAAATTTACATTTTTTTTTCTGGAAAGGAATAGAAATAATTTGGAAAATGGTCAAACCCAACATTAGCCTCCATTTGTGTAACTCTTCTCTGTAAAATGAAGATGATAATACTGCCAATATTGCATGGTTGTTATAATGATTAAATTGATTGATTAATTGATTAATAATATTCACTTAAATTCTTCTCAAGGCCTCAAGAGACATTGATCATTTCTGTTTGTGCCAAGGATGTAATATATCATAACATTTACATATTTTCTCAACAGAGTGAAAATATCATTAAATGCTCAGATATATCAGGATTTTACTATCAGAGAGCATTGATAAAACTTTTGCTTAAGCTGTATATTATTATTGGTTCAGATGACTATACTTTTGTTTTTAAAAAAACTTTTCTTTGAGATATTATAACCAAACTGCATGAAATAAATACAGAAAAGAAAGATCTTAGTAGATTTACGATTGAACACAGTTTTATGTCCAGGTACTTCCTTGTTTTTATTGTGGTTCTGGGATGTTATTTATACCAATGGCCTGGAGCCAGTTCTAAAACCTCACAATTATGAACTGAAGTTAAAACATCACTGTGGCAAAGCATAAGTAATACAATAGGAGAAAAGATACTAACAGGCAGTCAAAGCATATTTTTTTTGCAATAAATAAAAGACCCAACTCACTAGCTATAAATTAGTATAAAGCAGGAAGTAAAGCAGTAATTACACTTTACATGTCCAGGAATCTAGCTTACTGATAATGTCACTACCTCATCTATATGAAGATGCAATCAGCACCTTGAAAAATGTTTCTTAGTTATTTCTACAGATTTTATTTTAGTTGTATTGTTGATGTTGACCATTTTGCACTCTTCTAATTGGGCTAGCAGATCTATACATGCTCATTTATCCATAATATAAGATGCAATTAATAGTACATCTTGAGTAATTACTCAAAGACAAATGAGGCAAAGTGTTGGTCCAAACACCATTACCTGATAGGATGAGGATTTTTACCTGTCTAAAGACTATTTCTATAATTAGTCATTAACTTAAAATTGCATTTATTTTTCCAGATTATACGTTAACTATAAAATTTCTAATAATTTTTCAACACCCTCAATCAAATAACAGTGCAATTATCAAGTAGTCTGTCAAAGAAAATGCTGATCAAAATCATATAAGTATTTTATTATAAAATAAAACAAATTAAATCCATCTATATTAAATAAAAACAAAAGCACTTTGTACATTAAGAATAAAGGTACCTGGCAAAGAGTGTAGGGAATTGAATATTAAAGGTAAAGGATAAGAGGTAAGTGTTCATGACAGAGAATGATAATCCCCCAATATTAATGCATTTCCTTTGCTTCCATGAAACTGCTAGATTGCATTTTCCACCCATCTTGCAATTAGAAGGAGCTATGTGAGTGAAGGGATAATGTAATAAATATGAAAATAATGAAGACAATTTATTTGAAGGTCTGGTCTCAGTATCTTCCTATGGGATCCTCTGTATTATCTTTTCCCATGTAGTCTGGCTGAATAATTTCAGGGGAAATTTGAAGTCACATGTTAAAAATGGAAGGACACTAGGAACCTGAATGACTGCCTTGAGCAAACACTATTGCCCTACCATTCTTCTACATTAAATTATGATAAGATTGGAAAATGAAACATTTGTTTCATTAAACTGGTGAACTTTGGGAATGTTTTATAGAACAGCTAGAGTTAATTTTATATGTACAAAGTTTTGGGGGAAATTGAAAAGTCCTATTTAAATTTTAGTTTAAACCGTGTGCCCCAGTTCAGATAGCTATTCCACTAGGTAACCAGAAAACCATACTTTTTTTTGTTTTAGACATTGTCCCAGCATATAATGTCCCCAGCAAATTTATGGTGGGGAGGAGGGTGATTAAAATCAAACAGAATTGCACATGGCACTCCAGTGACATAATGTCTTTTCTCTTTTCAGTAAAATTATTCCCTGTACCAGCTATTATGGTGCTCTTCTATCAGACTAAAATCTTTACTCAATAATGGCACACCCAACTTCATATGAAGGTCATCAGTGAAATGTTGAAATGTAATGGGTAAAATTTTGGAATGAATACGCTAAAGACTGGAACTGATTAGCTGCACTGAAAAATGAGAATTTGTTTCAATTAACATTTTCCAATTATGAAAAGTCCAAATTCAACTTAATCAACACCTATATCAAAGCCTTCAAGCCTACAAATTGGCTCCCTGGGACACATAATTCCAGAAAACTTTAACAGAGACACCTGTAATTGATGTGTTAGCAATCTCACAAGTATGCCAGGGAGTGCATTTATGTGTCATTGGGCTATTTCAGCACTACTAGAGATGAACAAATCACCCAGCTGCAGATCGTATGGACTTTCACAAAAGAGTCTATTTTAAGTTTTTACTCACTTTAAGAAGATTTAGGAACAATGCATGAGATGAAAGAGCTATACAGATAATGATAATAGATTTTATAATGCAAGAGATACCATCACTTATTCAACTATTTTTGTCTATCAGTGCAAACTCCTTATCACCATAGAAACTCATAATGGCGTTATGAAATCATTGTATGCTTTGTTACTGCCTACATAATAATAGGCATTAATAGCAGAGTCTAAATTTACTTCATATTTTTAATGTAACAAAATATTCAATTTTGTAGAAATGTATAGATTCTAGCTTAGATGGAAACATAGAATAATGCAAATTAAATGTAAGTCTTTATTAAAAGATAAGTATGTCCAGAACATAAATATATCTAAAACATATGGATTTATATTTGCACTTTTACAAATTAACATATTTAAACATTGTAATTATCATATTGCTAGGATATATTGATCATTGTTTAAAGAATAAGTTCTACGTAGTTAATAAGAACAGCAAAACAACATAGTTTTAATGGTATGTTGTTAAAGAGCATTATGGCATTGTTTTGTGAACCTTTAAATTTGACAGTATTTTTCACAGATGAGGAAATTTTTAAAATTTGAAAGTATCAATTGCAAAATTTTGATGATGTTTTAAGAAATACAACAGAATGCCAAAATAATACTTGCATGTAAATTCAACTAGTTGAAATCTAATCAGTAAAGTATATTAGATCCCTAATAGTGCGTATTTCCCTAGTCATGATCATTCCATAAAATAACGTAACAATTGGTAAATTTTGGTATTTATTCACAATTTTATTTTCCCTTTGAATATTTTTATATTACTTTCAGACAATAAGTCCTAGTTACTTGAGTTGTAGCATATCTATACTTTTATAGAACACTTGATGTTTTAAATAATAAAAAACTAACATATTTTGTCAATACAGATATTTCAACATATTCAACAAAAACAAAAATCGGTGGGTGTGTTTGTAATAGGTTCACCTGGCTAAGCTGAACTACATTTCCGAGAATATCCTTTCCTGTTGGGGAGGGTCATAAAATTGATTATTACGTAGGCAGAAATGAAGCCATAGGCATTTTATTGGTCATGTATTTTGTCAGTTCTCTGCTTGCTCACCTTATTAGCATGACACAGTGGCTGGCACTGCAAATACTTCACCTTTCAGAGGATCCTTCATCAGCTTCTCTGACTCTCGGTCTCGGTATGTTTAGCTTTGTGATGAGGGATCCCAATTTATACAAGACAATCTCAAAATCAAGGCAAGAAACAAACAGGACGGATATCAATGTCAGCTTGTCTTCTTGGGCTTCAGCTTGTGTTTGTTGGGTCAGATTTGTTCTTGCTCGCATCCAGCACACCTCATCCTTGAGGTAAGGGAAATGAGGGAGCTGAGGTACAAAATTTAAGGAGGCTTTCACTGTAAGGATCATGCAAGTACAGATGTAGTATTTCTTTCAAAATTTAATCCCTAATAAAGTCCAAGATGTTATTTAATAAATAAATCAGCATATAATATTGTGGTAACAAATTGGGTGAGTTAATAGATCACATTGTAATAAAACATTTTTTAATAGTTCTAGACTTGAAATATTAAAAATGCCATTTAAACTTGCTATTTATTTTTATTCAATATATTAACAAGAGTAAGTGGTTGCTGTAGCATGCATAATAAACAAATCAAATGATTTTTTTGGGTTAAGTCATAATTATGAAGACATTTCTGTCCATTCTCATGAAAATTAATGAATTTTCAATGTCTTTTAATAGTGTTTGTGTTGGTGGATTAGCTTTCCTTTGATGCTATATGAAAGTCCACACACAAATTTTGAGAGATTGCAATTTTGCTTGTATCTCTCAGATGCTCAAGAGCCTAAATTCATAACGTTTAGCATTTTGGCCTTACAAAAAGGTCTGGCACAGAGAACAATGAGCTTCTATCTACGTAACTTTTTCTACAGTGAGACTCAGCTTTATTTTTTGCTTCAGACTTTGAAGAGTATCAGGCAAGTTTGGCTACTAACTTAGGTGAATTAATATTTTCTTTGATGAACTGAGGCCCAGTATTCTCCGAGCACCAGTGGAAACCTTGGCTCCTTTGGAAACACATGGTTGGATTTGACTTAAGTATGAAAAGAAAGAAAAATCCATGTGTAGTCAGCAATACAGAGCCTTCAGCTGTTTCAAGAAAAGTCAGCTTTATGAGCATTTGGTTTGGCAGTTTATTTATAAAGGAGCTACTTTTCTTTTAAGTTAGATGAAATAGAGAAGGAATTCAATGTTGATTTGTTAGAAGCCCAAAGGAAACAGGTATAATTTGGATGAGTAAAAGTGCCTGGGGGAATTAGAGATCCCAGACACCTCAAGTAGACTTAGAATGCCAAAGGAAATATATAGAAATTGTACTAGAATTTACTGTTGACAAAGTAGCAGTTTTGCTATACGAAAGCTCTGCTTTCTCTTTCTGTACTTTAGAGCCAGTTTTCTTTAAGGGAATCAATGCTAATTGGATACTGTAATCCTTCAGAGCCACCCCATCCTAACTCAGAACACCCCATCCTAACTCTCCTCTCTCTTGGTAGCAAGGACGGGTCAAAAGTTTTTAAAGTCCTATTTGTTTTTCTAATGTCTTGAAACATTTGTATAAAAGAGTATCTTCTCATTTTGTCGCTGGAGTGCATCCGTCACATAGTTTTATTTGTAGAGTAAGAGCCATCAAATTAATCTGAATCTTGTTACTGTTTTCTTTTTTTCTTTGCATATTTGTAGAGCATTCAGCAAAATGTTATAGATTGGTCAAGAGGAACATTTGCCACTTTTCTTGTTTTCTTACAGACAATATTTCGGTTTAAATTGATCTAAAAAAGATGTGGAACGTGCAATTGAAATGTCTACATTATGTGTATACCTAAGATATGTTGACTGAGATGGTTTTAATATTCCCCCCAGCTTGACTAAGCTTTAGACAGGTTTCTTTCTTACTGTAGGCCCCTAACAATCCTTTATTTATAGAGCATACATTTTAGAACACTTGTAATTGCAAATTCTGTCACAGCTCTCTTTGAAATGTATATAACTCTCCTTTGAAGTTCCTTACCAGTTTCAAAATCCAGTGAATGTCCTTCTCAAGAACCTGAGATCTCTTTCTCTCCCTCTTTGAAACATTAACATTGGAGGAGAAAGTTCCTGCATCTTTTGGTCTCTTTGGGAGGCTAGAAGCCTAACTTCAGTTGGCTCTTTGCTCCAAGTTGTAAAACTACCTTCTGTCATGAAGATATAAAAAAGTTTACTTTTCCTTTGGGTAAAGACAATTAGCAAACACAGGTGGCCTCCAATTTCCCCTACCACAGACACTAAAAATTTCAGTGTTGTTGTTGTTTTGTTTGCTTTTAATCTTAGTGGAAATGAGTTTAATGCCTCCTCACTGCTGTAAAAATATTGAACTTTATAGGCTTCCTGGTCTGTTTGATTTTGTCCAGGCAATTTTTACTGTGTCAACATTAAAAGTATTTTTCAAGTAATCTCCAAAATCTCCAATTTATCCTCTGCCTTCACTGTTACTAAGATTAAATTTAGGTCAATATTTAATCAGTGTTTAAAGTTTGTGACATGTCTTTGACAAGGCTTTATACTATGACCTGGGCTATTTAAAGTCAATTCTCAGACTTTTAGCATCCATGTTCCTTTAGATCCTTCCTGGAAGTTCCCCCTCCCCCAATCATTCTCTCTAAGTATTGGCGATTAAATTACCATCTTTAATAAACAGTCCACTCAGTTTTATAAATTCAGAAAACTGAAATCATAAGGACCCAAGAAAATTCAGAATCCCTTTTATTTTTTTCTTTATTCTCATGGATTTGGGAAATTTTTGACAATGCCCTTCAAATTGTCCATGTCAATGAGCTAAATTTCACCTGCCATAGATTTCTGACCTTAAAGTGGTTTCATAGAGGATAGAAGTAAATTATAATTTTGAAATAGAATTCTGTCTTGGAGGTAAGAGGAGGAAAAGTGGGGAAAAGCTCATGATGTGGAGATGGAGAATTCTAAGGATAAAGCTGTCCAAAGTTGTTTGCTTGTTTATTTGCTATTTTCACGTTTGAATAGTCCGCACCAGAAAAAAAAATTAGGAAAATGATTTTGGAGTCCAAATTAGGTTTTGATTTTTCCACATGCCAATCAAGAAAGACTGGCCATTAAATGTTAGGTATTTTGTACCCTCCCTTCTAAGACATCTATAAGATTGTCCAAGTGATATTGAAATTTCCTCAAAATGGCCACAGCAGTGTTAAGTTGCCTTTAGTAAAAATGTGCAATTTTGTTAGAAATAATACTTAGGACAAGATGGGAGTGTGTGTATGAAGCATAAGTTTGCTCATGTTGGAGTGAGTACTTCAACTGAGACAACCGTGTAAAAATTGAGATAGTTGAAACATTATGTTGCTTCTGCACTTCATGTATAGATTTTAACCAAATGCCAGCTATCACCACCTGTGAGCCTGACATACTGTACTTCCCAGTAGATGGAAAAATCAAATCAATTATCAGGGAAATCATGAAAGGCAAGAAAAGAGTCTATACAAAGTCTTGAGTAACAACACAAGTCTTTGTGTTCAAAGCACACTAGTTCATCCAGAAATTCTAGTTGCTATTCTTTGGAGCTGGTTCAAGCTGTCAGGTTTATTGAGCAAATTCTTCTCACCATTTTCTTTAAGTATAAACATCAAGTTCATCAATACAAAAGAGAATGAAGTAAGAGAAAATAAAGATACAGCCTGGACTTCATCATGGAACACAAGCTTACACAGACCAATCAGAATCCTAAATAATATACAGTTGGCCCTTTGTGTCTGTGGGTTCCCCCTCTGTGGATGTAACCAACTGCAGATGGAAAATATTTGGAAAAATATATCCACAATGTCCCAAAACAGTACAACTTTAATTTGCCAGGTGCTGAGTACTGTGTTGAATCCACACAAGTAAAGTGATCTGTAGGCATTGTAGTAGGTATTATAAGTAATCGAGAGATGATTTGAAGTATACAAAAGCATATGCACAGGCTATATGCAAATATGATGCTATTTTATATAAAAGACTTGAGCATCTGTGAATTTTGGCATCCACAGGAGTCCTAGATCTGATCCCCTGTGGATAACGAAGAATGACTGTACTTGATTTTACCAATGAAAATAAACAGCAACACAGGGCTCAACAAAAGTTTTAAGCTCATATTCAGCATAACATTTCATTGTTGAAAGATAGTTGTTCTCTACAGCTGGTGATGAAAGAGTCTGAGATGTAAACACTATTGAGTCTACCCACAAAGGGAAATTGCGAAAACACCCTTGTTTTAACCAAACCCAGATTATTACTCTGATGTAGCAAGAGAAAATGCAGCACAAATGATTCTTAGGAGTGACTCATTTTTTTCGTGACTCTTTGGAGAAATATTTTACATGGCTTTCTTTCAGACGTCGGTCTAGTATTGTGATTGATAAGTTAATACTTTTAAAAGAGGCCTACCAATCGTTTCTGACAATAGCAGGCTAAGCATTTGGCACACACAAATATTCTGAGGAAAAAAAAAAAAAAAACTGAAATAGAAAAAAAAGGTTTATCTTTCACAATATTTGAAGGTCAGATAATCTAATGGTAACTTTGTTATGTTTGCTTTTTAATGATAATCTTACACACACCTATTAGTGATTTAATTTCTAAGGGAAAAATATGCACCTTTTAAAATTGCTTTGCCTAAAGCTTAGTCTATAGCTAAGGATAAACCATCTTTGCTCTAATTTAAACCCATGGGACAAGTGAGGAATCTCTGAAAAGTTTCAGCTACTTTTGGAGCCTTCTTTTTGTCTCTAAATGATAAAGGAAAATCTATAATCATAAGAGGAAGTTGGATTCAAATCTAATCTTTGAATATTAGAGCAGCCACATATTATAACTAGTATAAGATCTGAGTATAATCAGTTAAATGATGTGTAAATAAGGAATTTTCTGTATCTCTGGGAGAGAACAAATTTTATTCATTACAGTATGAATCTCTTTATTTTACAAATTGTGAATGGGATGCCTTATCAATAAATCCTCAATTCAAGTGACATAAATGCCCAGTACTTCATTATATGATCTTCTTACTGTATTATTACATCAATAAGGATCGCAAAACAAAGTAAATAGTCAAATTATGAAAATTTTCCCAGCCAAAATATTATTTTTCAATTAATCTTGAAATAATGAAAAAATACCAAAAAAAGCATTGAAAAGTATGTGAAAAATGTCTCCGGAAATTTTTTTGGTATGTCACCTTAATGTATCAAAATCATTTTCAGTGCATCATATTCTAAGAGAAAATGATAGTTTAAAAAGTAATGTCTGTATAAATGATAGTTGATTGATGACATAATTTTAGAGACTTAAAGATTACTACAGATTTTCAGAGAAAAATCTTTCAGGCAGTTGTTACATCAAATATTCTGAAATATATTTTGCTCTTTGCTTTTAAAAAGTGAAAAATAATTATATTAATACTTGCATGTCTGGGATTTTCTTATTTTAGAAACCTATCATTTTATGATTCTTTAAATAATTTTTGCTTTATTATTTTAGCACAGTTTACATATTCATTACAATATTATTTTAAAATATTTTATTATCTTGGTATCCTTTTACCTGTCCTTTCTTTGTTTCTATATTAACTCTATTTGCAGTTGACACCTAATGATTCAGGAATGGTATTTACTCTAAATGTATTATTTACCAATTATTATTAGAAATTATTGTTATTACTACCATTCACTTGACAATAATTATATTAGGCCCCACGTCAAGTATAAAATAATAAATAGATGGATTTAGCAACTTGAAGTGATATCTTGGAGGATGACAATCTAAGTCAAAAATGATAGAAAAGTATCCCCCATTAGCTCATTCTATTTAAGCTTAACAGGTTTAAATAAAATAGATCTCCTTTTAATAATACCTATTATTTAAGAATTCTAGGGCATGTTAGATTAGCAAGCACTCGTGACTATTCTTTTTCTTCATGCTCAGGGAAATATGATGCACAGATTCTCACAGCTCTGTGTTGGGTGCTCATAAGTGAACATTTCAGTGTGCTCAAGAGGTTTGTGTACTTATTTGTTAAAGCTTAAAATGATTTTAATCTTCCTCAAGTCATAACTTGCTGGCATTGTTAGCAGATGTGTTTTCCCCAAATACATTTGGAAGTTACTATGATGTTGTAGCTAAGTGTAAAAAATCTGGTTTTCTACAGTAGCATGCTCCATTATCATCTCTTTATCAGCATATGTATATATGTGATACCTATATATAATATTGCAATAATATCTATCTACCTACACCCACCCACACACACACATATATATCTATATATACAGAGAGAGAGAGAGAGCCTGTAAATTGAACTCTTTAAAAATAATCCCATCATTAATCATTGAATTTCTGTATTAATTAATCACATCAATCAACTTTCTTCTCTTCCTTAACCATTTCCTAGTTAATTGTCAATTTTGCTTTATTTTGTTCCTTAACATTTATTAACCCATTTACTATATTTGCTAAAATTCATAATCTTGATCTTGGCCTCCTTTTGTAACCTGCAATTAGTCTGTTTCAATACTTAACTCTATCTTTCAATACTTATGTCTAATCTATCTTTCATAATACCAACAAATATTTATTTTTGCATCATGTGACAATGATAAAGTTGAGTTTTTTTGTATACTTGCATGGCTCTATCTTGTTCCAATAAATCTATTCAGAGGAGTTTACATATTTTTTATTTATTTTACCTCTATGATCTAGTCACATTATTTATCATTTTCTAATATAACATTTATCTAAATTCAGCAAACAATTTCAACATGGCCAAATTATTTCTACCTTTAATGTCCTATGTGACTTCACACTTCTGTGTCTTGGCTCATGCTGTTTCCTCTGCCTTAGATAGTCTTACCCGTTGGTGTTCACTGTTGAAGAAAATCTATACATCTGAGTTGTGAAAATGTTTATAGTATCTTGGTAAAATTCAGTATTCCTTTTTGTGCATACATCACGCACTCTGTTTTGTTCCCAATTATTTTATGCTGTTGCACTTGTAGTAGTTGATTATTTTGTTCCTTTCCTTCCTTCCTTCCTTCCTTCCTTCCTTCCTTCCTTCCTTCCTTCCTTCCTTCCTTCCTTCTTTCCTTCCTTTCTTCCTTTCCTTCTTTCCTTCTTTTTTTTTTCTCTCTCTCTCTTTCTCTCTCTCTTTCTCTCTTTCTTTCTTTATTTTCTTTCTTTCTTATTTTGGTGACAGAGTCCAGACTCCTGCTCTGTTGCCCAGACTGGAGTGCAGTGGCATCATCTCGGCTCACTGGAACCTCTGCCTCCTGAGTTCAAGTGATTCTCATGCCTCAGCCTCCTGAGTAGCTGGGATTATAGGCATGCACCACCATCCTTGTCTAATTTTTTGTATTTTTAGTAGAGACGGGGTTTGACCATGTTTCCCACGCTGACCAGGAATTCCTGAGCTCAGACAATCCACCCTTTTGACCTCCCAAAGTGCTAGGATTACAGGCATAAGCCACCGGCCTGCCTGTCACCTCCATTTTCTAAGAGGCGTATTTGAAAATCAGCAATTAAATTCAACCCAGCATTGTTGTACACCCTAAATGCTTCTTGGAATATACTAAAATTTTCAAACATTTTTGAATACAAAATTATTTGTCTTATAATTGCCTATAATTGTCTTGTGCAAGGGAGATGTTAGCCCCTTCCACCGCGTGAGGAAGCAGCAAAAGGTACCATCTTGGATGCAGAGAGTAGCCCCCAGCAGGCACTGAATCCACTGGTGCTTTGATCTTGGTCTTCTTGGCCCTCAAAACTGTGACAAAATAAATTAATTTTTTCCATGGTCAAACTATTTTACAGAACGAAACATGATGAACCTTTTGGAATATAACCCTCTTTGATGACTTAACTGTAGTGTGGTTGATCCTATAAAGTATATCATGATTTTAATTATATATTTTTGTAAGAATTTCATAATCAATAGCAAAATGGAAAATGGTTTCATGTTCTGATTCTTTATTTAATATTTTCATGAATGTTTCTTATGTCATGGAACAAAAAACTAGCTGTTAACTGACTTGAGGAAAGTTCAAGTGTCCTTGTGTACATAAGAAGTTCATATTACTATGTGAAGTATATTTTTAACTTTTTAATGGCTCTAAAATTATCCAACAATCAATGGAATTTAAGATTGTCATTTTAAATTGCTAGCAACCTCACATGTGCCAGCAATTTTAAATGTTTTCCTTGGTGGTGTGACAGTCGATCTCTAACTTCTCGACAGTTGAGTCAACAAACTGTTTGAAAAAGAGTAAAAGCAGGCACATAAGTTCTAGTTGTTAGGTGAAAATATTCACTAGCAGAAAATAATGATTCAGAATAGGTATCAAAACACAAAAATGAATGCCAACAACTTGGAAAAATATTGAATATCCTGAAGAAAAACATTATAAAAAATCACTTTAAAAATGCTATATTGTTATAAGTCTTTATTGGAAAGAGGTGATAATGTTTGGAAAAATATGTTGTATCTATGACTTTGACTTAAAATGTGATTCATGTTATATCACAGAAAAGCATTGGACAAAATAAATATCAACAAGCTTTCTCCTATGTTTTCTTCAAATAGTTTTATAGTTCAAGTCATAATGTTTACATCTTTAATACATTTACATCATGTATGGTTTAAGATAAGGGTTCAATTTCTTATATCCAACATGTCTTCATTTGTTCTTGCTGCTGTAACAAAATACCTGAGACTGGGTAATTTATAAAGAATAATAATTTATTTTGTCACAGTTCTGAGGGCCGAGAAGACCAAGATCAAAGCACCAGTGGATTCAGTGCCTGGTAGGGACTACTCTGCATCCAAGATGGTGCTTTTTGCTGCTTCCTCACACAGTGGAAGGGGCGAACAGCCCCCACGCACTATTTTATAAGGACACTTATCCTGTACATGAGGGTTCCTCCTTTATTACTTAATCACCTGCTAAAAGTTATATCTCTTAATACCATCACATTGGTGACTAAGTTTCAACATATAGCTTTTGAGGGGGCATGTTTATATCATAGCACAAAATAATTAAAATCATGATATTGAAGAGAAATCTCCACTCACATGTTCATTGCAGAATTATTCATAATAGCCAATATATGGAAACAATAAGTGTCCACTGATAAATAGATAGACAAAGAAAATGTAGCATGTACATACAATAAAGTATTATTCAATCTTAAAAAAATAAAACCTTACCGTTTTCAATAACATGGAGGAAACCTGAAGGGCATTATCCTAAGTGAAATAGGCCAATCACAGAGGGAGAAATACTGCATGATTCTTCTCATTTGAGTTATCTATAACAGACAAACTTATAAAATTGGAGAATAGAGTAGTGATTGCAAGGAGTAGGCAAAATTGTGACTTGTTCAATGGATATAAAGTTTCAGTTATTCTAAATGAATAAGTTCTAGAGATTTTCTGTACAACATAGTGCCTATATTAGCAATATGGTTTTCTGCACTTCATATCTTTTTAAGAGAATAGACTTATATTAAGGGTTCTTTCAAAGAGAAACAAAAATAATAAAAAGACACACAAAACAAGTAAACAACAACTCAAATATAACCAAAAAAGATATAATTAAACTTTGGAAGGTGACGTATATGGCTACTACTTTGATGTGGTGATGGTATGACAAATGTTTTCATATGTGCAAACTAATCACATGATGTACATTAAATATGTGCAATTTGTGTACAAATTACACCAAAATAAAAAAGCGCTTATGTGTCTTGGAGGATTCACCATAAATTCATAATAATGTCTACTTTCCAACAAAGTATATTGAGTTAACTTGTTGATGGAGCTAGAGAAAAATTTGACTTTTTATATGAATAAAGTTTGAATTGTTTGTCCTTTTACAATGAGACCGAATTCATAGATTATGTTTATTAATTTGAAAAATATATACAAATATTAAATTAAGACTGGGTAAAAGAAAAATGTAATTCTGAAAAGGTAGACTCTTTGAGGAAATTTTAAAAGCTCATAAAAATTTTATTTTCTCCTATTGTCCCTATATTTTATTTTAAAATGATATATTCATTATGTCTCTAAATCAACATAAAATATTTTAATATAAATAATTATTTAAATAAATGATCCTTTACATTGGATAATACATAGTGATAGTATCATAAGCTTAATAAGTACTTATCAAATTATTTATGGGCTTTTTTCCAATTTATAGCTGACATTAATGTTAGCTATATAAGGCTTAAAATCACATTTCTGTCATTATATATAATATATAATAAATATAACATGCACTTGCAAAAATTAACAAAAATGCTCACATACTGCATATATATAAATACATGTATGTTTATATATATAAAACTAATTTGGTTGAGGAAGATTAAAGTTTTTAATCCTAATTTTTTACTTATCTAAATGCCTTGCCTTTTAATTTTCAGAATTAATATTTGCCTTTTGAAATTGGCATTCAGGCTCAATGTATATTTTCATATTTTTCTTTTTAAATTGTAATAGCAAAACCAAATATATTGGGTCATTTAGTTATCATTTTTCCTAATTTCACTGACACCTGACAAAGAGAACAGGCTTTTTGTGCTTTTTACTATCTTTTCTGAAACCCCTATTTATTACCACCAGTTTTTTTTTTAATTGCATTTTTAATTATAACCTAACTTGTGACTTTTCTTTCCCTGCTGAATTGGGGTTAAAAATACTACTTCTATAATTTTGTCTTATACTACTGGGAAAATTCCATGACTATTTATTATATGCTTTTAGGAATATTTTGTGTTATTTTTAATACTAATTCATCAGTTTATATGTATGCGTTAGCAAATTTTTACAAAATATTTCTCCTTTGAATAAACATATGATAGAATTACATA